>NC_136519.1:59786034-60323534 GCF_053919585.1 Euprymna scolopes
CTTTGGCTATAAATTCCTAAACTCATTTCACCCTAAATAATTTAGGTGACTGAAATAGGAATCTAATTGAATCTTTAATTTCCTGAATAATATGCGAGAAATTCATTTTTCTTCGAGTTATATCGAATTCATTAATACAGACTTTAGGGGCTTTTTTCGTAATGTTCCTGTAAAAATTATTTTTATTATTACAAATTACGATGCTTTATTTAAAATAAATTCTTGTGTTTTTTATTTACTACTGAAAACCATAACTTTAGTAAAGGTATTTTTTGTTTAAACAAAATAAAACATTTTCACTAAGAGTTAAGTAAAAAAATAATTATTTCATTATATTCTGCGATCATTATTTGATAAATACTGAAATTTTCATTAAAATTGGTTAATTTCCTGATTTTTGGTGAATTTTTAAGTAAAGGGAGGGGTCAAAATGTTTATACACTTTGAGCGTCGGCATTCATTTTGTCTGTACCTACCATTTTTAGATCAGAGAGGGTATTTTCTTTTGCAAGAAACAAATCATAAACTCAAACTTTTTATAATAAAAGTTAAATTGAAATATACTGCAAATTAAACATCACAATAATGGTGCAACATATTTTGAAATTAGAAAATAAAACAACAAACAAACTTTGTTTTAGCATGTTAAAAGTATTTTTTAGGTTGGTAGATAATTAAATTCTACTGTAAGTTTTTTTTTTTTTTTGCTGTTGTTTCTTGCTTTTTACAATTTTCCACTAAATACTTCTAAATTAAGCGGGGTTGCTTAGATCGTATTTTAAAAAAAAACTTCGAGGGTTGGAATGCCCCTCCCACCTAAAATGTAATTGGAAAAATCGATTTTATAGCGAGATTTAAGAATGGTTAGCCGAAAAAAAGGTGAAAAACAAAACAAATAATCAATAAATAATTGTTACCAAAGGCAATAAATGAGTTTATTTTATGTTTTAAAGTATTTTCAAGCGCTTTTCTTTATTTTTTAATCTAAAATTGCGGGTGTGTGGGTGCGAAATATCTCTAGATTTTCTAGAATTCCCCGCTAGATTGCAAACGAAATCTCCAGATCTAGCAGGAAAACCGCTAAATTGGAAACACTGGTCACGTGACAGGAAGCGGTAATAAATAATTGTCCCTAAACAAAAAAATGGCCTATCGGTGCAAAGAAAACCACCTATTTATCATAGAAAAATTAAGTATAATGTTATAATTAAAAAGAAATATATAAAAACACACATGGATATAGAAAACATATTATACCAAAACGTGGAAGACATCCGTCCAGTGTTTTTTTAGACTATTAATTGCGAACAAACCTATAGTTAAATTTATATATATATATATATATATATATATATATATATATATATCATTCGTTCATGAATTCGTCTTTGAGGGAGATTCTCCATAGACAAGCAGACTGTTTCCCTAAAGAGAAACAGGAAAACTAATTTCTTTAGCGGACCGAAGTACAAATGCGATTTAAGTGTGCGTGAAAAGCATTAAAACACCGAAACTATAAAGATTTATTTTTTCTACGGAAGTCCTGAAGGGACAAAAGCATAATAACGCTGCTTTAAAGTTTCGAATGTCTTGTTTACAGCATATTAATCGTTTTCGCATTATTTAATGCACAAACCATAAAGGCATAAACTCACTCAAACAAGACCTATGATGAGGGGAAGTTCTGTCATGATTTCTTCATTGCTTATGACCTCACTCAGATTGTTCACGAACCCACCCGTGTGCCCGATACTGACGGCCAGTATGCAAGTCTCCTACACCTTTTTCTCACAACTTGCTCTGAACTGTGATCAGCTTCCGTTCTGCCTCCACTTGGATCTTCCGACCACTCTGTTGTATTAAGATAAAAATGAAATGTAATAAGTCCTCACATGTACTTTATCGATACTCCATGGCTGACTGGGATAGCTTCCGTACATTTATATCAGATCTACCTCTGCGTTCCATGTTTAAAACGGACATGTCCTCTATGCTATCAGACCTGGCGGAATGGTTAATCCTAGGTATAGACCGTTTCATATTCTCGAAAAAGTTCCAGCAAAAACCTAACAGCCAGCCATGGTTCTCTCCAGAATGTGCTGCTCCCATTGCGCACAGAAATCATTTTTTCCATTGCTTCCAACGTAATAGATGTACTGAGACTAAAGCCGTTTTCAGGACTGCCAGCAACCATTTTAAAAAAGTAATAAAGAACGCAAGAGAGTTGTATGCTGAGTCCTTCAAGTCCAAAGTAACTGAGCAGCGGCTTCGTTCCCACTAGTTTTGGCAAATAGCAAATAGAATCCTGAACAGAAGTGTGTGTTCTATCCCAACTCTTATAAATGGACCTGAGGTCATCTCGTCAGCATCAGATAAAGCCAAACTCTTTGCCAAGAACTTTGCAGCTAATTCTACCCTTTGCGACTAAGGTTTCCAACCTCCAATATTTCCTGCTGTATCAGAAAACATGCTATGTGATATACAAATATATGTACGTGATGTTACCTAGCTAATCAAAAACCTTGATTCCAGTAAAGCAACTGGCCCTGACGGTATTCCAATTATTGTACTCAAAAGACTTCAACCAGAACTAGCGCCCACCCCTACAAAACTGTTTGAACGTTGTCTTAAGGAGAATTTCTTCCCATCACCCTGGAGAATCTCATCAGTATGCCCCGTATATAAGAATTCAGGTGATCGCCCATCTCCCTCTCAGTACAAGCCAATAAGTCTTCTGTGCATCATGAGTAAGTTGCTGGAATCTGTGTTAAATACAGAAGTAATCAACCATCTCAGTAAAAATAACCTTCTTAGTGACACGCAATATGATTTCCGTTCTGCTAGATCTTACAGTTATATCTCATAGGATTAGCGAATCTCTCGATGGAGGCTACCTTTCTAGGACAATTGCTCTTGACATATTCAAGGCCTTTGATAGAGTATGGCATAAAGGTTTACGTCACAAGATTTCTAGCTACGGTATAGCTGGAAATGTCTTCTCAATTATTAAATCATTTCTCTCTGATAAGTTCATAAGAGTAGCGGTTGATGGACAGAAATCAGAAGCTCTCAGTATTAATGCTGGAGTCCCCCAGGAGTCCATCCTGGGCCCAACTCTCGTCCTGATCTACATTAATGATCTTCCAAATCACATCCTTACATCATTCGTAGACATTCATGCTGATGATACTACTATCTATGGTAGCACATCTAAGACCTTAAACAACCAAGTTCTCTCCGATTCTCTCTCCTCTGATCTTGAGCAAGTGGTACAATGGGGAAAGAGGTGGCTTGTTACTTTTAATGCATCTAAAACCAAGCTTTTATTTTTACGTTATCAACGCTCTGATCCCCATCTGGCATCAATTGAAATGAATGGCCCTCGTCTTGGGGAGGCTCCATGTTTTTACAAGCTTTACTCCTCGTCTTAAATGGGACATATACATTAAATCCGTTGCCAAGGCCGCTGGAAAAATGGTGGGATCCTTCTATCGATCCAGTAGATATCTCACTGCTGATGCAATTCTCTATCTATATAAGAGCCAAGTACGCCCAAGGATGGAGTATTGTTGCCACATTTGGGCAGCAGCTGCTAGAAAGGACATATCCTGCCTTGATAAAGTTCCAAATAGACTTTGTGACCTCGTAGGAGATGTCCTTTTCTCTTCCCTGCAACCTCTTTCTCATAGAAGAGGTTGCGAGTTGTCTCTGCTTTATCGTTATTTTCATGGCAAGTGCTCGACTGAGCTCCAATCTATTGTCCCCCCTTGCCAGACTTTCACAAGAAACACCCGTCTAGCAGAAAACACTATCACTAATTTCCCCCAATCGTTATCTGTGCCTAAACCGAAACGTAGGTTCCAGGAACAAACTTCTTTCTTAGAACTGCACGCCTGTGGAATTATCTTCCGTTTTCCTGCTTTCCAGCTGACTACAATATGGTTGTCTTAAAGTCTAACGTAAACAAGTTTTTGATGAACTGTGCCATATAAGTTAACAAATTTACCGAATTTCCATTATTAACTATTACTATATTGTCCAATTTCTACTGTACACTCTTTAAACCTTATCCTCGAGTGGACTCTTGGCCTTGATAAGTGGTGATGCCTATGTAAAAAAAGGCCTCTACGTTGTTTGATTGGTTTATATGTTTTATATTAAATCGTTTTGCAACTTAAATCCTATTGCGAATGATTAATTGGTTTTGTTGTTGCTAGTTATTTTATGTGATACTCAACTGTAATACAATGGACTTATACATTTATTGATTAAGCACCATTTTAGTGTTAATTATATTTAAAGCTTATGTGTTGAAAGACATATAAAAACAACTAATACAAAGGCTCAAAAAGGAGGTAGAATAAGAACTGGATGAATTAGATGAAATGTTTCGTCTGAAATTTCTGAATTTTTAATCGAAAAAGTCTGAAGAGTTCAGAGATGGAAACTTTGTCAAAATTGTAGCAAGCCGAGAGAATCTGTGCAAAACAAATAGTGAATTCTTCAAATAACCATTTCAATAGAAAACAGCCGCATGTGTTTCTATTCTAATCATCATCATCATTATCATCATCATTGTTATTATCATCATTGTTATCATTATTAATATCATTGCCTCGACGTAAGATAGATTAACAAAAATAAAAAAAATAAATTCTTTGTTTAAACTTGATGAGTAACTCTTTCTGCATTCAATTTTAGTAACATTTGAACAATACTCATTAAACATCAATTAATAATTGCCCAAATTTCAGTTTCTTTGTATTTTAAACAATTTTAGGAAACATAATATATGCACAACTTTCTATTTGTAAGCATTTTTCAAAATTTTTCAAATGTTTTAAATTTACGTAAACTTAGATCAATAGTCATTAGACAACAAATAAGATTGAATTTGATTTTTTCTTACGAAACATAAAACGTAAGAATTTTGGACATTTTCTCATATCTAAAGTATATATAGATATATTGATCACAATTTGAATGAAAATTCTAGACATAAGATTTAGCAATATTATATTTTAATCTTGGCAAGGACATAAAACTGGTGCTAAATTGTTCTGGTCTTGAACGAGTGCTCTTAGAACACACACACACACACACACACACACACACACACACACACACACACACACACACACACACACACATACCTATTGTTACGACTCGGCTATCTCCGCGGGGAACTGTAGTGATATGATCGCAACGATAAAAAAAAAAAAATTCTTCCGGGATTAAAACGTAAATAAATAAATACGGGAAGGGATTATCCAAATTCTTCAGAGACAACGGTAAAACATAAGACAGAAAAACACAACTGAAATAAAAAACAAAAGGCCGATGGGAATTATGGATGTAAATTTATTTATAACAACACAAAAATAAATAAATAAAAATGCAATTATTTTGATAATTTAAGGAAGTAATGCATAAAAGAAAATAAATTGTCTTGATCGAGAGAGAATGTTCAAGAAAAATGCCAGATCTCAATACGACATTTTCATACTGGTTATTGTCGTCTGTTCAGTTCAAACAAAGAGAGAGTAAGGGAGAGATAGATATATATAGAGAGAGATTTTGCTTCACTCACTGTCTTAGCGACTTTACTTCGTTCTTCTTCTTCTTATCCGATTTCCTTCGTTCTTCTTCTTCCTATCCGATTTCCTAAAAAAAAAAAACTAGCTCCAAATATATCAAATGTTCATTAAAAGCATCTCCTCATCTTTGATCCACCGCAGTATTACTGCTAATCATATCTGTTCCCAGTGTCGCCGTTGTCGGCTGCTTCCCTCAGCAGTGAGGAGCAGACTGTCTATTCTGTCCTTCCTAAGCGTGCAGGTTAAAACGCTCTCCTCTCTCTCTATATATATTTTCACTTCCCCCCCCTCTCTATACAGCGTGCCAGCGTTCGCTAGCTGGTTTCTTTCTTTCGTTTTTTTTCTTTCTCCTCTACTGTCAGCGCTCGTTAGCTATTCTTTCTTTTTTTTTTCTTTTTTTTTGACCACTCTCTATATCTCTTCATATCCTCTCTCGTTGTGATTGTTTTCTTGTTTTTTTTGTTTTTTTTCTGGCTGAACGCAGACGACAGTACAATTGATGAAAATAAAACAAAAACAAACAAACTCCTATTCTCTCTCGATTTCGAACAACATATAAAAGAATAATTAATTACATTTTTTTTACTAAAAATGTAACAATATATATATATATATATATATATATATATATATATATATATATATATATATATATATACTAGCAAGCTGCCCGGCATAACCCGGTCGTAAAACACGCTTAAATATGATATTTTGATTAATGCATATTTAGTATTTATTATTATATTATATTGGGTCAATATATAATAATGATTTAAAAAGTTGAAAAAAAAAGACTCGTGCGTCACCATTAAGAATCGAAAAAAAATTGTTTAGTTTACGATGTACTTTTTCCTTTGACGTTAATGACTGAGTTATGAAGAATGCTTGCTTCAAGGCTAAAAATCAAAACAGCAATCAATAGTTAATACGTTAAGCATGCGTATTCGTAATGCCGACGTTCGACCTTCACCTGGCAAATTCCATTTTTTTTAATTTTCACAATAATAGGGAATTAATTAAAATGAATGTTTAAAAGAATATGCAAATTAGCTAGATCTTTTGCAGATTAATGTAATTCCATAATATATATATATATATATATATATATATATATATATATATAGTTATTAGTTATCAAAAAGCATAAAATATATTGAATTTATACTCATAATTTTTTTTCCAATTTTTACACGTGTTTCGTATCAGAAAACCACTAAACAACTCCTCAGAGACAAATGTATGTTCCTCAAAAACAGTTTTAAAGTGTGTTTTTTTTTTAAATATAAAATGAAAAATAATTCGGAGAAGATGAATAGAAATTGAGATGATTAAAGTTTGGCAAAACATAAATTTAAAAAACAAACAAACTCTCTTATTGTCCCCCCCTAAAAACTAATTGAATTCAGAGCACAACGCGTGAACCGTTTTATGTTGCCATAATTTAGACATGATTGGAGGCATGCTTCCAATATTTCGTATTTAAGTTCTAGATAAAAATAGAAAGCTAAATGAAATGAATTGCTTGAATCAGAGATGGATAGAAAAGGTGTCAGCCACTTCAACAAAAACAACCTATTGAACGATATGCAATATAACACAAGATCTATTTACTTATCTAGAGCAGTAGCCCCGTTTCTAGAGCAATATACGTACTTAATTTTAACTAAAATTTTCATAAAACTATTTATATGCATTTGAAATATGCTAAAATATATCTCTGTCTACAGAGACAGTTTTGTATAATATCTTGTTTTTATAAAGAAAATGCACACCAGGTGTAATTATATGGTAGGATTCGAAAGTGCATAAATTACATTTTGCTTCTCTGATGTAGATATTTATTAGCTTTATCTAATATTGACCGTTTTAATACACCATACATATTATTTTAAACCAATTCCTTTATGAAGTTTATCAAACTCAGTATTTCATTGCGTTTTGCAAGAACACTGTATTAGTGAATAGTCACTGGTGCGTTTAAAGTGCTTATGAATTTAGCTGTTATTGGTCAGGAACAGAAAAGAAAGAAGAAGGAATTGAAAAAGGAAAGGGAAGGAAATGTGACGTTTAGACATAGGAGGATAAAAAAACGAAAACGCAGAATATATCCTTAAAAGTAGGATCAGTTGATCTGCCGTAAACCTTACTACTATTTTCTGTAATTATTGTATGCCGCATTTGAAATTAAACAGACCACACTTCATGGGCAATTATTCTTGATTCTACAATTACAATTGTTTTAACTTATACCTCTCATATTAAAAGGAACACGGCAATCAATTGTAGCGTTTACACGTTGTATATTAGTGCCATTATATCAAATGGAGCTAAATTTTTGGAAGTAGAAAAGATAGGTTAAAAGTATTTTCATTAAAGAGCTTCCCAAATTTACTAAATTAAACCACATTCCGCAATTACATATACGTATCTATCTATCTATCTATCTCTCTCTCTCTCTCTCTCTCTCTCTCTCTCTCTCTATATATATATATATATATATATATATATATATATATATATATATATATATATATATATACAACAATAAATACGCCCCATAAAAAGAGAGCGACGCTAAAAACGCAAACAAAGGGGATGTAACTCACTCTCACTCTCTCTCTCTCTCTCTCTCTCTCTCTCTCTTCACCACTTAGGAAAGTGAAAATATAATACAAAAAGTAACGGTTCAAAAATTTCTTATATATAACTAATAAAAAAAGTAAGAGGTCCTAATTTTAAAAACGATCAAAAATCGTGCATGAATTGTGATGAGGTGCCTCACTGCCTCACTCATTCCTAAGACGCTAAACTGCTGATAGTGCACTTATGCTGATGACGAAGCACATGTCCACGTAAAAATATTTAAAAAATATTTTTTAAAAATATTAAATAATTAATAAATAAATAAATAATAAAAAAATGAATAAAAATGTGGCTTGTAAAAACAAAAATGTAAAAAAAAGTGAAGTAACTCTCCTTCACCGCTTAGGAAATCGAAAATATAATACAAAAAGTAACAGTGCACAAACCGCTTATATATCACTAATAAAACAATAACTGATCTAATATGAATATACATACATACACACACACACACATACAAACACACATACATACATGCATACGTATATATATATATGCATAAATGTATACACACACACACACACACACACACACATATATATATATATATATATATATATATATATATATATATATATATATATATATATATATATATGAGACTGTAGGTTTGACTAATATAATCATGCTTTTTAGCTGTTTCCAAATGTGAAGTATTTCCATTTCGGCTAATCAGTATATCCATATTTTTGTAGTTATTTTATTCGTAAATTTGTTTGCATGCTGTTTTTAGTTGTGGGTTACTATACGTCGGTTTCTTGATAATGTCAGATCCTTAGAAGAGAATGGGCACCGTTTTAGAGCCAACTTCTTGGCAGCTTTTTATGCTTATCGTCCCCTGATGTGAGACCCTATTATCTGCATTGCAAGTAAACGAACTGTTCAGACCAATAAAAACTGTTTAATAGTGCAATGGCTTCTGTTTTGGGGGCAAACGACTAGCACTTCAAGTGTTGTGTTTAATGTTTACCAGTTGCGTCTAACATATGCGTTGAGTTAAGATACACTCCTATCGAAAGGAAAGAAAAATAAATTAAATTAACTAAATGAATAAACAAATAAAATGAGTGATCCAAATAAATAAAAATATAATAACTAAATAAATGAATAAATAAATACAATAAAATAATTTTTTTTTTTCTTTTTAATCTTTGCTCATGCTCTGCTTGAGCTTTCTTTCTCAAGATTTCCTTCACAGATCCAACACACTATACACACACACACACACACACACACACACACACACACACACACACACATGCTGTTCTTTCCCCTCTGGATTTTCGTTTCTTTCATCATCCTTCGTCGCAATCTCTTACGTTCCTTTCTCCTCTTTCATCCTTTCTAATTTCCTTTTACCTTTGCTTGGACAACAACAGCTAGATTCATTATCACTTTACACGCTCCGCTGACTCTGTCGACTAATTTTACGAATCACAGCTTTCATTTTCCCAGGCCAAAGGCGATACCAGCCATTTTGGATAGCCAATTATGCGCCTTGTCAGTCGAAAAGGTCGCTACTTTGTATGAGAGGCGCGTTGGGTCGGGCACAGATAAACAAAGGCTTTAAATTAATTGGTCACCAGCACCACGCACGTGACTCTTTTCCAATCATTTTACACGATAACCTTCAAACTAATTAATACCTTGATAGTTCACGATTTTTCGCTGTGTCTCACCAGTAAACACCGGTCGATTTAAGTCAATAAAAAAAGTCAAAACAGATGACAACGATTTTATTTTACGCGATCATTTAACAATTTACCTTAAGTTTTAACGAGATGAGGCCGATTAGCTGCAATTACCATCTTAGAATAATGAAACACACTTCGAACGTTTTTTAAGTGCCAATGATCAGATTTCAAAAAACACTTTGAAAACATATTAATATTGAAAAAAGTGATGAAAACAAAAATTACGCAACTTAAAGCTTTGGAAAATTTTGGGCAAAGAAAAATTTTAATTCCTCAATTACTTTTAAGTTTTAATGAGTGTAATTAAATTATTAATTGACTGGGTCCGCAACTTATGTTGGATTTTTATCAATCCGATGATGAATACATTTTGTTTTGTGCGAACGTAATACAAACTTAAGACATTAGCATGCGCATGCTGTATAATAACGAATGCAATTACGACTCTCCTTGCTTTATTGACAAATGAATGGCTATATATAGGCTATACACAAAACAATACATGTATTGATCATATAATAATTCGGGGAAAATAAATCAAAGCCTTATTACTGCTACTGCAGTCTAGTAGAACTGACTATACTTTTTAACAATTGCATTATTATCGCAATATTTGGGTTCTCTTTATTTCCACTACAACAATCCAAATAATCAATCTTCATCTTAAACATTTAGAAACATACTTACATCAGTGATTCTACTACTACTACTACTACTACTACTACTACTACTACTACTACTACTACTACTACTACTACCCTACTTTGTTTTCGTCTTCTCCTTATTTATCTTCTTCCAGACTAGTTGACCTCTTAAATCTACCCTATTGTTTCACTGATAGTTGGAGAGGGAGATGGTAAACGTCATACTTATGTGTTTGAAGCATACATGATGGTAGCTTAAACTCCAATGTTTATGTACAGATGTGTAAAAAAACGCCAATGTTTATTTACAGATATGTAAAAAAAACTCCAATATTTATGTGTAGATGTGTAAAAAAAAAAGCTCCAGTGTTTATGTACACATGTATACACCAAATATTATGTAAAGATATGTAAAAATACTCCAATATTTATGTACAGATGTGTAACAACAACTCCAAATTTTATGTACAGATGTGATAAAAACGCCAATGTTTTTGTACAAATGTGTAAAAAAACTCTAAATATTATGTACAGATGTGTAAAAGTAGTCCAATGTTTATGTACAAATGTTTAAAAAGCGAACATTTATGTACAGATGTATAAAAAAAACTCTAATGTTTACGTACAGATGTGTACAAATGCCCCAAATTTGATCTACAGCTGTATAAAAAAACCTCCAATGTTTTTGCATAGATGTGTAAATGCTTAAAATTTTATAAAAAGATGTGTAACAAAAACCTTCAATGTTTATGTAAAGAGGTTTAAAAAAACTCCAAATCTTTTGTACATATGTGTAAGAATACTCCAATGTTTATGTACGGATGCGTAAAACAACTCCAAATTTTATGTAAAATGTGTAAAAATACTCCAATATTTATGCATAGATGTGTAAAAAACTCAAATTTTATGTAAATATGTGTAAAAAATACTGCAATATTTATGCACAGATGTGTAAAAAAAACTCAAATTCTTATGTTCAGATGTGTAGAAAAAACCTTAATGTTTACGTACAGATGTTTTTAAAAAACTCCAAATTTTATGGACAGATGTGTAAAAAAGATCCACTGTTTATGTACTGATGTGTAAAAAACCTCCAAATATTATGTAATGATGTGTAAGCATACTCCAATATTTATGCACAGATGTGTAAAAAACACTCCAAATTTTATGTACAGATGTGTAGAAAAACCCCAATGTTTATGTACAGATGTGTAAAAAAACGTTTATACACAAATTTGAAAAAAAAAACTTGTGTAAAAAGAATCCAATGTTTATCGTCGGATGTGTGAAAAACTCCAATGTTTATGTACTGATGTGTAAAAAAAACTCCACTGATTATGTACAGATGTGTAAAAAACTCCACTGATTATTTACAGATGTGTAAAAAAACTCCACTGATTATGCACAGATGTGTAAAAAAACTCCACTGATTATGTACAGATGTGTAAACAAACTCCACTGATTATGTACAGATGTGTAAAAATACTCCACTGATTATGTACAGATGTGTAAAAAAACTCCACTGATTATGTACAGATGTGTAAAAAACTCCACTGATTATATACAGATGTGTAAAAAAAACTCTAAATGTTATGTAAAGATGTGTAAAAAAAACTCAAATCTTTGTCTACAGATGTGTATAAACACTCCAAATTCCATCTACACATGTGTAGAAATACTCAAATGTTTATATACTTATGTGTAAAAAAAACTAAAAAATTTATATACAGATATGTAAAGAAACTCCAATGTTTATGTAAAGATGTGTAAAAAAACTGCAAATTCTGTGTACAGATGTGCAAAAATACTCAAATCAGATGTGTAAAACTCTCAAGTGTTTATGAAGAGATGTGTAAAAAACTGCAAATTTTATTTACATATGTATAAAAAACTCCAATATTAAGTTTCACTGATGTGTGAAAGAAACGGAAAATTTTATATAAAGATGTGTAAAAAAATCCAATGTTTATGTAAAGATGTGTAAAAAAAACTTGAAATTTTATGTACAGATGTATAATAAAAACTCCAATGTTTAAGTGCAAATGTGTAAAAAAACTCCAAATCTTTATGTACAGATGCGTAAAAAAACATCAGATTTTATGTACTAATGTGTAAAGAGCTGCAATGTTTATGTGTAGATGTGTAAAAAAAGCTTCAATGTTTATGTACAGATGTGTAAAAATGCTCAAATCTTTATATACAGATGTGTAAAAATACTCCAATGTTTATGTACAGATGTGTAAAAATACTCCGAATTTGGTGCACAGCTGTATAAAAAACCTCCAATGTTTTTTGCATAGATGCGTAAATGCTCAAAATTATGCCTCATTGTAAAGATGTTATTTGCGGATGTGTAAAAATGCTTCAACATTTATGTACAGACGTGTAAAAGAAAAATCCCATTTTATGTAGAGATGTGTAAAAAAAACTCCAATGTTTATGTATAGATGTGTAAAAAAACTCCAAACTTTATGCACAGATCTGTACAAAAAACTCCAATAATGTATAGATGTGCAAAAAAATGAAATTTTATGTCCAGATGTGTAAAAAACCTCAAATGTTTAGGTACAGATGTGTATAAAATACTCAAATGTTTATGTCCAGATGTGTAAAAAAACTACAAATTTGATGTACATCTATGTAAAAAAAAACTCTAATGTTTATGTATAGATGTGTAAAAACTAATATGTTGTGTAAAAATGTGTAAAAAAAACTCAAATTTTTGTGTATGGATGTGTAAAACATACAATTTTATGTAAAGATGTGTAAATAAAAGCTATAATGTTGATGTACAGATGTGTAAAAAACTCAAAATCTTATGTTAAGATGTGTAAAACACACCAATGTATACGTACAGATGTGTAAAAAAAGTCCAAATGCTTTGCAGATATGTGTAAAAATCTCCAAGATTTATACAGAGATGTGTAAAAATACTCCAAATTTAATGTACCGATGTGTAAAAAGAATCCAATATTTATGCACAGATTAGTAAAAAACTCAAATTTTATGTAAAGATGTGTAAAAATACTCCAATATTTATGCACAGATGTCTAAAAAAAGACCTCCAATGTTTATGTACAGATGTGTAGAAAATACCTCAATGTTTATGTACAGATGTTTTTTAAAAACTTCAAATTTTAGTGACAAATGTGTAAAAAATATTCAATGTTTATGTACTTATGCGTAAAAAACTCAAAATTTTCTGTAAAATGTTAAAGAATACTCCAATATTTATGCATAGATGTGTAAAAAACTCAAATTCTATGTAAAGATGTGTAAAAATACTCCAATATTTATGCACAGATGTGTAAAAAACACTCCGAATTTTATGTACAGATGTGTAGAAAAAACCTCAATTTTTATGTACAGATGTTTTTAAAAAACTTAAAATTTTATGGACAGATGTGTAAAAAAGATCCACTGTTTATGTACTGATGTGTAAAAAAACTCCAAATATTATGTAAAGATGTGTAAGAATACTCCAATATTTATGCACAGATATGTAAAAAACTCCAAATTCTATGTAAAGATGTGCAAAAATACTCCAATATTTATGTACAGATGTGTAGAAAAAACCCCAATGTTTATGTACAGATGTGTAAAAAAACTCCAAATTCTATGTACATATGTGTAAGTATACTTCAAGGTTTATGTACAGATGTGTAAAAAAACTCAAAATTTTATTTACAGATCCGACGATAAACATTGGCTTCATTTTTCACAAGTTTTTTAACTTGTGAAAAATGAATCCAATGTTTATCGTCGCATGTGTGAAAAAAACTCTAACTTTTATGTAAAGATGTGAAAAAAAACTCTAATCTTTGCCTACAGATGTGTATAAATACTCCAAATTCTATCTACGTATGTGTAAAAACCTCCAATGTTTATGTACATATGTGTAAAAAACTGAAAATTTTATATACAGATGTGTAAAGAAACTCTAATATTTATCTAAAGATGTGTAAAAAAAACTGCAAATTCTATGTACGGATGTGCAAAAATACTCAAATCGCAAGTGTTTATGAACAGATGTGTAAAATTTTATTTACATATGTATAAAAAACTCCAATATTTATGTACAGATGTGTGAATGAAACGGCAAATTTTATGTAAATATGTTTTTAAAAATCCAATGTTTATGTACAGATGTGTAAAAAACTCGAAGTTTTCTGTACAGATGTATAATAAAAACTCCAATGTTTAATGCAGATGTGTAAAAAATTCCAAATTTTTATGTACAGATGCGTAAAAAACCTCCAAATTTTATGTACTAATGTGTAAAAAACTGCAGTGTTTATGTGTAGATGTGTAAAAAAGCTCCAATGTTTATGTACAGATGTGTAAAAAAGCTCAAATCAAATTTGGTGCACAGCTGTATAAAAAACCTCCAATGTTTTTGCATAGATTCGTAAATGCTCAAATTTTGCCTCATTGTAAAGATGTGTACAAAAAACTCCATCATTTATATACAGATGTGTAAAAAAAAAACTCAAACTTTTATTTGCAGATGTGTAAAAATGCTTCAATATTTATGTACAAATGTGTAAAAGAAAAATCCCATTTTATGTACAGACGTGTAAAAAAAACTCCAATGTTTATGTACAGAGGTGCAAAACATACTCCAATGTTTATGTAAAGATGTGTAAAAAAAACTCCAATTTTTATGTACAGATGTGTAAAAAAAACCTCCAAGTTTTATGTACAGATGTGTAAAAAAAAAATCCAATGTTTATGCATAGATGTGCAAAAAAAATAAATTTTATGTCCAGATGTGTAAAAAACCTCAAATGTTTAGGTACAAATTTGTAAAAAATACTAAAATGTTTATGTACAGATGTGTAAAAAACTACAAATTTGATGTACAGCCATGTAAAAACTCTAATGTTTATGTATAGATTTGTAAAAACTAATATTTTGTGTAAAAATGTGTACAAAACTCAAATTCTTGTGTATTGTTGTGTCAAAAAAACACAATTTTATGTAAAGATGTGTAAATAAATGCTACAATGTTTATGTACAGATGTGTAAAACCTCAAAATCTTATGTTAAGATGTGTAAAAAAACACCTACGTCTACGTACAGGTGTGTAAAAAAACTTTAACTTTTATGTACAGATATGTACATAGGTGTAAAAAACTCCAATATTTATGTACAGATGTTTAAAAGAGTCTACATTCTGCGCTGAGATGTGTAAAAATCTCCAAGATTTATACAGAGATGCGTAAAAATACTCCAAATTTAATGTACCGATGTGTAAAAAGAATCCAATGTTTATGTACAGATGCGTAAAAAACTCCAAATTTTATTTAAAATGTGTAAGACTACTCCAATATTTATGCATAGATGTGTAAAAAAAACCTCAAATTTTATGTAAAGATGTGTAAACATACTCCAATATTTATTCACAGATGTGTAAAAAACTCCACATTTTATGTACAGATGTGTACAAAAAACCTCAATGTTTATGTACAGATATTTTTCAAAAACTCTAAATTTTATGTACAGATGTGTACAAAAAATGTGTAAAAAGAACTCAATGTTTATCTATGTGTAAAATCTCCCATGTTTATGTACAGATGTGTAAAAAGAACTCAAAATTTCATGTACAGATGTGTAAAACACTCCAATGTTTATAAACAGATGTGTAAAAAGCTAAAGCTTCGATGTAACGATGTGTAAAAAGCCGAAACTTTGATGTACAGATGAATAAAAAACGCCAATGTTTATGAACAGATGTGTAAAAAAACTCCAATGTTTATGTATAGATTTGTAAAAAAAACTCACAATTTGATTTACAGATGTTTCAAAAACTCTAATATTTATGTATAGATGTGTAAAAACTCAGAATTTTATGTAAATATGTGTAAAAAAAACTCTAATCTTTATGTACAGATGTGTACAAACACTCCAAATTTTATGTTCATATGTGTAAAAACCTCAAATATTTATGTACAGATGTGTGAAAAAAACGTCAACTATTATGTGCAGATGTGTAACAAAACTCTAAATTTTAAGTACAAGTGTGCAAAAAACTCCAATGTTTATTTACGAATGTGTAAAAAAAAACTCCAAATTTTATCTGCAGATGTGTAAAATAAGTCCAAATTTAGTGTCAAGATGTGTAAAAAATACTCCAATGTTTATAAACATAGGTGAAAAATAACTCCAATATTTATGTACAGATGTGTAAAAAAAAAGTCCAAAATCTTTGTAGCCCTATGTAAAACAACTCCAAGATTTATACACACATGTGTAAAAATACTCCAAATGTAATGTACAGATGGTCAAAACGACTCCAAACTTTATGTACAGATGTGTAAAAAACTCAAAATTTTATGCTCAGATGTGTAAAAAACTCCAATGTTAATGTACAGATGTGTAAAAAAAAAACTCTAAATTTTATGTACAGATGTGTAAAAAAAAACTTTAAATTTTATGTACAGATATGTAAAAAAAACTCCAATGTTTATGTACAGACGTGTAAAAAACTCCACATTTTATGTACAGATGTGTAGAAAGCCCCAATATTTATGTACAGATGTGTAAAAAACTCCACATTTTATGTACAGATGTGTAAAAAATCTCCAATGTTTTTGTACAGATGTGTAAAAAGCTAAAACTTTTCAGTACAGATGTGTAAAAAAAACTCCAATATTTATGAACAGATGTGTAAAAAAGCTCCAACGTTTACGTACAGATGAGTAAAAACCTCAAATGTTTATGTACAGATGTGTACAAAGAACTCCAATTTTGATGTACAGCTGTGTAAAAAACCTCCAATATATATACTGATGTGTAAGAAAACATGTAAATATGTGTAAGGATACTTCAATGTTTATGTACAGAAAATGTACAAAAACTCAAATTTTTATGCACATATTTGAAAAAAAACCTCCAATATTTATGTACAGGTGTGAAGAAAAATTTTGTTGCACGTATGTGCAAAAAGGACCCAAATATTTATGTACAGATGTGTAAAAAGTTCTCTAATGTTTATGTAAAGATGTGTAAAAACACTCTAATGTTTATTTACAGATATGTAAAAAAGACTCAAATATTTATGCATATATCTAAAAAAAACTCTAAAGATGTAAAAATACTCCAATTTTTATGTACAGATGTGTACAAAAACTGAAAATTTTATGTAAAGATATATGAAAATCTCCAATGTTTATGTACAGATGTGTAAAAAACTCCAAATTTTATAAACAGATGTGTAAAAATACTGCAATGTTTATATACAGATGTGAAAAAAAACATATTTTTATGTACAGATGTGTAAAAAAAACTCTAACTCCATATTTATGTACAGATGTGTAAAAGAAAAATCCTAATTTTATATACAGATGTGTAAAAAACTTCAATGTGTCTGTACAGATGTTTAAAAAACACTCCAAATTTCATATACAGACATGTAAAAACTCCAATGTTTATAAACAAGTGTGTAAAACAACTACAAATTTTATGTACAGGTGTGTTTACAAACTCCAATATTGATGTAGAGATGTGTACATAATTTACGTTACAAGATCGGAGGTTGCTTACCTACAGAAATACGATCAACAGATTATGTCGGCGAACTCAACTACAACCTGTAACGATCAAATAAAACCTGTACGGAATTTGAACACAATATTTGCTGAATGGATTACCGCCTTCACGACTTAATGGATTACCGCCTTCACGACTGAATGGATTGCCGCCTTCACAACTGAATCGATTGCCGCCTTCACCACTGAATGGATTGCCGCCTTCACGACTGAATCGATTATCGTCTTCCCGACTGAATGGATTACCGCCTTCACCACACAGAATGGATTAACGCCTTCACCACTGAATGGATTGCCGCCTTCACGACTGAATGGATTGCCGCCTTCACAACAGAATGGATTAACGCCTTCATCACTGAATGGATTGCCGCCTTCACGACTGAATGGATTGCCGCCTTCACGACTGAATGGATTACCGCCTTCACGACTGAATGGATTGCCGCCTTCACCAATGAATGGATTGCCGCCTTCACGACTGAATGGATTGCCGCCTTCACGACTGAATGGATTGCCGCCTTCACCACTGAATGGATTGCCGCCTTCACCACTGAATGGATTGCCGCCTTCACGACTGAATGGATTGCCGCCTTCACAACTGAATGGATTGCCGCCTTCAACACTGAATGGATTGCCGCCTTCACCACTGAATGGATTGCCGCCTTCACCACTGAATGGATTGCCGCCTTCACCAATGAATGGATTGCCGCCTTCACCACTGAATGGATTGCCGCCTTCACCACTGAATGGATTGCCGCCTTCACGACTGAATGGATTACCGCCTTCACCACTGAATGGATTGCCGCCTTCACCAATGAATGGATTGCCGCCTTCACCACAGAATGGATTGCCGCCTTCACCACTGAATGGATTGCAGCCTTCACCATAGAATGGATTTACGCCTTGACCACTGAATGGATTGCCGCCTTAACCACTGCATGGATTGCCGCCTTCACCACAGAAAGGATTTACGCCTCCACCACTGAATGGATTGCCGCCTTCACCACTGAATGGATTGCCGCCTTCACCACTGAATGGATTGCCGCCTTCACCACTGAATGGATTGCCGCCTTAACGACTGAATGGATTGCCGCCTTCACGACTGAATGGATTACACCCTTCACGACTGAATGGATTACCGCTTTCACCACAGAATGGATTTACGCCTTCATTACTGATTGGATTGTCGCCTTCACCACTGAATGGATTGCCGCCTTCACCACTGAATGGATTGCCGCCTTCACCACTGAATGGATTGCCGCCTTCACAACTGAATGGATTACCGCCTTCACGACTGAATTGATTGCCGCCTTCACCACTGAATGGATTGCCGCCTTCACCACAGAATGGATTGCCGCCTTAACAACAGAATGGATTACCGCCTTCACCACTGAATGGATTGCCGCCTTCACCACTGAATGGATTGCCGCCTTCACCACAGAATGGATTGCCGCCTTCACGACTGAATGGATTGCCGCCTTCACAACAGAATGGATTGCCGCCTTCACCACAGAATTGATTGCCGCCTTCACCACTGAATGGATTGCCGCCTTCACCACAGAATGGATTGCCGCTTTCACCACAGAATGGATTGCCGCCTTCACCACAGAATGGATTTACGCCTTCACCACTGAATGGATTGCCGCATTCACCGCAGAATGGATTTACGCCTTCACGACTGAATGGATTACCGCCTTCACGACTGAATGGATTGCCGCCTTCACCAATGAATGGATTACCGCCTGCACCACTGAATGGATTGCCGCCTTCACCACTGAATGGATTGCCGCCTTCACCACAGAATGGATTGCCGCCTTAACCACTGAAGGGATTGCCGCCTTCACAACAGAATGGATTGCCGCCTTCACCACAGTATGGATTGCTGCCTTCACCACAGAATGGATTTACGCCTTAACCACTGAATGGATTGCCGCTTTCACCACAGAATGGATTTACGCCTTCACGACTGAATGGATTACCGCATTCACGACTGAATCGATTGCCGCCTTCACCACTGAATGGATTACCGCCTGCACCACTGAATGGATTGCTGCCTTCACCACAGAATGGCTTGCCGCCTTCACGACTTAATTGATTGCCGCCTTCACCACTGAATGAATTGCCGCCTTCACAACTGAATGGATTGCCGCCTTCACGACTGAATGGATTGCCGCCTTCAACACTGAATGGATTGCCGCCTGCACCACTGAATGGATTGCCGCCTTCACCACAGAATGAATTGCCGCCTTCACCACTGAATGGATTGCCGCCTTCACCACTGAATGGATTGCCACCTTCACCACTGAATGGATAGCCGCCTTCACCACTGAATTGATTGCCGCCTTCACCACTGAATGGATTGCCGCCTTCATGACTGAATGGATTGCCGCCTTCACCACTGAATTGATAGCCGCCTTCACCACTGAATGGATTGCCGCCTTTACCACTGAATGGATTGCCGCCTTTACCACTGAATGGATTACCGCCTTCACGACTGAATGGATTGCCGCCTTCACGACTGAATTGATTGCCGCCTTTACCACTGAATGGATTGCCGCCTTCACGACTGAATCGATTGCCGCCTTCACCACTGAATGGATTGCCGCCTTCACCACTGAATGGATAGCCGCCTTCACCACTGAATTGATTGCCGCCTTCATGACTGAATGGATTTCCGCCTTCACCACTGAATGGATTGCCGCCTTCACCACAGAATGGATTGCCGCCTTCACCACTGAATGGATTGCCGCCTTCACCACTGAGTGGATAGCCGCCTTCACGACTGAATGGATAGCCGCTGTCACCACTGAATGGATTGCCGCCTTCATGACTGAATGGATTTCCGCCTTCACCACTGAATGGATTGCCGCCTTCACCACAGAATGGATTTACGCCATCACCACAGAATGGATTGCCACCTTCACGACTGAATGGATAGCCGCCTTCACGACTGAATGGATAGCCGCCTTCACCACCGAATGGATTGTCGCCTTCATGACTGAATTGATTTTCGCCTTCACGACTGAATTGATTGCCGCCTTCACCACAGAATGGATTGCCGCCTTAACCACTGAATCGATTGCCGCCTTCACGACTGAATGGATTACCGCCTTCACGACTGAAGTGATTGCCGCCTTCACGACTGAATGGATTGCCGCCTTTACCATGAATAGATTGCCGCCTTCACCACAGAATGTATTTACGCCTTCACCACTGAATGGATTGCCGCCTTCACCACAAAATGGCTTTACGCCTTCACGACTGAATGGATTACCGCCTTCACGACTGAATGGATTGCCGCCTTCACCACTGAATGGATTACCGCCTTCACCACTGAAGGGATTGCCGCCTTCACCACTGAATGGATTGCCGCCTTCACCACTGAATGGATTGCCGCCTTCACCACTGAATGGATTGCCGCCTTCACCACAGAAGGGATTGCCGCCTTCACAACTGAATGGATTGCCGCCTTCACCACTGAATGGATTGCCGCCTTCACGACTGAATTGATTGCCGCCTTCACGACTGAATGGATTGCCGCCATCACGACTGAATGGATTGCCGCCTTCACGACTGAATTGATTGCAACCTTCACCACAGAATGGATTGCCGCCTTCACCACTGAATGGATTGCCACCTTCACCACTGAATGGATTACCACCTTCACGACTGAATTGATTGCCGCCTTCACGACTGAATGGATTGCCGCCTTCACCACTGAATTGATTACCGCCTTCACCACAGAATAGATTTACGCCTTCACGACTGAATGGATTGCCGCCTTCACCACAGAATGGATTAACGCCTTCACCACTGAATGGATTACCGCCTTCACGACTGAATGAATTGCCGCCTTCACCACTGAATGGATTACCGCCTGCACCACTGAATGGATTGCCGCCTTTACCACTGAATGGATTGCCGCCTTCACCACTGAATGGATTGCCGCCTTCACCACAGAATGCATTGCCGCCTTCACCACAGAATGGATTGCCGCCTTCACCACAGAATGGATTTACGCCTTCACCACTGAATGGATTGCCGCCTTCACCACAGAATGGATTTACGCCTTCACGACTGAATGGATTGCCGCCTTTAATACTGAATGGATTGCCGCCTTCACCACTGAATGGATTTACGCCTTCACCACTGAATAGATTGCCGCCTTCACCACTGAATGGATTGCCGCCTCGACCACTGAATGGATTGCCGCCTTCACCACTGAATGGATTGCTGCCTTCACCACTATATGGATTGCCGCCTTCACCACTGAATGGATTGCCGCCTCCACCACTGAATGGATTGCCGCCTTCACCACTGAATGGATTGCCGCCTTCACCACTGAATGGATTGCCGCCTTCACCACAGAATGGATTGCCGCCTTCACCACTGAATGGATTGCCGCCGTCACGACTGAATCGATTACCGCCTTCACGACTGAATGGATTGCCGCCTTCACGACTGAATGGATTGCCGCCTCCACTACTGAATGGATTGCCGCCTTCACCACAGAATGGATTTACGCCTTCACCACTGAATGGATTTCCGCCTTCACCACTGAATCGATTTACGCCTTCACCACTGAAGTGATTACCGCCTTCACCACTGACTGGATTGCCGCCTTCACCACAGAATGGATTGCCGCCTTCACCACTGAATGGATTACCGCCTTCAGCACAGAATTGATTGCCGCCTTCACGACTGAATGGATTGCCGCCTTCACGACTGAATGGATTGCCGCCTTCACCACAGAATGGATTGCCGCCTTCACCACAGAATGGATTGCCGCCTTCACCACAGAATGGATTGCCGCCTTCACCACAGAATGGATTTACGCCTTCACCACTGAATGGATTGCCGCCGTCACCACAGAATTGATTTACGCCTTCACTACTGAATGGATTACCGCCTTCACGACTGAATGGATTGCCGCCTTCACCACAGAATGGATTACCCCCTGCACCACTGGATTGATTGCCGCCTTCACCACTGAATGGCTTGCCGCCTTCACCACTTAATGGATTGCCGCCTTCACCACTGAATGGATTTACGCCTTCACCACAGAATGGATTGCCGCCTTCACCACAGAATCGATTGCCGCCTTCACCACAGAATGGATTTACGCCTTCACAACTGAAGTGATTGCCGCCTTCACCACAAAATGGCTTTACGCCTTCACGACTGAATTGATTACCGCCTTCACGACTGAATGGATTGCCGCCTTCACCACTGAATGGATTACCGCCTGCACCACAGAATGGATTGCCGCCTTCACCACTGAATGGATTGCCGCCTTCACCACTGAATGGATTGCCGCCTTCACCACTGAATGGATTGCCACCTTCACCACTGAATTGATTGCCGCCTTTTACGACAGAATGGATTGCCGCCTTCAGCACTGAATGGATTGCCGCCTTCACCACTGAATGGATTGCCGCCTTCCCGACTGAATGGATTGCCACCTTCACCACTGAATGGATTGCCGCCTTCACGACTGAATTGATTGCCGTCTTCACGACTCAATTGATTGCCGCCTTCACCACAGAATGGATTGCCGCCTTCACCACTGAATGGATTGCCGCCTTCACCACTGAATGGATTACCGCCTTCACGACTGAATTGATTACCGCCTTCACGACTGAATGGATTGCCGCCTTTACCACAGAATGGATTTACGCCTCCACGACTGAATGTGATTGCCGCCTTCACGACTGAATTTATTGCCGCCTTCACGACTAAATGGATTACCACCTTCACGACTGAATGGATTGCCGCCTTCACGACTGAATGGATTACCGCCTGCACCACTGAATGGATTGCAACTTGCACCACTGAATTGATTGCCGCCTTCCCCACTGAATGGATTGCCGCCTTCACCACAGAATGGATTGCCGCCTTCACCACAGAATGGATTGCCGCCTTCACCACAGAATGGACTACCGCCTTCACCACTGAATGGATTGCCGCCTTCACCACTGAATGGATTGCCGCCTTCACCACTGAATGGATTGCCGCCTTTTACCACAGAATGGATTGCCGCCTTCACCACTGAATGGATTGCCGCCTTCACGACTGAATGGATTGCCGCCTTCACGACTGAATGGATTGCCGCCTTCACCACTGAATGGATTGCCGTCTTCACCACTCAATGGATTGCCGCCTTCACCACTGAATGGATTGCCGCCTTCACCACTGAATGGATTGCCGCCGTCACCACTGAATGGATTGCCGCCTTCACCACAGAATGGATTGCCGCCTTCACCACTGAATGGATTGCCGCCTTCACAACTGAATGGATTGCCGTCTTCACCACTGAATGGATTGCCTCTTTACCACTGAATAGATTTCCGCCTTCACCACAGAATGGATTTACGCCTTCACGACTGAATGGATTGCCGCCTTCACCACAAAATTACTTTACGCCTTCACGACTGAATTGATTACCGCCTTCACGACTGAATGGATTGCCGCCTTCACCACTGAATGGATTACCGCGTGCACCACTGAATTGATTGCCGCCTTCACCACTGAATGGATTGCCGCCTTCACCACTGAATGGATTGCCGCCTATTACCACAGAATGGATCGCCGCCTGCACCACTGAATGGATTGCCGCCTTCACTACTGAATGGATTGCCGCCTTCACGACTGAATGGATTGCCGCCTTCACCATAGAATGGATTGCCGCCTTCACCACTGAATGGATTGCCGCCTTCACGACTGAATGGATTACCGCCTTCACGACTGAATTGATTACCGCCTTCACGACTGAATGGATTGCCGCCTTTACCACTGAATGGATTGCCGCCTTTACCACGGAATGGATTTACGCCTTCACCACTGAATGGATTGCCGCCTTCACCACAAAATGGCTTTACGCCTTCACGACTGAATTGATTACCACCTTAACGACTGAATGGATTGCCGCCTTCACCACTGAATGGATTACCGCCTGCACCACTGAATGGATTGCCGCCTTCACCACTGAATGGATTGCCGCCTTCACCACTGAATGGATTGCCGCCTTCACCACTGAATGGATTGCCGCCTTCACCACTGAATGGATTGCCGCCTTTTACCACAGAATGGATTGCCGCCTTTTACCACAGAATGGATTGCCGCCTTCACCACTGAATGGATTGCCGCCTTCACGACTTAATGGATTGCCGCCTTCACCACTGAATGGATTGCCGCCTTCACGACTGAATTGATTGCCGCCTTCACGACTGAATTGATTGCCGCCTTCACCACAGAATGAATTGCCGCCTTCACCACTGAATGGATTGCCGCCTTCACGACTGAATGGATTACCGCCTTCACGACTGAATGGATTACCGCCTTCACGACTGAATTGATTGCCGCCTTCACGACTGAATGGATTGCCGCCTTTACCACAGAATGGATTTACGCCTTCACGACTGAATGGATTGCCGCCTTCACCACTGAATGGATTGCCGCCTTCACGACTGAATGGATTACCGCCTTCACGACTGAATGGATTGCCGCCTTCACGACTGAATGGATTACCGCCTGCACCACGGAATGGATTGCCGCCTGCACCACTGAAGTGATTGCCGCCTTCCCCACTGAATAGATTGCCGCCTTCACCACAGAATGGATTGCCGCCTTCACCACAGAATGGATTGCCGCCTTCACCACAGAATGGATTTACGCCTTCACGACTGAATGGATTACCGCCTTCACGACTGAATGGATTGCCGCCTTCACCACTTAATGGATTGCCGCCTTCACCACTGAATGGATTGCCGCCTTCACGACTGAATGGATTGCCGCATTCACCACTGAATGGATTGCCGCCTTCACCACTGAATGGATTGCCGCCTTAACCACTGAATGGATTGCCGCCTTCCCCACTGAATGGATTGCCGCCTCCACCACTGAATGGATTGCCGCCTTCACCACTGAATGGATTGCCGCCTTCACCACAGAATGGATTGCCGCCTTCACCACTGAATGGATTGCCGCCTTCACGACTGAATCGATTACCGCCTTCACGACTTAATGGATTGCCGCCTTCACGACTGAATGGATTGCCGCCTTCACCACTGAATGGATTGCCGCCTTCACCACAGAATGGATTGCCGCTTTCACCACAGAATGGATTGCCGCCTTCACCACAGAATAGATTTACGCCTTCACCACTGAATGGATTGCCGCCTTCACCGCAGTATGGATTTACGCCTTCACGACTTAATGGATTACCGCCTTCACGACTGAATGGATTTCCGCCTTCACCAATGAATGGATTACCGCCTGCACCACTGAATGGATTGCCGCCTTCACCACTTAATGGATTGCCGCCTTCACCACAGAATGGATTGCCGCCTTCACCACTGAAGGGATTGCCGCCTTAACCACAGAATGGATTGTCGCCTTCACAACAGAATGGATTGCTGCCTTCACCACAGAATGGATTTACGCCTTCACCACTGAATGGATTGCCGCTTTCACCACAGAATGGATTTACGCCTTCACGACTGAATGGATTACCGCATTCACGACTGAATTGATTGCCGCCTTCACCACTGAATGGATTACCGCCTGCACCACTGAATGGATTGCTGCCTTCACCACAGAATGGCTTGCCGCCTTCACGACTGAATTGATTGCCGCCTTCACCACTGAATGAATTGCCGCCTTCACCACTGAATGGATTGCCGCCTTCACGACTGAATGGATTGCCGCCTTCAACACTGAATGGATTTCCGCCTTCACCAATGAATGGATTACCGCCTGCACCACTGAATGGATTGCCGCCTTCACCACTGAATGGATTGCCGCCTTCACCACAGAATGGATTGCCGCCTTCACCACTGAAGGGATTGCCGCCTTCACCACAGAATGGATTGTCGCCTTCACAACAGAATGGATTGCTGCCTTCACCACAGAATCGATTTACGCCTTCACCACTGAATGGATTGCCGCTTTCACCACAGAATGGATTTACGCCTTCACGACTGAATGGATTACCGCATTCACGACTGAATTGATTGCCGCCTTCACCACTGAATGGATTACCGCCTGCACCACTGAATGGATTGCTGCCTTCACCACAGAATGGCTTGCCGCCTTCACGACTGAATTGATTGCCGCCTTCACCACTGAATGAATTGCCGCATTCACCACTGAATCGATTGCCGCCTTCACGACTGAATGGATTGCCGCCTTCAACACTGAATGGATTTCCGCCTTTACCACTGAATGGATTACCGCCTTCACCACAGAATGAATTGCCGCCTTCACGACTGAATTGATTGCCGCCTTAACCACTGAATGGATTGCCGCCTTCACGACTGAATGGATTGCCGCCTTCACCACTGAATTGATTGCCGCCTTCACCACTGAATGGATAGCCGCCTTAACCACTGAATTGATTGCCGCCTTCATGACTGAATGGATTTCCGCCTTCACCACTGAATGGATTGCCGCCTTCACCACAGAATGGATTTACGCCTTCACCACTGAATGGATAGCCGCCTTCACGACTGAATGGATTGCCGCTGTCACCACTGAATGGATTGCCGCCTTCATGACTGAATGGATTTCCGCCTTCACTACTGAATGGATTGCCGCCTTCACCACAGAATATATTTACGCCATCACCACAGAATGGATTGCCACCTTAACCACTGAATGGAAAGCCGCCTTCACGACTGAATGGATAGCCGCCTTCACCACTGAATGGATTGTCGCCTTCATGACTGAATTGATTTTCGCCTTCACGACTGAATTGATTGCCGTCTTCACCACAGAATGGATTGCCGCCTTCACCACTGAATCGATTGCCGCCTTCACGACTGAATGGATTACCGCCTTCACGACTGAAGTGATTGCCGCCTTCACGACTGAATGGATTGCCGCCTTTACCACTGAATAGATTGCCGCCTTCACCACAGAATGTATTTACGCCTTCACCACTTAATGGATTGCCGCCTTCACCACAAAATGGCTTTACGCCTTCACGACTGAATGGATTACCGCCTTCACGACTGAATGGATTGCCGCCTTCACCACTGAATGGATTACCGCCTTCACCACTGAATGGATTGCCGCCTTCACCACTGAATGGATTGCCGCCTTCACCACTGAATGGATTGCCGCCTTCACCACTGAATGGATTGCCGCCTTAACCACTGAATGGATTGCCGCCTTCACAACAGAAGTGATTGCCGCCTTCACCACTGAATGGATTGCCGCCTTCACCACTGAATGGATTGCCGCCTTCACGACTGAATTGATTGCCGCCTTCACCACTGAATGGATTGCCGCCATCACGACTGAATGGATTTCCGCCTTCACGACTGAATTGATTGCCGCCTTCACCACAGAATGGATTGCCGCCTTCACCACTGAATGGATTGCCGCCTTCACGACTGAATGGATTACCGCCTTCACGACTGAATTAATTGCCGCCTTCACCACTGAATGGATTGCGTCCTTCACAACTGAATGGATTACCGCCTTCACCACAGAATAGATTTACGCCTTCACGACTGAATGGATTGCCGCCTTCACCACAGAATGGATTACCGCCTTCACCACTGAATGGATTACCGCCTTCACGACTCAATGGATTGCCGCCTTCACAAGTGAATGGATTACCGCCTGCACCACTGAATGGATTGCCGCCTTTACCACTTAAGGGATTGCCGCCTTCACCACTGAATGGATTGCCGCCTTCACCACAGAATGCACTGCCGCCTTCACCACAGAATGGATTGCCGCCTTCACCACAGAATGGATTTACGCCTTCACCACTGAATCGATTGCCGCCTTCACCACAGAATGGATTTACGCCTTCACGACTGAATGGATTGCCGCCTTCACGACTGAAGGGATTGCCGCCTTGACTTCTGAATGGATTGCCGCCTTCACCACTGAATGGATTTACGCATTCACGACTGAATGGATTGCCGCCTTCACCACAGAATGGATTTACGCCTTCACGACTGAATGGATTGCCGCCTTCACGACTGAATGGATTGCCGCCTTCACGACTGAATGGATTGCCGCCTTCACCACTGAATGGATTGCCGCCTCGACCACTGAATGGATTGCCGCCTTCACCACTGAATGGATTGCCGCCTTCACCACAGAATGGATTGCCGCCTTCACCACTGAATGGATTGCCGCCTTCACCACTGAATGGATTGCCGCCTTCACCACTGAATTGATTGCCGCCTTTTACCCAGAATGGATTGCAGCTTTCAGCACTGAATGAATTGCCGCCTTCACCACTGAATTGATTGCCGCCTTCCGGACTGAATGGATTGCAACATTCACCACTGAATGGATTGCCGCCTTCACGACTGCATTGATTGCCGTCTTCACGACTCAATTGATTGCCGCCTTCACCACAGAATGGATTGCCGCCTTCACCACTGAATGGATTGCCGCCTTCACGACTGAATGGATTACCGCCTTCACGACTAAATTGATTACCGCCTTCACGACTGAATTGATTGCCGCCTTCCCTACTGAATGGATTGCCGCCTTTACCACAGAATGCATTTACGCCTTCACGACTGAATGTGATTGCCGCCTTCACGACTGAATTGATTGCCGCCTTCACGACTAAATGGATTACCACCTTCACGACTGAATGGATTGCCGCCTTCACGACTGAATGGATTACCGCCTGCACCACTGAATGGATTGCCGCCTGCACCACTGAATTGATTGCCGCCTTCCCCACTGAATGGATTGCCGCCTTGACCACAGAATGGATTGCCGCCTTCACCACAGAATGGATTGCCGCCTTCACCACAGAATGGATTACCGCCTTCACCACTGAATGGATTGCCGCCTTCACCACAGAATGGATTTACGCCTTCACGACTGAATGGATTACCGCCTTCACGACTGAATTGATTGCCGCCTTCACCACTGACTGGATTGCCGCCTTCACGACTGAATGGATTGCCGCCTTCACCACTTAATGGATTGCCGTCTTCACCACTGAATGGATTGCCGCCTTCACCACTGAATGGATTGCCGCCTTCACCACTGAATGGATTGCCGCCTTAACCACTGAATGGATTGCCGCCTTCACCACAGAATTGATTGCCGCCTTCACCACTGAATGGATTGCCGCCTTCACCACTGAATGGATTGCCGTCTTCACCACTGAATGGATTGCCTCTTTACCACTGAATGGATTTCCGCCTTCACCACAGAATGGATTTACGCCTTCACGACTGAATGGATTGCCGCCTTCTACACAAAATTGCTTTACGCCTTCACGACTGAATTGATTACCGCCTTCACGACTGAACGGATTGCCGCCTTCACCACTGAATAGATTACCGCGTGCACCACTGAATGGATTGCCGCCTTAACCACTGAATGGATTGCCGCCTTAACCACTGAATGGATTGCCGCCTGCACCACTGAATGGATTGCCGCCTTCACTACTGAATGGATTGCCGCCTTCACGACTGAATGGATTGCCGCCTTAACCACTGAATGGATTGCCGCCTTCCCGACTGAATGGATTACCGCCTTCACGACTGAATGGATTGCCGCCTTCACCATAGAATGGATTGCCGCCTTCACCACTGAATGGATTGCCGCCTTCACGACTGAATGGATTACCGCCTTCACGACTGAATTGATTACCGCCTTCACGACTGAATGGATTACGCCTTTACCACTGAATGGATTGCCGCCTTTACCACAGAATGGATTTACGCCTTCACCACTGAATGGATTGCCGCCTTCACCACAAAATGACTTTACGCCTTCACGACTGAATTGATTACCACCTTCACGACTGAATGGATTGCCGCCTTCACCACTGAATGGATTACCGCCTGCACCACTGAATGGATTGCCGCCTTCACCACTGAATGGATTGCCGCCTTCACAACTGAATGGATTGCCGCCTTCACCACTGAATGGATTGCCGCCTTCACCACTGAATGGATTGCCGCCTTTTACCACAGAATGGATTGCACCCTTCATCACTGAATGGATTGCCGCCTTCACGACTGAATGGATTGCCGCCTTCACCACTGAATGGATTGCCGCCTTCACGACTGAATGGATTGCCGCTTTCACGACTGAATGGATTGCCGCCTTCACCACAGAATGGATTGCCGCCTTCACCACTGAATGGATTGCCGCCTTCACGACTGAATGGATTACCGCCTTCACGACTGAATGGATTACATCCTTCACGACTGAATTGATTGCCGCCTTCACGACTGAATGGATTGCCGCCTTTACCACAGAATGGATTGCCGCCTTCACGACTGAAGGGATTGCCGCCTTCACCACTGAATGGATTGCCGCCTTCACGACTGAATGGATTACCGCCTTCACGACTGAATGGATTGCTTCCTTCACGACTGAATTGATTACCGCCTGCACCACGGAATGGATTGCCGCCTGCACCACTGAAGTGATTGCCGCCTTCCCCACTGAATGGATTGCCGCCTTCACCACAGAATGGATTGCCGCCTTCACCACAGAATGGATTGCCGCCTTCACCACAGAATGGATTTACGCCTTCACGACTGAATGGATTACCGCCTTCACGACTGAATGGATTGCCGCCTTCACCACTTAATGGATTGCCGCCTTCACCACTGAATGGATTGCCGCCTTCACGACTGAATGGATTGCCGCATTCACCACTGAATGGATTGCCGCCTTCACCACTGAATCGATTGCCGCCTTCACCACTGAATGGATTGCCGCCTTAACGGCTGAATGGATTGCCGCCTTCACGACTGAATGGATTGCCGCCTTCACCACTGAATGGATTGCCGTCTTCACCACTGAATGGATTGCCGCCTTCACCACTGAATGGATTGCCGCCTTCACCACTGAATGGATTGCCGCCTTCACCACTGAATGGATTGCCGCCTTCACCAAAGAATGGATTGCCGCCTTCACCACTGAATGGATTGCCGCCTTCACCACTGAATGGATTGCCGTCTTCACCACTGAATGGATTGCCTCTTTACCACTGAATGGATTTCCGCCTTCACCACAGAATGGATTTACGCCTTCACGACTGAATGGATTGCCGCCTTCACCACAAAATTGCTTTACGCCTTCACGACTGAATTGATTACCGCCTTCACGACTGAATGGATTGCCGCCTTCACCACTGAATAGATTACCGCGTGCACCACTGAATGGATTGCCGCCTTAACCACTGAATGGATTGCCGCCTTCACCACTGAATGGATTGCCGCCTTTTACCACAGAATGGATCGCCGCCTGCACCACTGAATGGATTGCCGCCTTCACTACTGAATGGATTGCCGCCTTCACGACTGAATGGATTGCCGCCTTAACCACTGAATGGATTGCCGCCTTCCCGACTGAATTGATTGCCGCCTTCACGACTGAATTGATTGCCGCCTTCACCATAGAATGGATTGCCGCCTTCACCACTGAATGGATTGCCGCCTTCACGACTGAATGGATTACCGCCTTCACGACTGAATTTATTACCGCCTTCACGACTGAATGGATTGCCGCCTTTACCACTGAATGGATTGCCGCCTTTACCACAGAAGAGATTTACGCCTTCACCACTGAATGGATTGCCGCCTTCACCACAAAATGGCTTTACGCCTTCACGACTGAATTGATTACCACCTTCACGACTGAATGGATTGCCGCCTTCACCACTGAATGGATTACCGCCTGCACTACTGAATGGATTGCCGCCTTCACCACTGAATGGATTGCCGCCTTCACAACTGAATGGATTGCCGCCTTCACCACTGAATGGATTGCCGCCTTCACCACTGAATGGATTGCCGCCTTTTACCACAGAATTGATTGCCGCCTTCACCACTGAATGGATTGCCGCCTTCACGACTGAATGGATTGCCGCCTTCACCACTAAATGGATTGCCGCCTTCACGACTGAATTGATTGCCGCCTTCACGACTGAATGGATTGCCGCCTTCACCACAGAATGGATTGCCGCCTTCACCACTGAATGGATTGCCGCCTTCACGACTGAATGGATTACCGCCTTCACGACTGAATGGATTACCGCCTTCACGACTGAATTGATTGCCGCCTTCACGACTGAATGGATTGCCGCCTTCACCACTGAATGGATTGCCGCCTTCACAACAGAATTGATTGCCGCCTTCACCACTGAATGGATTGCCGCCTTCACCACAGAATGGATTGCCGCTTTCACCACAGAATGGATTGCCGCCTTCACCACAGAATGGATTTACGCCTTCACCACTGAATGGATTGCCGCCTTCACCGCAGAATGGATTTACGCCTTCACGACTGAATGGATTACAACCTTCACGACTGAATGGATTGCCGCCTTCACCAATGAAAAGATTACCGCCTGCACCACTGAATGGATTGCCGCCTTCACAACTGAATGGATTGCCGCCTTTACCACAGAATGGATTGCCGATTTCACCACTGAAGGGATTGCCGCCTTCACCACAGAATGGATTGCCGCCTTCACCACAGAATTGATTGCTGCCTTCACCACAGAATGGATTTACGCCTTCACCACTGAATGGATTGCCGCTTTCACCAAAGAATGGAATTACGCCTTCACGACTGAATGGATTACCGCCTTCACGACTGAATGGATTGCCGCCTTCACCACTGAATGGATTACCGCCTGCACCACTGAATGGATTGCTGCCTTCACCACAGAATGGCTTGCCGCCTTCACGACTGAATTGATTGCCGCCTTCACCACTGAATGAATTGCCGCCTTCACCACTGAATGGATTGCCGCCTTCACGACTGAATGGATTGCCGCCTTCAACACTGAATGGATTGCCGCCTGCACCACTGAATGGATTGCCGCCTTCACCACAGAATGAATTGCCGCCTTCACCACTGAATGGATTGCCACCTTCACCACTGAATGGATAGCCGCCTTAACCACTGAATTGATTGCCGCCTTCACCACTGAATGGATTGCAACCTTCATTACTGAATGGATTGCCGCCTTCACCACTGAATTGATAGCCGCCTTCACCACTGAATGGATTGCCGCCTTTACCACTGAATGGATTACCGCCTTCACGACTGAATGGATTGCCGCCTTCACGACTGAATTGATTGCCGCCTTTACCACTGAATGGATTGCCGCCTTCACGACTGAATGGATTGCCGCCTTCACCACTGTATGGATAGCCGTCTTCACGACTGAATGGATAGCCGCTGTCACCACTGAATGGATTGCCGCCTTCATGACTGAATGGATTTCCGCCTTCACCACTGAATGGATTGCCGCCTTCACCACAGAATGGATTTACGCCATCACCACAGAATGGATTGCCACCTTCACCACTGAATGGATAGCCACTTTCACGACTGAATGGATAGCCGCCTTCACCACTGAATTGATTGTCGCCTTAATGACTGAATTGATGTTCGCCTTCACGACTGAATTGATTGCCGCCTTCACGACTGAAGTGATTGCCGCCTTCACGACTGAATGGATTGCCGCCTTTACCACTGAATAGATTGCCGCCTTCACCACAGAATGTATTTACGCCTTCACCACTGAATGGATTGCCGCCTTCACCACAAAATGGCTTTACGCCTTCACGACTGAATGGATTACCGCCTTCACGACTGAATGGATTGCCGCCTTCACCACTGAATTGATTACCGCCTTCACCACTGAATGGATTGCCGCCTTCACGACTGAATTGATTACCGCCTTCACGACTGAATGGATTGCCGCCTTCCCTACTGAATGGATTGCCGCCTTTACCACAGAATGGATTTACGCCTTCACGACTGAATGTGATTGCCGCCTTCACGACTGAATTGATTGCAACCTTCACGACTAAATGGATTACCACCTTCACGACTGAATGGATTGCCGCCTTCACGACTGAATGGATTACCGCCTGCACCACTGAATGGATTGCCGCCTGCACCACTGAATTGATTGCCGCCTTCCCCACTGAATGGATTGCCGCCTTCACCACAGAATGGATTGCCGCCTTCACCACAGAATGGATTGCCGCCTTCACCACAGAATGGATTACCGCCTTCACCACTGAATGGATTGCCGCCTTCACCACAGAATGGATTACGCCTTCACGACTGAATGGATTACCGCCTTCACGACTGAATGGATTGCCCTCTTCACCATTGAATAGATTGCCGCCTTCACCACTGGATTGATTGCCGCCTTCACGACTGAATGGCTTGCCGCCTTCACCACTGAATGGATTGCCGTCTTCACCACTGAATGGATTGCCGCCTTCACCACTGAATTGATTGCCGCCTTCACCACTGAATGGATTGCCGCCTTCACCACTGAATGGATTACCGTCTTCACCACTTAATGGATTGCCGCCTTCACGACTGAATGGATTGCCGCCTTCACCACTGAATTGATTGCCGTCTTCACCACTGAATGGATTGCCGCCTTTACCAATGAATGGATTGCCGCCTTCACCACAGAATGGATTTACGCCTTCACTACTGAATGGATTGCCGCCTTCACCACAGAATGGATTACGCCTTCACGACTGAATGGATTGCCGCCTTCACGACTGATTGATTGCCGCCTTCACGACTGAATTGATTGCCGCCTTCACCACAGAAGTGATTGCCGCCTTCACCACTGAATGGATTGCCGCCTTCACGACTGAATGGATTACAGCCTTCACGACTGAATGGATTACCGCCTTCACGACTGAATTGATTGCCGCCTTCACAACTGAATGGATTGCCGCGTTTACCACAGAATGGATTTACGCCTTCACGACTGAATTGATTGCCGCCTCCACCACTGAATGGATTGCCGCCTTCACGACTGAATGGATTACCGCCTTCACGACTGAATGGATTGCCGCCTTCACGACTGAATGGATTACCGCCTGCACCACGGAATGGATTGCCGCCTGCACCACTGAAGTGATTGCCGCCTTCCCCACTGAATGGATTGCCGCCTTCACCACAGAATGGATTGCCGCCTTCACCACAGAATTTATTGCCGCCTTCACCACAGAATGCATTTACGCCTTCACGACTGAATGGATTACCGCCTTCACGACTGAATGGATTGCCGCCTTCACCACTTAATGGATTGCCGCCTTCACCACTGAATGGATTGCCGCCTTCACGACTGAATGGATTGCCGCATTCACCACTGAATGGATTGCCGCCTTCACCACTGAATGGATTGCCGCCTTCACCACTGAATGGATTGCCGCCTTCCCCACTGAATGGATTGCCGCCTTCACCACAGAATTGATTGCCGCCTTCACCACTGAATGGATTGCCGCCTTCACCACAGAATGGATTGCCGCCTTCACCACTGAATGGATTGCCGCCTTCACGACTGAATCGATTACCGCCTTCACGACTTAATGGATTGCCGCCTTCACGACTGAATGGATTGCCGCCTTCACCACTGAATGGATTGCCGCCTTCACAACAGAATTGATTGCCGCCTTCACCACTGAATGGATTGCCGCCTTCACCACAGAATGGATTGCCGCTTTCACCACAGAATGGATTGCCGCCTTCACCACAGAATGGATTTACGCCTTCACCACTGAATGGATTGCCGCCTTCACCGCAGAATGGATTTACGCCTTCACGACTGAATGGATTACAACCTTCACGACTGAATGGATTGCCGCCTTCACCAATGAAAAGATTACCGCCTGCACCACTGAATGGATTGCCGCCTTCACAACTGAATGGATTGCCGCCTTTACCACAGAATGGATTGCCGCCTTCACCACTGAAGGGATTGCCGCCTTCACCACAGAATGGATTGCCGCCTTCACCACAGAATTGATTGCTGCCTTCACCACAGAATGGATTTACGCCTTCACCACTGAATGGATTGCCGCTTTCACCAAAGAATGGAATTACGCCTTCACGACTGAATGGATTACCGCCTTCACGACTGAATGGATTGCCGCCTTCACCACTGAATGGATTACCGCCTGCACCACTGAATGGATTGCTGCCTTCACCACAGAATGGCTTGCCGCCTTCACGACTGAATTGATTGCCGCCTTCACCACTGAATGAATTGCCGCCTTCACCACTGAATGGATTGCCGCCTTCACGACTGAATGGATTGCCGCCTTCAACACTGAATGGATTGCCGCCTGCACCACTGAATGGATTGCCGCCTTCACCACAGAATGAATTGCCGCCTTCACCACTGAATGGATTGCCACCTTCACCACTGAATGGATAGCCGCCTTAACCACTGAATTGATTGCCGCCTTCACCACTGAATGGATTGCAACCTTCATTACTGAATGGATTGCCGCCTTCACCACTGAATTGATAGCCGCCTTCACCACTGAATGGATTGCCGCCTTTACCACTGAATGGATTACCGCCTTCACGACTGAATGGATTGCCGCCTTCACGACTGAATTGATTGCCGCCTTTACCACTGAATGGATTGCCGCCTTCACGACTGAATGGATTGCCGCCTTCACCACTGTATGGATAGCCGTCTTCACGACTGAATGGATAGCCGCTGTCACCACTGAATGGATTGCCGCCTTCATGACTGAATGGATTTCCGCCTTCACCACTGAATGGATTGCCGCCTTCACCACAGAATGGATTTACGCCATCACCACAGAATGGATTGCCACCTTCACCACTGAATGGATAGCCACTTTCACGACTGAATGGATAGCCGCCTTCACCACTGAATTGATTGTCGCCTTAATGACTGAATTGATGTTCGCCTTCCCGACTGAATTGATTGCCGCCTTCACGACTGAAGTGATTGCCGCCTTCACGACTGAATGGATTGCCGCCTTTACCACTGAATAGATTGCCGCCTTCACCACAGAATGTATTTACGCCTTCACCACTGAATGGATTGCCGCCTTCACCACAAAATGGCTTTAAGCCTTCACGACTGAATGGATTACCGCCTTCACGACTGAATGGATTGCCGCCTTCACCACTGAATTGATTACCGCCTTCACCACTGAATGGATTGCCGCCTTCACCACTGAATGGATTGCCGCCTTCACCACAGAAGGGATTGCCGCCTTCACCACTGAATGGATTGCCGCCTTCACCACTGAATGGATTGCCGCCTTCACGACTGAATTGATTGCCGCCTTCACCACTGAATGGATTGCCGCCATCACGACTGAATGGATTGCCGCCCTCACGACTGAATTGATTGCCGCCTTCACCACAGAATGGATTGCCGCCTTCACCACTGAATGGATTGCCGCCTTCACGACTGAATGGATTACCGCCTTCACGACTGAATTGATTTCCGCCTTCACGACTGAATGGATTGCCGCCTTCACCACTGAATGGATTACCGCCTTCACCACAGAATAGATTATACACCTTCACGACTGAATGGATTGCCGCCTTCACCACAGAATGGATTAACGCCTTCACCACTGAATGGATTACCGCCTTCACGACTGAATGGATTGCCGCCTTCACCACTGAATGGATTACCGCCTGAACCACTGAATTGATTGCCGCCTTTACCACTGAATGGATTGCCGCCTTCACGACTGAAGGGATTGCCGCCTTGACTACTGAATGGATTGCCGCCTTCACGACTGAAGGGATTGCCGCCTTGACTACTGAATGGATTGCCGCCTTCACCACTGAATGGATTAACGCCTTCACCACTGAATGGATTACCGCCTTAATGACTGAATGGATTGCCGCCTTCACCACTGAATGGATTACCGCCTGAACCACTGAATTGATTGCCGTCTTTACCACTGAATGGATTGCCGCCTTCACCACTGAATGGATTGCCGCCTTTACCACAGAATGCATTGCCGCCTTCACCACAGAATGGATTGCCGCCTTCACCACAGAATGGATTTACGCCTTCACCACTGAATGGATTGCCGCCTTCACCACAGAATGGATTTACGCCTTCACGACTGAATGGATTGCCGCCTTCACCACAGAATGGATTGCCGCCTTCACCACAGAATGGATTGCCGCCTTCACCACAGAATGGATTGCCGCCTTGACTACTGAATGGATTGCCGCCTTCACGACTGAAGGGATTGCCGCCTTGACTACTGAATGGATGGCCGCCTTCACCACTGAATGGATTAACGCCTTCACCACTGAATGGATTACCGCCTTCACGACTTAATGGATTGCCGCCTTCACCACTGAATGGATTACCGCCTGAACCACTGAATTGATTGCCGCCTTTACCACTGAATGGATTGCCGCCTTCACCACTGAATGGATTGCCGCCTTTACCACAGAATGCATTGCCGCCTTCACCACAGAATGGATTGCCGCCTTCACCACAGAATGGATTTACGCCTTCACCACTGAATTAATTGCCGCCTTCACCACAGAATGGATTTACGCCTTCACGACTGAATGGATTACCGCCTTCACGACTGAATGGATTGCCGCCTTCACCACTGAATTGATTACCGCCTTCACCACTGAATGGATTGCCGCCTTCACCACTGAATGGATTGCCGCCTTCACCACAGAAGGGATTGCCGCCTTCACCACTGAATGGATTGCCGCCTTCACCACTGAATGGATTGCCGCCTTCACGACTGAATTGATTGCCGCCTTCACCACTGAATGGATTGCCGCCATCACGACTGAATGGATTGCCGCCCTCACGACTGAATTGATTGCCGCCTTCACCACAGAATGGATTGCCGCCTTCACCACTGAATGGATTGCCGCCTTCACGACTGAATGGATTACCGCCTTCACGACTGAATTGATTGCCGCCTTCACGACTGAATGGATTGCCGCCTTCACCACTGAATGGATTACCGCCTTCACCACAGAATAGATTATACACCTTCACGACTGAATGGATTGCCGCCTTCACCACAGAATGGATTAACGCCTTCACCACTGAATGGATTACCGCCTTCACGACTGAATGGATTGCCGCCTTCACCACTGAATGGATTACCGCCTGAACCACTGAATTGATTGCCGCCTTTACCACTGAATGGATTGCCGCCTTCACCACTGAATGGATTGCCGCCTTTACCACAGAATGCATTGCCGCCTTCACCACAGAATTGATTGCCGCCTTCACCACAGAATGGATTTACGCCTTCACCACTGAATGGATTGCCGCCTTCACCACAGAATGGATTTACGCCTTCACGACTGAATGGATTGCCGCCTTCACCACAGAATGGATTGCCGCCTTCACCACAGAATGGATTGCCGCCTTCACCACAGAATGGATTGCCGCCTTGACTACTGAATGGATTGCCGCCTTCACGACTGAAGGGATTGCCGCCTTGACTACTGAATGGATTGCCGCCTTCACGACTGAAGGGATTAACGCCTTCACCACTGAATGGATTACCGCCTTCACCACAGAATGGATTGCCGCCTTCACCACAGAATGGATTGCCGCCTTGACTACTGAATTGATTGCCGCCTTCACCACTGAATGGATTAACGCCTTCACCACTGAATGGATTACCGCCTTCACCACTGAATGGATTACCGCCTTCACCACAGAATGGATTGCCGCCTTCACCACAGAATGGATTGCCGCCTTGACTACTGAATTGATTGCCGCCTTCACCACTGAATGGATTAACGCCTTCACCACTTAATGGATTACCGCCTTCACGACTGAATGGATTGCCGCCTTCACCACTGAATGGATTACCGCCTGAACCACTGAATTGATTGCCGCCTTTACCACTGAATGGATTGCCGCCTTCACCACTGAATGGATTACCGCCTGAACCACTGAATTGATTGCCGCCTTTACCACTGAATGGATTGCCGCCTTCACGACTGAAGGGATTGCCGCCTTGACTACTGAATGGATTGCCGCCTTCACCACAGAATGGATTGCCGCCTTCACCACAGAATGGATTGCCGCCTTCACCACAGAATGGATTGCCGCCTTGACTACTGAATGGATTGCCGCCTTCACCACAGAATGGATTGCCGCCTTGACTACTTAATGGATTGCCGCCTTCACGACTGAATGGATTACCGCCTGAACCACTGAATTGATTGCCGCCTTTACCACTGAATGGATTGCCGCCTTCACCACTGAATGGATTGCCGCCTTTACCACAGAATGCATTGCCGCCTTCACCACAGAATGGATTGCCGCCTTCACCACAGAATGGATTTACGCCTTCACCACTGAATGGATTGCCGCCTTCACCACAGAATGGATTTACGCCTTCACGACTGAATGGAGTGCCGCCTTCACCACAGAATGGATTGCCGCCTTCACCACAGAATGGATTGCCGCCTTCACCACAGAATGGATTGCCGCCTTCACCACAGAATGGATTGCCGCCTTCACGACTGAAGGGATTGCCGCCTTGACTACTGAATGGATTGCCGCCTTCACCACAGAATGGATTAACGCCTTCACCACTGAATGGATTACCGCCTTCACGACTGAATGGATTGCCGCCTTCACCACAGAATGGATTTACGCCTTCACGACTGAATGGATTGCCGCCTTCACCACAGAATGGATTGCCGCCTTCACCACTGAATGGATTGCCGCCTTCACCACTGAATGGATTGCCGCCTTCACCACAGAATGGATTTACGCCTTCACGACTGAATGGATTGCCGCCTTCACCACAGAATGGATTGCCGCCTTCACCACTGAATGGATTGCCGCCTTCACCACTGAATGGATTGCCGCCTTCACCACAGAATGGATTTACGCCTTCACGACTGAATGGATTGCCGCCTTCACCACAGAATGGATTGCCGCCTTCACCACAGAATGGATTGCCGCCTTCACCACAGAATGGATTGCCGCCTTCACCACAGAATGGATTGCCGCCTTCACCACTGAATGGATTGCCGCCTTGACTACTGAATGGATTGCCGCCTTCACGACTGAAGGGATTGCCGCCTTGACTACTGAATGGATTGCCGCCTTCACCACTGAATGGATTGCCGCCTTCACCACTGAATAGATTGCCGCCTTCACCACTGAATGGATTGCTTCCTCGACCACTGAATGGATTGCCGCCTTCACCACAGAATGGATTGCCGCCTTCACGACTGAATGGATTGCCGCCGTCACGACTGAATCGATTACCGCCTTCACGACTGAATGGATTGCCGCCTTCACGACTGAATGGATTGCCGCCTCCACCACTGAATGGATTGCCGCCTTCACCACAGAATGGATTTATGCCTTCACCACTGAATGGATTTCCGCCTTCACCACAGAATGGATTTACGCCTTCACGACTGAATTGATTACCGCCTTCACGACTGAATTGATTGCCGCCTTCACCACTGAATGGATTACCGCTTGCACCACTGAATGGATTGCCGCCTTCACCACTGAATGGATTGCCGCCTTCACTACTGAATGGATTGCCGCCTTCACCACTGAATGGATTGCCGCCTTCACCACTGAATTGATTGCTGCCTTCACCACTGAATGGATTGCCGCCTTCACCACAGAATGGATTGCTGCCTTTACCACTGAATGGATTGCCGCCTTCACCACTGAATCGATTTACGCCTTCACCACTGAAGTGATTACCGCCTTCACCACTGACTGGATTGCCGCCTTCACCACAGAATGGATTGCCGCCTTCACCACTGAATGGATTACCGCATTCAGCACAGAATTGATTGCCGCCTTCACGACTGAATGGATTGCCGCCTTCACGACTGAATGGATTGCCGCCTTCACCACAGAATTGATTGCCGCCTTCACCACAGAATTGATTGCCGCCTTCACCACAGAATGTATTGCCGCCTTCACCACAGAATTGATTTACGCCTTCACCACTGAATGGATTGCCGCCTTCACCACAGAATTGATTTACGCCTTCACTACTGAATAGATTACCGCCTTCACGACTGAATGGATTGCCGCCTTCACCACAGAATGGATTACCCCCTGCACCACTGAATGGATTGCCGCCTTCACCACTGAATGGCTTGCCGCCTTCACCACTTAATGGATTTCCGCCTTAACCACTGAATGGATTTACGCCTTCACCACAGAATAGATTGCCGCCTTCACCACTGAATGGATTGCCGCCTTCACCACTGAATAGATTGCCGCCTTCACCACTGAATGGATTGCCGTCTTCACCACTGAATGGATTGCCGCCTTTAATACTGAATGGATTGCCGCCTTCACCACAGAATGGATTTACGCCTTCACCAATGAAGTGATTGCCTCCTTCACCACAAAATGGCTTTACGCCTTCACGACTGAATTGATTACCGCCTTCACGACTGAATGGATTGCCGCCTTCACCACTGAATTGATTACCGCCTGCACCACAGAATGGATTGCCGCCTTCACCACTGAATGGATTGCCGCCTTCACCACTGAATGGATTGCCGCCTTCACCACTGAATGGATTGCCGCCTTCACCACTGAATTGATTGCCGCCTTTTACCACAGAATGGATTGCCGCCTTCAGCACTGAATGGATTGCCGCCTTCACCACTGAATGGATTGCCGCCTTCCCGAACGAATGGATTGCCACCTTCACCACTGAATGGATTGCCGCCTTCACGACTGAATTGATTGCCGTCTTCACGACTCAATTGATTGCCGCCTTCACCACAGAATGGATTGCCGCCTTCACCACAGAATGGATTGCCGCCTTCACGACTGAATGGATTACCGCCTTCACGACTGAATTGATTACCGCCTTCACGACTGAATGGATTGCCGCCTTCCCTACTTAATGGATTGCCGCCTTTACCACAGAATGGATTTACGCCTTCACGACTGAATGTGATTGCCGCCTTCACGACTGAATTGATTGCCGCCTTCACGACTAAATGGATTACCACCTTCACGACTGAATGGATTTCCGCCTTCACGACTGAATGGATTACCGCCTGCACCACTGAATGGATTGCCGCCTGCACCACTGAATTGATTGCCGCCTTCCCCACTGAATGGATTGCCGCCTTCACCACAGAATGGATTGCCGCCTTCACCACAGAATGGATTGCCGCCTTCACCACAGAATGGATTACCGCCTTCACCACTGAATTGATTGCCGCCTTCACCACAGAATGGATTTACGCCTTCACGACTGAATGGATTACCGCCTTCACGACTGAATGGATTGCCGCCTTCACCACTGAATGGATTGCCGCCTTCACCACTGAATGGATTGCCGCCTTCACGACTGAATTGATTGCCGCCTTCACCACTGAATGGATTGCCGTCTTCACCACTGAATGGATTGCCGCCTTCACCACTGAATGGATTGCCGCCTTAACCACTGAATGGATTGCCGCCTTCACCACTGAATGGATTGCCGTCTTCACCACTGAATGGATTGCCGCCTTCACCACTGAATGGATTGCCGCCTTCACCACTGAATGGATTGCCTTATTCACCACTGAATGGATTGCCGCCTTTACCAATGAATGGATTGCCGCCTTCACCACAGAATGGATTTACGCCTTCACTACTGAATGGATTGCCGCCTTCACCACAGAATGGATTTACGCCTTCACGACTGAATGGATTACCGCCTTCACGACTGAATGGATTGCCGCCTTCACCACAGAATGGATTGCCGCCTTCACCACTGAATGGATTGCCGCCTTCACCACTGAATTGATTGCCGCCTTCACCACTGAATGGATTGCCGCCTTCACCACAGAATGGATTGCCGCCTTCACCACTGAATGGATTGCCGCCTTCACCACTGAATGGATTGCCGTCTTCACCACTGAATTGATTGCCTCTTTACCACTGAATGGATTTCCGCCTTCACCACAGAATGGATTTACGCCTTCACGACTGAATGGATTGTTGCCTTCACCACAAAATTGCTTTACGCCTTCACGACTGAATTGATTACCGCCTTCACGACTGAATGGATTGCCGCCTTCACCACTGAATGGATTACCGCGTGCACCACTGAATGGATTGCCGCCTTCACGACTGAATGGATTGCCGCCTTCACCACTGAATGGATTGCCGCCTTCACCACTGAATCGATTGCCGCCTTTTACCACAGAATGGATTTCCGCCTGCACCACTGAATGGATTGCCGCCTTCACTACTGAATGGATTGCCGCCTTCACGACTGAAGTGACTGCCGCCTTCACCACTGAATGGATTGCCGCCTTCACGACTGAATTGATTGCCGCCTTCACGACTGAATTGATTGCCGCCTTCACCATAGAATCGATTGCCGCCTTCACCACTGAATGTGATTACCGCCTTCACGACTGAATTGATTGCCGCCTTCACGACTGAATTGATTGCCGCCTTCACCATAGAATGGATTGCCGCCTTCACCACTGAATGGATTGCCGCCTTCACGACTGAATGGATTACCGCCTTCACGACTGAATTGATTACCGCCTTCACGACTGAATGGATTGCCGCCTGTACCACTGAATTGATTGCCGCCTTTACCACAGAATGCATTTACGCCTTCACCACTGAATGGATTGCCGCCTTTACCACAGAATGCATTTACGCCTTCACCACTGAATGGATTACCGCCTTCACGACTGAATTGATTACCACCTTCACGACTGAATGGATTGCCGCCTTCACCACTGAATGGATTACCGCCTGCACCATTGAATGGATTGCCGCCTTCACCACTGAATGGATTGCCGCCTTCACCACTGAATTGATTGCCGCCTTCACCACTGAATGGATTGCCGCCTTTTACCACAGAATGGATTGCCGCCTTCACCACTGAATGGATTGCCGCCTTCACGACTGAATGGATTGCCGCCTTCACCACTGAATGGATTGCCGCCTTCACGACTGAATTGATTGCCGCCTTCACGACTGAATTGATTGCCGCCTTCACCACAGAATGGATTGCCGCCTTCACCACTGAATGGATTGCCGCCTTCACGACTGAATGGATTACCGCCTTCACGACTGAATGGATTACCGCCTTCACGACTGAATTGATTGCACCTTCACCACTGAATGGATTGCCGCTTTTACCACAGAATGGATTTACGCCTTCACGACTGAATGGATTGCCGCCTTCACCACTGAATGGATTGCCGCCTTCACGACTGAATGGATTACCGCCTTCACGACTGAATGGATTGCCGCCTTCACGACTGAATGGATTACCGCCTGCACCACGGAATGGATTGCCGCCTTCACCACTGAATTGATTGCCGCCTTCACCACTGAATGGATTGCCGCCTTCACGACTGAATGGATTGCCGCATTCACCACTGAATGGATTGCCGCCTTCACCACTGAATGGATTGCCGCCTTCACCACTGAATGGATTGCCGCCTTCCCCACTGAATTGATTGCCGCATCTACCACTGAATTGATTGCCGCCTTCACCACTGAATGGATTGCCGCCTGCACCACAGAATGGATTGCCGCCTTCACCACTGAATGGATTGCCGCCTTCACGACTGAATCGATTACCGCCTTCACGACTTAATGGATTGCCGCCTTCACGACTGAATGGATTGCCGCCTTCACCACTGAATGGATTGCCGCCTTCACCACAGAATAGATTTACGCCTTCACCACTGAATGGATTGCCGCCTTCACCACAGAATGGATTTACGCCTTCACGATTGAATTGATTACCGCCTTCACCACTGAATGGATTGCCGCCTTTACCACTGAATAGAGTTCCGCCTGCACCACTGAATGGATTGCCGCCTTCACCACTGAATGGATTGCCGCCTTCACGACTGAATGGATTGCCGCATTCACCACTGAATGGATTGCCGCCTTCACCACTGAATGGATTGCCGCCTTCACCACTGAATGGATTGCCGCCTTCCCCACTGAATTGATTGCCGCATCTACCACTGAATTGATTGCCGCCTTCACCACTGAATGGATTGCCGCCTGCACCACAGAATGGATTGCCGCCTTCACCACTGAATGGATTGCCGCCTTCACGACTGAATCGATTACCGCCTTCACGACTTAATGGATTGCCGCCTTCACGACTGAATGGATTGCCGCCTTCACCACTGAATGGATTGCCGCCTTCACCACAGAATAGATTTACGCCTTCACCACTGAATGGATTGCCGCCTTCACCACAGAATGGATTTACGCCTTCACGATTGAATTGATTACCGCCTTCACCACTGAATGGATTGCCGCCTTTACCACTGAATAGAGTTCCGCCTGCACCACTGAATGGATTGCCGCCTTCACCACTGAATGGATTGACGCCTTCACTACTGAATGGATTGCCGCCTTCAATACTGAAGTGATTGCCGCCTTTACCACTGAATTGATTGCCGCTTTCACCACTGAATGGATTGCCGCCTTCACCACAGAATGGATTGCCGCCTTCACCACTGAATGGATTGCCGCCTTCACCACTGAATGGATTTACGCCTTCACCACTGAATGGATTACCGCCTTCACCACTGAATGGATTGCCGCCTTCACCACTGAATGGATTGCCGCCTTCACCACAGAATGGATTGCTGCCTTCACCACAGAATGGATTGCCGCCTTCACCACAGAATTGATTGCCGCCTTCACCACAAAATGGATTTACGCCTTCACCACTTAATGGATTGCCGCTTTCACCACAGAATTGATTTACGCCTTCACGACTGAATGGATTACCGCCTTCACGACTGAATGGATTGCCGCCTTCACCACAGAATGGATTACCGCCTGCACCACTGAATGGATTGCCGCCTTCACCACTGAATGGATTGCCGCCTTCACCACTGAATTGATTGCCGCCTTCACCACAGAATGGATTGCCGCCTTCACCACTGAATGGATTGCCGCCTTCACCAATGAAGGGATTGCCGCCTTCACCACTGAATTGATTGCCGCCTTCACCACTGAATGGATTGCAGCCTTTACCACTGAATGGATTGCCGCCTTCACCACAGAATGGATTGCCGCCTTCACCACTGAATGGATTGCCGCCTTCACCACTGAATGGATTACCGCCTGCACCACTGAATGGATTGCCGCCTTCACCACTGAATTGATTGCCGCCTTCACCACAGAATGGATTGCCGCCTTCACCACAGAATGGATTGCCGCCTTCACCACTGAATGGATTGCCGCCTTCACTACTGAATGGATTGCCGCCTTCACCACTGAACGGATTACCGCCGTCACCACTGCTAGCATTCTAGAAGAGGAATGTCACCGAATGGAATGCTATCGTGGCTTTATAACTCGTCGGTGGGCGAGGAGTGCATTTCATGTCTGGGGAATTCTCATAAACCTAGCTCGAACCACCAGCTTCCAAGGGGGTACGATAGTTACACTATTTCATTCGAATAGGGACCATACTATTGCTTGTAATATTTAAGCCCACGCTGTCAAAAGACTTTCAACTTTGTGCCATCAAAATGTGTGATTCTGTCGTTGTACGGTTTCACGGGAGTTGGATTTAATTAATTCTCTGAGGAGATTTAATTTGAAGTTATTTGGTATGTTGTGCAGGAATTTGAAACTATTGTAAAATGAGTAACGAACATTTTTTTATAAAAATATATACTTTATTTTTCACATTCTGAAAAACACCAAAAATGCGAAAATTCGTAAAAATGAAATCACCAACGGTTAAATTATCTCTCACTGTGAAAGAAAGAAAGAAAGAAAGAGAGAGAGAGAGAGAGAGAGAGAGTGTGTGTGTGTGTGTGTGTGTGTGTGTGTGTGTGTGTGTGTGTGTGTAAAACGTCTGCAAGAGAAAAAAAAAGAGTCAACATTTTTGTCAGATCAACAAGTCCTGATATCAATCAGCAGAACTTTGACACGGCAGCCGTCAACCTCAATTATTGATATTTAGGCTGTTATCTTGATAACGATCAGTGACCCACGACATTATAACAATTTCGAATCGATGTCGGTTTGTGCAACGTTTCAATGCAAAAATATTGGTTCTATATTCTTACGAGGGCAAAAAACCTCAGCTATAAGGTTGATGTTTAATATGGTGGAAATGTGTCTTTCAAAAAAATGAGCGCATTTTCATTACACATATTTTCTTTCCGTAAAATTAGGTGAACTTTACTAGTGTAGTTGGTGAGATTTCATTGACAAGTTCGGTTTGTATCTAACCAATTGTTGACGCAGTTTCGCTTTCCAAGACATGAAGCGATAAACAATATTATCAGAATATGGATGTAGCGAAAGGCGTCAATCGTGATGGTGGACAGCGACCGACTGAGGTTACCATTTTCTCCTTTAAAGAAAGTCATTGGCTTGGGATGCTACATAAGCTGATATATTTTTGACTAGCAATTTGATCAGATGCATAATTATATCGGTTGCCCACGAGTTAGACACAAGATCGGGTTTTAATATGGGAAAGTTCTAAATTCCCAAAAAGAGGCAGTCTGTGCTGTGACAAATATAAAATTGCCTCAATTAGGTACCACAGCCAACTTGTAATGAATCGGTGCGTGTCGCTTGAGGCACGGACATTAAGAATTATATAATGATTCTTCTTCTACTGCGGGTCGTTGTAGGTTTTCCTCCAGTTGCAATGAATACTTCTGAGAGATTGTTGGTCTTCGTTCACTTGCGTTCCATGAGACGATTTGCAGGATTTTGTCTCAGTTAAAGTGTGAGCCTTGATACAACGAGATGTTTCTTGCAACGTGTCTTGTATTGTTCTACACCATGCTTTCGACTGATTGTATTTACCAAATAAATTATATTAGCACTATAAGAAAATTAATGGGATGGCAAATAAGAATTATTATCTAAATAATGACAGAATTTATATCAAGAGTGTAAACAGACACACGTTTAGTGTGCGGCTCTATTTGTTTAGGTAATTTCAAAGTTGGGACAAAAATTTAAGTATAAATAATGTATTGTGTTATATTTTGATGTGTTTTGTACAGGCAGTCAAGGTCTACTCGTAAACGCCAGTAAACGCCTCAATACAGCACTAACTGCCAGTGACGATCAGTCAACGCTGCAGGCATCCAGTGACGGCCAGTGGATGCCTGTGTCCGGCATTGTTCGACATTACTTGACACTGCTCTACAGTTGAAGACAGACTATTTCACTTAATAGAATTTCAATGAATGCTGACACTGATCATTGTGTTCCAGTTGCAATGACAGCCAGTCCCTACCAATAGACGCCAGTATCTACAAGTAATCGCCCCGACCAGCACTAAGCATCAGTAACTACCAGTGCTGACAACTACATCCAGTGGCTTCTGCTAACTGTTACTGTTAGACAATGCTCGACAGTGAAAGCCAGATGATTTCATTTGGGTCACGGTCGCCAATGCCCGCTATTTTCCAAGACCGACAGTGACCCCCCTAACACCGATAGTTGAATTAGTTTTCTGGGATATAGAATCCTTTACCAAATCTGTTCTGGCCTTATGTAATATTTCCACCGGGAAACGTCGGTACATGGATCTTGCCAGTAGAAATAAAAAACACAGTTAAATGTAACAAAAGGCAGCAATTATGTTAGATAAATGCGGTTCAGTCTTAAAGTAACAAACTTTCCTGTGTGATCTATTGACAAAAGACGTATTCGTTGTAATCTAACATCATGATGAAACCACTTTATTCGCATCTTCTTACTCCGTTTGACTTGTAAAAATAACTTTCTGATATGTCCTAATCTGGCCTATTATACGGACAATTAAAGATAAAGTATTCCGTGAAAGGAATAAATAAATATACACTGCAGTTTGAATACTGAAAGAGAAGCTTATTTACGTATTTACATAGAGACAAATAAAGCGTGTTAACGTTCAGGGAAAGTTTCTGTTCAAAAAGGGCCGGTGAATCCGGTGACTTGGTTCGTTATGTAAAATGTTCCGGATTGGTTACCCATCTTCAAATAACATCTCCCCCCAAACCAATTTCTCCTTGGAGAATTTTGCTTAATACCGTTTGTTTTTAGGTTTGGGGCTCAGTCGGTTAACTTTTCTTTTCACCCTTGTACTTTTTCTCCTCAACACTGCTTGAGGGGGTTGAGCTGGTGGTGAAACTGGTACTTCCTGAGTAGCTTGTGCTATGGCTGGTATAGCTGGTGGTGAAACTGGTAATATCGGAGTAGGTTGTGCTATGGGTAGAGGAATATTAAAAGAGTCATACAATACCTCTAAGCGCAGTTCAATATTTTCTGCCTGTTTGTAATCATCAGTGTGTCAAGGTCTTAGCTGATTCATATGCCTGCGTCAAATTTACTACTTCTTACCGAATATAGCATGTGTCCAATTCTTTTCATAATCATCCTCTCCTCCCAAAAGCTTTTCCCAGTCCTATAATTCAAGAAGAATATTTTGTCACCAGGTTTGTAGAACCTTGTCAAATGATTTTCTCTCATTGCTGTTGTCTTGGTTGCATTTGGTAAAATCCTGTCAAATACGGATCTGATTTTCCGTACGAACATTAGTTCAGTTGGTGACAAACCAGCATTCGTGATTGGCTTAGGAGTGATCCTGTATAGAGACAAAAAATTTTCAAGACTCTTCTCATCAATATCCATACCTTGGTGTTTTCTTAAAGCTCTTTTGAACGTGTCAACAAATCTCTCTGCGAGGCTGTTTGACCTTGAATGGTATATTGCAGTTGTTAAATGTCCAATGGATAGGGCCTTACAAAATTCTTCAAACTCTTTGTTGGTTAATTGGGTACCGTTGTCACTGACAATAGTTTTGGGTAATCCAAAACGACTGAAGAGACGTCTTAATGCCTCTATAGTACTAGTCGATGTCGGATGTTTACACTTAAACACTTCCGGCCATTTTGTAAAGCTGTCGAAAACCACCAAGAAATAATGTCCATTAAGCAGACCTGCATAGTCAATGTGTAACTGCATCCATGGTGCATCCGTCTTCAGCTACGGTTGTATCTGTACAGGTGGTGCTTTTGCTGCTAGCTGACACCCTCGACACTCTCTTACAATTTTTTCGATGTCCCGGTCCATATTAGGCCAATACGTATATCCGCACATCAAGGCCTTCATTCTGGACATGCCTGGATGACCGCAATGGAATTCTTTTAGCATTCTCTTTTGCAGTGTAGTCGGTATGACGACTCTGTCTGCATACAATAAAGTCTGTGAGCAAATTTATTAGTCTTTATTTGACTTGTCTGGTTTTTCGTTCTTACAATGAATTCATCTGTTTCTACTGCCTTATTGATGTCATCCACAGTCACTGGTAACTCTCGAATCGTGTTGCACAGCAGCCCCGAGAGTTCTTTTTCCTCTTTTAATGCCGCTATCACTGTGTCCTCTAAAGGTTCTGCACACTTTTGAATCAATCTGGATAGTCCATCTGCATGTCCGATACTTTTTGGATGAAATGTACTCCATTTTTAAATACTAATTCAACAAAATTATGCCCCATCGTTGAAGTCTGTTTGCAGTGTGAGTGGATATGCAGTTTTTTAGATCCAAAAATAGTCAACAAGGGCTTGTGGTCAGCAAAGTGAAAATCCTGCCATGAATAAATCTATGTAATTTTTTAATTGCATAAATTATTGCCAGACTTATTGCCAGAATAGTTTCTCTCTGCAGTCAAAAGTGATCTGGAATCATGTACTATTGGCTTCGTTGATCCGTCTTCCAGTCTATAGAGAATTACTGCTCCTTTACCATAATCACTTGCATCTGATGCCACAATCAATTCCTTCTGTGGATCGAAGTGTGCCAGTGATAAATCAGATAGCAGGCATTTCTCAATCTCTTCAAATGCACTTTGGTACTGCTTTGACCAAATCCACTTTCGTCCTTTTTTTAATAATTCGTTCAATGTTGCTCTCAACTTATGTATTTTGGGGATATAGATAACATAATATTGTACTAAACCCCCAAAAGATTGTAACTGGGCAATATTGCTAGGTGCTGGCATCATCTCAATGGCTTCTATTCTCTGAGGATCCGGTCTTCTGCCTTGGCTGTCAATGATTTGACCCAAATATTTTATCTGTTTAAAAAAACACATTTTTCGGCACTCAATTTGAAACCAAATTCCTCAATTCTTTGGAAAACTGTTCTGATATGCTCCTTGTGTTCCTGCACATTTCTACTCTTTACAAGAATCTCAACCAAATATGCGAGTGCAAAACCTAAATTGACAAGCATTGTGTCCATTATTTGCTGAAATAATGCTGGAGCTACTTTCAAACCAAAAGGGAACCTTTGGAGTCTGAAGAGTCCTAAATACACAAATACTTTGAACATTCTTCACTGACTTTTACCTGAAGATAAGCCTCAGATAAATCAATTTTGGGAGAAATTTTCCCTCAATTCAGCTTTTTAAAAATGTCTTCGGGGGATGGGAGTGAGTAACTATGATCCATAAGACATTCATTGTAGCCTGTAGAAAAATTGACACATACCCGAATTCTCCTATTTTTCTTTTTAATATATACAATGGGGTTTGCCCACTCAGAATAGCTTTTTCGACTTCACCATTTTCCTGCAATCTCTGCAATTCAATTTCAATATCTTCCTTTGAAGAAAAAGGCATGTTTCTTTTTGGCTTAAAAACAGGTTTCACATTTTGCTTTAATTCAAAATTCACTTGGTCTTAGTACACATACCTAACCCCTCAGAAAAAAACCCTGGGGAATTCACTTTTTAAGACTGTAAGTAAATCCTCATTTTGTTGGGAATTTTTCTTTTCAACTACACTTTTACTGTTACAATATGAATTTATGTGTAGCTCCCATAAATCAAACAAAATAATCCAATCAATTCCGAAAAGGCAGGAATTTATACCTGGAACAACTGACACTTTTGTAGAAAAAGTTTTGGATCCAAGGGATATTAAATTCTCCCATGAATTTTAATCTCTTGTCGGATACTCCTTTGGCCATTTTAAATGTTTTTTCCAGTTTTGGACACTCTTCCAGGTCACTTCATCGATAATTGAAATATCGCTACTTGTATCCAAAAGTAGTTTCACTATGTGACCATTTGTTTTGCTATTGACAAATTTCCTTTTACTTCCTTGTCTCACTTCTTCTTTTGACAACACCACATTTACTTCAGACTTAAAGTTTTGTTTTTGTTTATTTTCTTTAGTTCGATACTGGGAGGCTCGGTGTCCGACTGAACCACATTTGGCACAAAGTTGGTCTTTAAAAGGGCAATTTTTTCTTAAGTGCGAACCCGCACAGCTCCCACATTCTAAACTTTTTCCTTTGTTCTTGGGAAATGTTTTCGGTTTTACCATTAAGACGTGGGATGTAGTTTTTCCTTCTATCCTAGTGTTTATTTCACATTTATCAATTTCTGACATTCTTCTGTCACTTTTTGCAAGTTAATTTCTTGATCTTGCTTCATAATCGATAAAATCCTTGACCTTAAATCCTTGTCCTTCGGCGCTGTCTGTCCCTGAACAAATATATAACACTGTCAACTGACAAATCTTTTAATTTAAATAGTTCACACTAGGCGGTGGATTTACCCGCATATGTGACAATATCAGCAGTTTCTTCTTTTTGCATGTTCAAGCACTTATACCTTGTATGAAAAAGGCTGTCTCTTTCACCAAATATCGATTACAAAATTCGAACAGTTTCCGAAAAAGAAATATCTTCCGGTTTCTTTGGTAAAATCAAATTCGTAAATTTTGTGTTTTCCTCCGTACCCAATTTCTGAAGTAGGAGTGTGATTCTTCCCTCGTCCGACTATTTCTCACATCTTGTTGTAAAAATCGTCTTGAACCTACGATAATAGACAGGGAACGTATCTCCTCGTTCTGGGTCGTATTTGAACTCCGCTGTACCTTCCGCCGAAAAAAATCTAGATGCGCCATTTTCAGATTTTTGTGACAACACAGTTTCACATAATAGACGATTCTCTATAGTTTGCTGAATGACGAATGATTCAAAACGTTCTTGCTGAATCAACATCCGTTTTTGAAATTCAATTTGAGCTTTTTGCTGAGCGATTAAGCTTTCAGTTAACATTATTTGTTCAGAAGACATTTTTTAAAACGTACAAATACCAAGTCAACATATACACAATTTTGCTAAAAAAATAAGATTTCCCCCTTTAGATCTCGTCACGAAAAAAAAAAATTGTCAGCACTTCAGAAATGTTCGTAGAGAAAATAATTCACCATACAAAATATCAATAGTTTACAAATTTTCAGATCCGTTTCGTCTTTTTCAAATACATGTAAGCTTCTTTTAAGAATTTCTTCATGACAGAAAAACAATTTTCACAGTACAATTCGTTTTATCGTTTTAACCAAAAACAAAAACCTCCGAATCGTTTTTCAAAACGAGAGGATATGACGTCAACTTTTCAGAAAGTTCAAAGAAAAACGGCAATAAGAATATACAAATTCTTTGTATTTGCGTGAATACCTGTCTTTCGTTTTCTCAGAAGTATTTCCTTCATTGGATATACACTCTTTGAGAATATTTTCTTTTCAAATTTCGCGCTCACCACGTGCTCATCTTTTTTTTTTTTACTGAGTTCGTATCTCGTCTTCGTCTCCAATTTGATATGTCCTAATATGGCTTATTATACGGACAATCAAAGATAAAGTATTCCGCGAAAGGAATAAATATACACTGTGGTTTGAATACTGAAAGAGACGTTTATTTACGTATAGAGACAAATAAAGCGTGTTAACGTTCAGGGGGAAGTCTCTGTTTTACAAGGGTCCAATGAAAACCGGTGACTCGGTTCCTTATGTAGAATGTTCCGGGTTGGTTACCTATCTCCACATAACACTTTCCTCGATATTAAGGCAATCGTAAAGAGAACGTTTTGAATTCCCAGATGCTATCAAGAGGGCGATGATGGTGACAGGACTGAATGCAATTCCCAGGCTAATAGATAATCATCAGAAAATGATGAGCACCTCGACTTTGATCCAATAAAGAACATTAGTTCACATGGGACATTGATAAACGTGAATGATCGAAAAAAAAAAACGATTCAAATGTAAAAAGCAAAATAAAACTAGATGACGGTAAAAACAGACAAGTTTTTTTTTGTACTGGTATGGTTACCTAGCGTTGTCCGAGGACATAGACAAGTTGAAACATTTTCTCTTTAAACGTCTCTCTCTTTCTCTCTCCTCTCTCTCTCTCTCTCTCTCTCCATACATATATATATATATATATATATAATATAATATAATATAAAGCTGAATGTCTCTGTGTGTGTGGGGGGGTCACGAATAGGCTCCTATATGGTTGACTATTTTAAATAACTGATTGCATATAATGATAGAAGATGTATCGAGACACAGGAATGGGTATGTTTGATCCTGCAGAACGGTGGTTCATTAAAATTGTGGGATCTGCGTTCGCGCCTGGTCCACAAAGTATGGAAATAAAAAATTTTAGAATTAAAAAAAAAACGTTTACAAGTGTTTTTGATATAGATTACATAAAAATACTTTGATAAGTATGTTTTAACTTAATTAGGGATGGTATAATAAAATTGTGGGGTCTGCGTTCGCGCATGGCCTCCATAGAATGGAAATAGGCACAAACTTTAATAAAACTTTTCATATCTATCTGCGTAAGTATATTTTGAGAATTATGTTTCAGTTTGAAGAAATATGGTATAATAAAATGATGGGGTGTTCGTTCGCGCCTGACCTTCATAGAATGGAAATATGTCACAAAGTTTAACAAGGTTTTTTAATATATATCCACAGAGTATTGTGATAGGTGTTTCAGTGTGAACAGGTATGGTATAATAAATTATGTGGTTTATCTGTTTTATTTTTACTTTCATCATATTTTGCTTTGGTTTTGATACCCCCCAAATTCGAAGCTATCTCTTTACAACCCTTCCTTTTCATAACCTATCATACTTTAATAAATCAGAGTCCATTTTCCGAAGTAATGGTTGTGTGATTTCAACAAGAGAAAAACATGTATATTTAAAAGAGAAGACCCAGCAATATTTGTTAGTTTTTAAAACTTTTATGATTTTTTAGGCAGCTCATGAAAATATTTTAAAATATTTTAAAATAAAAAAGTCTTAAAAATCAACAAATATTGCTGGCTATATATATATATATATATATATATATATATATATATATATATATATATATATATATATATATATATATTATCATTTCAGCCCGGCGTTGCCTGGATCTTTGGAGGGGTGTGTTGAGCAAAAAAAAAAAAGTAGGAAGGCAGGCTCGAACCCGTACCGCACACGAGCAAAAGAACGGGAAAAACGAAATGTCTTTGCTGTTACGACCACCGCCAAACCGGAAGTGACGCTGGTTGTAATTAAGGCTAGACAATCGAAAGGAGAGGATTACTTTCGAAAATATCGGCGAAGAAAACGAAACCTCCTCCCCCCCTGTAGAAAAGTGCCCAGTTGAAGGTGAAAATATTAATGTTTTTAGCAAATTTTTCGATATTTGTCGTCTGAAAGGTCGAACTTCCAAACAATACTGATCTAGTTTATCCTCAGCAGCTTGATTTAGGTCACTACTATAAAGCGCAGCATCTTTGTGGACAGCGCTCCTCCATGCCAACCTGCTCCCAGCCACGTCCTCCCATGTCTCAAGGTCCATGTGAAACCGCTTTAGATTTGCTTTGATGTTGTCCTTATACCTCACCTTTTGGCCACCCTGGGCACGCTTTCCCTCAACAAGCTGAGAGTAGAAAATCTGTTTTGGGAGGCGGAGATCCGGCATTCGGACAACATGACCAGTCCATCTGAGCTGGCGTTGAGCAACAGTAGCGGTGATAGTGGGAATGTCAGCCTCACTCAGGACGCTGGTGTTGGTGCGTCGGTCCTTCCAACTAATTCTGAGGATTTTTCGGAGGCATCTTTGGTGGTACTCTCCAGGGTTTTTACGTGCCTCCTGTATGTGGTCCAGGTCTCCGATCCATAGAGAAGAGTGGGCAGCAAGACAGCTTTATATACCATGATTTTGGTCTTTGCCAGAAGGTCACGGTTCTCAAATACTCTCTTCCTTAGCCTTGAGAAAGCCCCACTGGCACAGCTGAGACGGTGTTGTATTTCATCATCTATGTTGGCTTTTGATGATAGGATGCTGCCTAGGTATGGGAAGTGGTCCACATTTTCCAGTCTAGCGTTGTCAATGAAGATGTTTGGGGGTGAGACTGGAGTACTGTTTGGTGGTGATTGATGGAGGATTTGGGTTTTTTTATATTAATTGTTAGTCCTAGCTGTTTGTACGCCCTCGTGAAGGCAACCAGTGTACACTGTAGGTCCTCTTCTGAGAGGGATACAAGGGCGTTATCGTCTGCATACTGTAGCTCCATAATGGATATGGTGTTCGTTCGACCTTTGGCCCTAAATCTGTTGATGTTAAAAAGTCGCCCGTCAGTTCTGTACATAATCCGAACTCCATGGGGAAGATGTTTGTCCGTGAGATGGAGGATAGCAGTAATGAAGATGGAGAACAGGGCCCTTGAACGCAAGCACAGAAAGGACAGATTATTAACCAGACACACCCAACCCCACCCCACCACCACTACCTTTATCTGCCCAAATTGCACAAGACAAATTGGGTCTAGGATTGGGCTCTATGCTCACCTGAGGACCCACAGAAGCCACAACGGAGGACAGTCTTACTCGGACACGAGTGACCGCCGATGATGATGATGACTGATCTAGTAAAAATCCTGTCGAAATTTTTAGGCTGACATGCAATCATACATACATGCATACATACCTCCATACATACATACCTCCATACATACATACATACATACATACATACATACATACATACATACATACATACATACATGCATACATACATACATAATACATACATACATACATACATATATTTATACATACATATATTTATATATTGGTAACTCAAATATTCGACCCGAAGCGATTAAAAAGCTTGCCCTTTCTCTGAATATCCTTTATTTAAAGCTTCAATTGTTTAGACCAGAAATTGTATAAGTAATTTGGTAGAGATCGAAACGGTCATTTTTTTTTAATTTGACCCCTATTATGACTCCTTAAAATTTATTGTTTTGGGCTCAAATCAAGTTATTAAGTTAGATCCATGTCCAAGGCACCTATATTCAAAATTTCAAGTGTTTAAACCCAAAATTGGAGGAGAAGTTTTCTAGAGTTCTCAAAGGTCAAATTGTTGAACTTTGACCCATTAACAGCGAAATTTCTGGCCGAAAACCGATTACAAAATTTTACAAAATCTCAGTACCCTGTATATCAAATTTCGGGTCTGTAGACTAAAAATTGACAGAGTTATTGTGTAGGGAAATGTACACAGACACACACAGACAGAGAGAGATAATTGAATGCCTACTGGAGAGAATTGAATGCCTACGGGAGAGAATTGAAAGCCTACGGGAGAGAATTGAATGCCTACGGGGGAGAATTGAATGCCTACTAGCCACCAACCTCGGGTGTCTTCGGTCTCTCTGTACAGGGGTTTACCAGGGACTCTGGTATGAGGATACTTTCAATTTTTAATTTAAAGTAAACCCTGACCAAATATTCGAATTTAAATGAAAATGAAAAATAAAACTAAATCATCAAACTGGCAGGATGTCGCCCAGGATAAAAAGATCCCCTCAGCATTGCTAAGCACTGGGCCATATGAGGAAAATAACGGTGCACCGTCTCCTTGAGATGTTTCCACAAATGAAAACACTAAGCTGGACACTCCACCAGACCAGTCAAATTCTAGTCCTGGAACCCGGCAAGACCAAACAAGAACCACTAAGAAAAGACACTGTAACCAAGTCAAGTGGTCTCTTGAGGAGAAAAAAATTATTCTTCACTGTTTCACATACTCCAGGTATGAGACATGGGGTAGGAAAGACCACAGTATTCGAAACTCAAGTAAAAACTTCACCCTTACCAAAAGAAAAAAACAACAGTAACCACAACTAAGAACTTACTTTCAATTGTATCGCAAATACATAAATATCTCCCAAAGAGAGTCAATTGAGAAGAAAGCTTTTAGCGATTGATTTTACCAAATCTAACACTGCTGAATATGCCCAAACCAAGTGGAATAGGGAGGAAAACTGGACATTGATTTGGTCAATGGAATACGCAAAAATAAAATACCAAAAACTCACAGACAGTTGTAAGCACCACTGCCCAAACAAGAAGGGGATTGAGAAGGAAAAGTTAACATGCCAGAAATCTAATTTTCTGAGAAACAATGTCTTTTCCGGTGAGCAAATATTCCAGCTAAAAAAAAGATGTCCATGAAATGACTAAAAACAACATTTGCCCAATCAGCAATCCCCTCTGCCAAACCAAACAAGAAGACACTACAACAAATTCTCACCTGACAGCTCCCTGAGACAATGCCAATAAGTCCAAGTCTTGGATGTCTACCAAAAACAAACCAGAAATATACCCGACATGCCACCCCATCAAATAATGCAATATCTCCCCAGGAATCACTCCCAACAGACCCAACACAATTTAAACATGGGCAGACATACCAACACTTCAACATATGACATTTGACACGGACCAGTTGGAACTAGAGGAAGAGCTGGCAAACAGGATAGAAATAGCACGATGTCTAGCTGTTGAAGATCGGCCCAGACTGGTAAAAGTTAGTATGAATAAAGCCTTCAAAGTACTTGTTTCAAAAGTCAACGATGCCCTCGAAAGAATCACTCCGATTAACGCGCCATCGAGTGAAATAAATCATACAACATATGGGGCAGCATGGTTTATTCAATTAAAACTCTTATCCAAACACCAAGAGAGTAAAAGAGCCTATTTACTATGCCTCCCCACGGGACAGAGTTAGATACCAGGGTCGTTTTTTAACGTGGAGAAAAGGTACAAAAATAAAAATTGTCTCAGTCGTGAAGGATTTCTCCTCCACCGAAAGAGAACAAGAAAATGAAGCTCAGCATCTGAAGAACAGATACTACACTTTGATCTTGACCAAAAGGCCAAGAAGAGGAAGCATGAAGGCTAAATCATATAACCCAGCCTGGAAACGTAAACTCCAGCAGAAAATAGACAGACTCTGAAAGGAAACTGCCCAGATATATGCATTCCTATCCTGTGAAATCCCAGGCAAAAAAACTAAATAAGAAGGTGAATAAGTTGAAAACTTATTATTTCCCCCAAGACCAAGCTCAGCTAAGAGCTAAGTTGGCAGAACATCATGCTGAGATAAAAGCCTTAGCTGCACAAAAAAAAAATAAAACCAAAAACTTTGAAGCAAAAAGGATAAATAAGCTTTTTGCGACAAACCCAAGAATTGTCTATAGGAGCCTCATTAAATAAGAAATAAAGGTGAGCTCCCCACCAACACAAGAAGAAGTTGAAAACTTCTGGAGGCCACTCTATGAGGACACTAAAGTACATAAAGAAAACAACTGGATAAATACCACCAACGAGGAGAACAAGGAGAAAGAAAAGATGCCAGCTCTAAAAATTACCAAGGAGGCTGTCTGCAGGAAGGTAGCTCAGTGCAGTAATTTCAAGACCCCAGGAATAGACCAAATACCAAATTTCTGGCTAAAAAAACTGAGCGCACTTCATCATCACTATGCCAAGGTATTCAATAGAATCATCAGTGGAGATGAAGAGCCGCCTGAGTGGCAGTACATCACTTATTCCCAAAAATGAGGTCACCCACATGGCTAGCAAATATAGACCAATCTGCTGCCTCACAACAACCTACAAGCTCCTAACAGGGATAATCGCTGATGCAACATACGACCATCTGATTGCTGGTGATTACATTGAAAGTGAACAGAAGGGGTGCACGAGGAAAAAGCTAGGCACAAAAGACCAACTCCTTGTAAACAGAACCATGTTAGAAGACTGCAGAAGAAGACAAAGAAATCTGTCAATGGCCTGGATTGATTAAAAAAGGCCTTTGACAGTATACTTCATTCCTGAATACTTCGCTGTTTGGAGCTGTACAATGTGCACACTGATATTACATCATTCATTCAAAAACAAATGGCCAGATGGTGCACATCAATTACATTACAGCACACGGAAGGAAGGATACAGACCCCAAACATAAAGATCAAGCCAGGAATATTCCAGGGAGACAGCCTCTCACCGCTCCACTAAGTAAGCTACTTAAGCGATCCAATGCTGGATATAATCTCAGCATGGGCAGAGAGAAGGGAGAAAATAAAAGAGTAATCCATCTACTCTTTATGGACGACTTGAAACTCTATGCAGAATCCGAGAAACAACTTGTCTCTCTGATAGGCATTATTAAAAATTATACAGAGGACATCTGCATGGAATTTGGATTCGACAAATGCGCTAAGTTCACCATAAAGAAAGGAAGAAAGACAGCATCAGAACATCTTAATCTTGACAATGGCTCTATTGAAGACCTTGAAGAGGATGCTGCCTATAAATACCTGGGAGTAGAGGAGAATGAGACACTTGAACATGGAAAGATGAGAGAAAAAGTAAAGGGAGGATACTTCAAGCGACTTTAAAAAATTCTCTCATCAGAACTATCACCAAAAATCAAAATTACTGCCATCAATCAATTTGCAATACCCGTTGTCTCCTATGGATTTGGCATAATCAATTGGCTACAAAACTGCATCAATAGCCTTGACGTAAAAACTCGGAAAATGCTGGCCCTTCATAAAGTTATTTACAAACATCAATGCACGGACAGACTGTACTTACCACGGAGAGAAGGTGGTTTAGGCCTCACTGAAATAAACTACGCATACCGAGCTTCAATGGTAAGCATAGGCCAATATATCAAATGTTCTTCTGACGCCAAAATAAAAATGGTGAATGAGCATCACACCAAATGTTTGCCGCAGCAGACGTCAACTACAAAGCTCGGTGAAATTTTCAGTGGTAACACATTGGACAATACAATAGAAGAATATGGCAACCCAGCAACCCTAATCGCCCGAAAGAAGAGAAAGGAGTATACAAAAAAGGAACTGAAGACAAGACTAGAAGGATGGCAACAACATAAGAGAGCAGGCAGGTTCATAGAAGAACTGAACCAGAGCTATATTGACAAGGAGGCCTCACTACAATGGCTTAAAAGTGGCAAATTTCCATTTGATAACGAACGATTAAGTATAGCTGCAGAAGACCACGGCTTACTCACAAATGGATTTAAGAAAATAGCTGGTCTACAAAAAAAAAACGACCAATGCAGATTCTGTCACTCAGCTGTTGAAAGCCCAAGTCACCTAATGTCTAGATGCAAGATCCTTCTAGCCGATGGTCATTACACTGCTCGTCACAACAAAGTATGTAGGTCTGTGAAGAGATACAACTAGATAGGTCGTCGAACATCTGGGAACATGAACCACCACCGATAACATCAAATGGAAAAGTTACAGTGTTCTATGACAACGACATACAGACAGGCAGGTACATAAAAGACAAGGCCATCAAGCCAGATATAGTAACATGGAACAAGCACGAAAGAACTGCACTCATTATCGACGTCACAGTTCCAAACGACTTTGGCCTTAATAGAGCAGAACGGGAAAAGATAACAAAATATCAGGACCTAAAAAATGATCTAAAAACATGGTCTCTGAAAGAAATAACATTATACCAGCTGTGACAGGAGCAACTGGCCTAATAAAAAAGAACCTTCAGAAATACTTAGAAGCAATCCCTGGAAAACCAAGCTGTAAGGAAATACAGATAGCAGCCATAAGGGGAACAGTGTCTATTCTTAAAAGAGCCATCGGATATAAATTTAAACTATAATAGAATCAAACGTTAGCCCCAGGAAGGAGTCCCTTGATCTCTTCAAACTAACAAAAGTAAAAAAAAAATAACAGACACTTTCACTTTTATAGATATACTCGCAATTCAGCCCGGCTTTGCTCGGCCCCTATACTGTTCATAACTTGCCCTACGTGTGAATACACTTTATGTAAGATTTCAACTATTTAGACCCAAAATTGTCTGAGTAATTTCGTAGAGACCGCGAAGATAAACTTTTTTATAAATTGGACGCCAATTTTGACCCCTTAACATTAATTATTTTGGTCTCAAATCAAAATATTTAAGGTTTGCCCATATCCAAGTTACCTACATCTAAAATTCGAAGTCATTAGACCCAAAATTGGCGGAGAAATTTCGTAGAATCGGCAAAGGTCAAGTTTTTCAACTTTGACATTTTGGCTGCCAAATTTTCACCCTAACACTCATTAAAATGCTTGCCGCCTGTCTGAATACCCGTTATGTGTAAATTTTAAATGATAAGACCCAAAATTCGGTGATTAGTTTGCTAAACATCGCAAAGGTCAAATCTTTTGAACTTTGACCTCTCAGAAGCTTAAAGTTTCGACCCAAACCGATTAAAAAGCTTGCCCTATCTCTGAATACTCTTAATATACAATTTCTAATGTTTGACCAGAAATTGTCTGAGTAATAGGCAGAGGTCAATTTATTTTATTTGGCCCCTATTATGACGCCTTAACATTTATTATTTTGGGCTCAAATCAAGTTATTAAGTTAGATCCATGCCCAAAGAACCTATATCTAAAATTTCAAGTGTTTGGACCCAAAATTGTCGGAGGAGTTTGGTAGAGTTCTCAAAGGTCAAATCGTTTAATTTTTACACCTTAACAGCCAAATTTCTAGCCGAAAACCAATCGCATAGATTTTCCCAAATCTCAGTATATCAAATTTGGAGTCTGTAGACAAAAAAAATTGACAGAGTTATTGCGTAGGGAAATGTACACACACACAGACACACAGACACGTTCACTTCTATAGATATACTAGCATTTCAGCCCGGCGTTGCCCGGGTGTTTGTATGTGTATGTTGATACAAAAAAAGTGGTAGTAGGAAGGCAGGCTCGAACCCGTACCGCAAGGGAGGAAAAGAACGGGGTAAAACCTAACGTTTATGCTGTTACGACCACCGCCAAACTGGAAGCGACATGTTTTTTTAAATTAAGGCTAGACAATCTAAAGGAGAGGATAACTTTTAAAAATATCGGCGAAAAAAGTTACCCCCCCCCTGTAGAAAAATGCCAAGTTGAAGGTGAAGATATTAATGTTTTTAGCTAATTTTTCGATATTTGTCGTATGAAAGGTCGGACTTACAATGATACTGATCTTGGTAAAATCCGTCGCCTCTAATGAAAGTTTAAGGCAGACATGCAAACAGACATACATACATATATTTATATATTGGTAACTAATAATTTTCAACCCAAACTGATAAAAAAAGCTTGCCCTATCTCTGAATACCCTTATGCAAAATTTCAAATATTTAGACCAGAAATTGTCTGAGTAATTTGGAAGAGACCGCAGAGGTAAAATTTTTTTTTAACTTTGATTCCTTAAAATTTATTGTTTTGGGCTTTGGGATTTGTTTTTTTTATTACTTTGACTCCTTAAAATTTATTGTTTGGGCTCAAATCAAGTTATTAAGTTAGATCCATGTCCAAGAAATCTATATCTAAAATTTCAAGTGTTTAGACCTAAAATTGTCAGAGGAGTTTGGTAGAGTTCTCAAAGGTCAAATCGTTGAACTTTGACCCCTTAATCGCCAAATTTCTGGCCAAAAACCGATCACCTCGATTTTCCCAAACGTCAGTACCCTGTATATCAAATTTCGGGTCTGTAGACTAAAAATTATTAGTTATTGCGTAGGGAAATGTACACAGACACACAGATACAAAGACACTTTCACTTTTTTATATATATATATATATATATATATATATATATATATATATATATATATATATATATATATATATAGATAGATAGATAGATAGATAGATAGATATAGATAGTTTGTTTGTGTATGGTTTGTCATTGTTTGTTTGTGTATGGTTTGAACTTCAGCATAATGTTAGATTATAAATAAAATTCAATATAAGCGTAATATTTATTTAAATATGTTGCAGTAGATAAGAAAGACATCGGTACCGTCGGTTTTAAATCCAGCGTCTATATTAGATTGTCATCAACCTCTGTATAAATAGTGATCTAATGTTGTGTAGAATACTGTTTTTGTTTTGTCGCTTTTTTTTTCAGTTCACGATATTGTTTTCTCTTTTCTATTTCAGTTTTTCTGTGATTTTGTCCGTTATATATATATATATATATATATATATATATATATATATATATATATATATATATATAGAGAGAGAGAGAGAGAGAGAGATATGGCAAAATTACTACATAATAGTCTTTTTAAAAAATCCTATAAATATCACCCTCGCCCGTTCAGCTAATTCTGTTCATGTTGATCCCCAGAAGAATGCATGTTAAAAAACAGTGCCCATATTTTGTCTAAAAAAGAACATATCATTTTTGTTCGTCACTATTGTGTAATTTTTTTTTTTAGTTGGACAACACATATTTTTATATACACTAACCTTTACTGACTGTAATTATGGTGAGCTACGATGTTCACTCTTTCGCTGCCGGAAGTTCAAGTGCCCCGAAACGTTTTCTGCGCATGCGGCTAGAGGCGCCTTTTTACTAAATTACTTTAAAAATTCAATGTTTTGATTTTCTGACCAATCAGAGAATTTTCTAAGCTGTCGGAAATTCGGTGTCTGTGGGAGCCGATGAGAATCTTTAAAAGAGCTCTGTATTTTCCAAATAAAAAAAAAACAGTTAACAAAAATTCAGACATAGTGTTGAAAGGCATATATCACTACTGTCTGCAACGCAACTCTAACACGACAACACTTTGAACATAACAGTCAGCTAATCAGACAATGTAGGCGAACACACCGACACAGAAACAGTAACTATCTTTTGCATTTCCCCTTTTATTATCGTATGCTCACTTGAAATTAAGTTTATGAAAATAATTATTTTAACACTTCTCACATTTTTCAATGAACCTACCAGAGTAATTGATTAACTCTACTCAAAAACTTTCAGTGAAAATTATTTTATATAGTTGAGTGAGGAAGTTTTCTTTACGATTTACAGACCCGTGAACTAAGCACGGCTCTTGAATTATCAACTCAAACTTCCTCGAAATCTCAAACTAATTTCCCCCTTTTGTTCACTCATAAATGAACTATTATTTTCAATGAAAATATTTCCTAAAATGTAATAAATCTTTTTCCTTTTCTAAATTGAGAGTTAACCTTGTTTGTTATGTTGATATATTTTCTACGAAAGAACCTCGTAAATTCGACTCTCTGTCTCGCTCTCTTTACTTCTTTCTCCCACAATAATAACATTAATTAATAATACATAAACAATAAAAAAAAAATAGGAATAGGCCAAACAGGCGACCCACCGACGTGATTATTTTGAACATGCAAACAATTCTATAAACAAAAAAAAAAAAAGAAAAAAAGCTACCTTCTAATGCTTCAAGTAACCAATCTTTTGATGTGAATTTCAACGTAACTAAACAAAATGAAAACAACCCAAGAAATAATTTCACTACAAATTCACCACGGACCAACAACAACAAACAAACAAACAAACAAAAACTGCCTTCTAATAATTCAAATAACCAACTTTTGATGTGAATTTCAACAAAAGTAAATAAAAACTAAAGAAACAATTTCACCAAGGTCGCGAAAAACTACGGAAATTCAGCAACAAAAAGAAAAAGGAAAAACATTTTTTTTATAAAAACGATAAAACAAATCCTTTTGAATATAAAAATCTACTTTTCCAAAAAAAAAAAATTATTTTCTAACAAAAATACAATCCTACAAATATATATGCCTTTTCTTCTTGAAAACAAACAAAATATTTCAAACAAAAAAAAGTATTCTTTTGAAACAAAAACATATTTTCACAAAAAAAAAATATATATATATATTTAACATAAAAAACCTATCTTCATAACAAAATTATAAAAGACAACACACAGCAAAAGTGTGTATAAAAAAAGGAAAACTAAAATGGCAGAAAACGAAGTCGACATGGCAGCAGAACAAGATAAACCAGTGCAGTCAATAGCGATGAAAACTCCGGCATGTATTGATTCAAATGTACTAGCTTGGTTTTCAATAATGGAAGCCCAGTTCAGTATTATGAACATTAAACAACCAAGACAAAAATTTTACCATATTCTCGCGTCACTACCAACGGATATAGTTGGAAAATTACAAGACAACATACTGGAATCAAAAGACTTTGATAAGTTAAAAGATGCTGTATGAAAAATCAAAGCCTGAAATGCTGGACAAACTAATGTCATCTTCAATCATGACAGGACGTCCTTCGATTTATTTGAACGAACTCATGTCGTTAGCAGGTAGAATTGGTGTTGGAGAAGACATTGTCCGACATAAGTTCATCCAAGCCCTACCTCATTCGATCAAACCCGTGCTAGCAGCACAAATTGATCTCGATCTGGAAAGACTTGGTAAAATGTCCGATGATCTGCTATTATATTTTAATAGACAGGAAGCCACGCAAATACAACAGATATCATGGAACCAAAACCATCGTAACCAGAGTGATGACGGACCTGAAAGAAAAAGTAATCCGTCACAAAAATCATATAATTGTCCAAATGGAGTTCGTCCTTTTAACAAGGATCAGAGACCCAAAATCTGCCGTTCACATCTATATTTTGCCGAATGTACAAAATATTGCAAACCATGGTGTAAATGGCCAGACAAACGGAATGTGCAAATGCAACCCAGTTCTCGTCCTGCCTCCCCTGCTTTTGGTAAAACATCGGAAAACTAACCCGGCGAAGCGTGATAGCTTCCACATCTTCGCCGCTTCTTGAAGTAGCCGCACGGTTAGGAGCTATAAAATTGAATTTCGTTGTGGATACGGCAGCTGCAATATCTGTAATCCCAAGAAAATATATAAGCGGTATAGTTATATACCCAACAAACATCTCAATTGTGTCAGCTAACGGTCAGAACATTGAATGTTCCGGTCAAGCAGTATTAACCTGGCACTTCATAACTTGAGGCGTGATTTCACTTGGACCTTTCTCATTGCAGAAACTACCAGACCTCTCCTAGGTTATGATTTTCTGAATCATTTTGGATTGATGGTTGATTGCACAAATAACAAAGTGATTGATCAAACAACCAAAAGATATTCAAACGCACAGCCATCACCAATACTTATGAACATTGCTTTATGCTCGGATAACGTTGCTGACACAACTGTTCACACAATTTCGCAAAAATATCCCAACTTAATTTCTCCACATCGCGATTCCAACGCAACAAAACCTAAAGTGTTTCATAGAATTGAAACTGGCAGTAACCCTCCATCTTTCTCTAAAACGAGGCAGTTATCAGCCCAGAAATACAACATAGCAAAAGAGGAATTCAGGAAACTCCAGAATGCCGGAATTATATCCCCCTCTAAATCAGAGTGGAGTTCGGCCTTGCACATGGTGAATAAATCTGATGGGACTTATAGACCTGTAGGTGACTACAGGTTACTAAACACTATAACAAAACCAGATCGATACCAAGTGCCAAACATAAATTCCTTGTCATCAAAACTGCACGGTAAGAAAGTTTTTTCAAAAATTGATTTATCTTCTGCTTACCACCAAGTACCAGTCCATCCGGATGATGTATGCAAAACAGCCATCACAACACCCTTCGGTTTATATGAGTACAATTACATGCCTTTTTTGCGGAACACATCTAGTACTTTCCAAAGGATGATGGACAATATTTTCCGCGACATCGATTGCATTTTTATATACATCGATGATATTCTTATTTTCTCAAATAGTGAAGAAGAGCATTCCAAACACCTCGATACTGTTTTACAGAAACTCAGTGAGTACGACCTTAAAATTTCCCTTTCTAAATGTATTTTCAATGTTTTTCAACTTGAATTTTTGGGATTTCACATATCTGTTGATGGTCTTAAGCCAAGTAACAAGAAAATCCGCGAATTAAATGAATTTCCTCAACCAAACGATTCAAAATCACTGCGTCGATTCCTTGACATGGCAAATTTTTACAGAAAATTAGTTCCAAATTTCAGTGAAATCAGTTTACCACTCACCGAGTGTATTCGGTTGAATAAAAAATCTAAGAAAATAGATTTTACAAAGGAGGAAGTTGAATCCTTTGAAAGGATAAAAACAAGTTTATCAGGTTTAACCGCTCTACCTTATCCCGATTCAAAAGCTACTAATTATCAGCTTGTTACGGACAGTTCCAGTTACGCTGTTGGAGCAGCACTTCATCAAATGATTGACAATCAACCAATTCCTATTGGATTCTTTTCAAAAAAGTTATCACAAACTCAACAAAAATACTCTACCTTTGACAGAGAATTGCTAGCTGCTTATTTAGCAGTCTTGTATTTTAAACATCAGGTGGAAGGCAGAAACTTGTTGTTATTAACAGATCATAAACCGCTCTGCAGCGCCTTTAAAAGCCAAACACCTTTAAAATCCGATAGACAACAGCGTCACCTTTGTTTCTTGAGTGAATATGTGACTGATATTTCACACATAAAAGGTTCACAGAACATTGTAGTTGATTGCTTATCGCGACCAGCATATTCAATCACAATTGATATTTGTGACTTACAGGAGATGGCCAATCACCAAACCACTGATGAAGAAACGAAAACTCTATGTGATCAACTGAAGCCGTATCAGATTAATGAACATAATACAATCTTATGTGACGTGTCATTACCTTTTCCACGACCTTTTGTCACACAAAAGCTCCGGAAATCTGTTTTTGACAGTTTACACAACTTGTCACACCCTGGAATTGCTGCTTCAACTAAAATGATAACTTCCAGATATTTTTGGCCCAAAATGGCCAAGTCAATAAAGGAATGGTGCAAGGAATGTCAGCATTGCCAACAAGCAAAGATAAACAAACACACAAAAAGTGACGTGCATCCGTTTGAATTGCCATCCAGCAGATTTCAAACTGTGCACATTGACATTGTTGGCCCTCTACCACCAGTCAAGAGCAAAACAGACCCGTATTTCTCTCCCTATCGTTATTTATTAACATGCATCGATAGAAATACGAGATGGGTAGAGGCTTGTCCATTGACCGAAATAACTGCAGCGTCAGTATCAACTGCTTTTGTTGATCTGTGGATATCGCGATTTGGTGTGCCCCTCCATGTCGTTACAGACAGAGGTAGCCAATTCGAGTCTGAGCTGTTCTCGGAACTGTCTAAAATTATAGGGTTCCACAGGCTGAGAACGACTTCGTACCATCCCCAAGCAAACGGAAAGATCGAGCGAGCACACAGAACACCAAAGACAGCAATTATTGCCAGAAGAGAATCTTGGTTGTCTGCTCTTCCTATAGTTCTTCTAGGTATCAGGATTACACCCAATGATTCGAATTATTCACCATTTACTGCCGTTACGGGTGCTAATGTGCAGATACCTAGATTGTTAATCGATGCGTACGAGGATGCAAACATTGATATAACAGATGCTCACATAAAAGCCCTAGCTGAGGAGATGCAGAAATTTGACACAGACGGATTATCCAGTGGACACCTCCATTCTTTACCTACTGTGTACATTCCTAAGGATCTTCAAATTTGTGACAGCGTCTGGGTGAGAACAGACAGGATTCGATAATCTATGGAAGCTCCATATACAGGTCCATTCCAAGTAGTACATCGTCATCGCAAATATTTTACTATTAAAATGTCTGATGATGTACACAATAACGTGTCCATAGATAGATTGAAGCCTGCATATTCTTCAACAATGTCAAAAGATTTTGTTCCACCCCTTCCAGTATCTGACACTTTTGTATCTTCCTCGGATACAAAGGTTGAAAAGAAACAAACTAAATCAAAGTCCGGAAGAACCATCAGGTGGAAGATGGACAACACATATTTTTATTATGAAATAAAAATGTTCTAATCCTTCAGCACATGCTTCATCTTTTCGCTAATAAGTAAATTTTGTTTTACGTTTTTTTTATATATATAAAAAAACAATTTTTTCCCCAACCTACATTTATATGTAAATATCCTACCAAACTTTTCTTCACAAAGAAGACCAAAGCTATTTTATTGTGAACGATGAACCTTTAAACTCCGTTTACTGGGCGGAAAGTTATATGGTGAGCTACGATGTTCACTCTTTCGCTGCCGGAAGTTCAAGTGCCCCGAAACGTTTTCTGCGCATGCGGCTAGAGGCGCCTTTTTACTAAATTACTTTAAAAATTCAATGTTTTGATTTTCTGACCAATCAGAGAATTTTCTAAGCTGTCGGAAATTCGGTGTCTGTGGGAGCCGATGAGAATCTTTAAAAGAGCTCTATATTTTCCAAAAAAAAAAAAAAACAGTTAACAAAAATTCAGACATAGTGTTGAAAGGCATATATCACTACTGTCTGCAACGCAACTCTAACACGACAACACTTTGAACATAATAGTCAGCTAATCAGACAATGTAGGCGAACACACCGACACAGAAACAGTAACTATCTTTTGCATTTCCCCTTTTATTATCGTATGCTCACTTGAAATTAAGTTTATGAAAATAATTATTTTAACACTTCTCACATTTTTCAATGAACCTTCCAGAGTGATTAATTAACTCTACTCAAAAACTTTCAGTGAAAATTATTTTATATAGTTGAGTGAGGAAGTTTTCTTTACGATTTACAGACCCGTGAACTAAGCACGGCTCTTGAATTATCAACTCAAACTTCCTCGAAATCTCAAACTAATTTCCCCCTTTTGTTCACTCAAAAATGAACTATTATTTTCAATGAAAATATTTCCTAAAATGTAATAAATCTTTTTCCTTTTCTAAATTGAGAGTTAACCTTGTTTGTTATGTTGATATATTTTCTACGAAAGAACCTCGTAAATTCGACTCTCTGTCTCGCTCTCTTTACTTCTTTTCCCCACAATAATAACATTAATTAATAATACATAAACAATAAAAAAAAATAGGAATAGGCCAAAAACTATTTACCCAGAATGCATTTTTTTATTTTACTTCCGGGTTGATGTGAAGCCTGGAGAATAAGACATTTGAAGGAATTTTCTAATATTCTATGTTGTTTTAAGTGAATTTATTTGAATTTTTTAGATGAAAATGTTTTATTTGAACTTTTACTTCACCGCCGCTAATTACAACGTTTGGCTGCTGCGACATCTGACATTCTTCGATCAAAATAAAAATGCAGGAACAAAGTGTCGAAACGATAAACCACACTACATATAAATGCAAAGAGATAGCCTCAAAAGTATGTACAGGGTGGAACGATAAATTTGTTGCCCTAAAAAAAACAACAGTACAGCTTTGTTTTAAAACTTTTATTGAAAAAATCAATTCAGGTCACTTGATTATGTAGTTGAGCCGACAGCAATTCAATGTAGCCGCCTTCAGCCTCAATCGCCGCCTTGATACAAGTCCAAAACAGAGCATGCCTTTTCTAAAAGCGCCGGCGAGAGTTCGGCGGATTAGGAGGTCATGTTGCTGATGTTCTTGACGTATGACCAAACGAATTAGTCCAGCAGGTTCAGGTGAGAGAGGAAGGGGGAAGTGAGAGGAGCGTACAAAGTCGTAGCACTCCTTCTGAAGCTAAGCTTGGGTATCTTTGAACTTATGGACCGGCACAGAGTCATTCTGCCACACCCAGGGTCTGCCAGCGACCACCTGATTGCGCAAAGAGATCATCATACTCTTCAGCACGTCCAGGTACACTTTGGTGGTAAATGTCAAATCGACTTCGAAGATGTGAGGAAGCATGATGTGGCACTCACTTGAAACCACACCAAAGACCATAACCGTGGCCGGAAACTTTGTTTTCGTCACCCTGGGCACGTCCCTGTTATTTGTAACAATCCAGCGATACATTTTAAGGGTGCTAGCAATGGTCCTGTTGTCATAACTTGGATCGGTAGAGAGCATGAGATGCACAACGGCTCATCTCCCATCTCCCATCTCGCTATTTAAACATTGTATCACTTTCAGACATGATAAAAAGCTCCTATCACTCTTGCAATGTATACATAACAGGCCAATTAGTAGATAGTCAGCAACAACAACAAAAAAGAAAACCGATTTTCATCAAATGGAAATGAAATCATGTCGTCTTTTCTAGAGCAACATTTTTATCGTACTGCTCTGTATAAATCGAAATAGTTGAGTCAGAAAGTTAGTCAACTTGGATTTGTGCAAAATGCAATCAGGAAAATTAAATACATAACATTCTATGAAAGAGAAAAATAAAAAGCCATCACCAAAAAGTTACCAAATAGCAGATTTCGCCGTCCGAACAATTCACCGGGTGAAGTTGAACGGGTAGAAAACTAAGTAATTACATAGAGTTTGTTGGGGAGCTGAAACGAATAAAATACATGGATAGAAAACTGCCGTAATATCAATAATTGTAGCAGTACGAGAAACAGTTTTGACATTCTTGGGCGAACAGGACATTTAAGACCAAGCTGAAATATTAAGAAAAGGCCTCCAGCACGGAAACCAACCAACATAGTCAAATGATATTGACTAACTACATGTAAATCGAAACAGAATGGCACTTCGAAACACAATATAGATTGAACATATTCATCAAAACCAAGGGAACTGAGACTATTGCCTTAGTAAATAAGAAAATTCTCAGTGGGGCCAACATCGATTGCTACAACAGAAAATGATTGCGGCCAGTGTGATATAAACTGCAATTTCCATGGAAAGTTATGAACATCATCCAGGTTGAGTAATATGTATGTGATGCCAGGTAACCATTTTAATGGAATTTCTTTATACACACCGACAAAACAAATCTAATCAACCCTACAGATGTTATCAAAAACTTTATTATAAATATGGCAATTCATGCAGATTCCAATGTAGGATGGATCTTGAAATTGAAATAGCAAGAACGTGGCAGATGAAAACGTTCATAATTCCACTGTTTTGTAAATTTTGGAAATCTCAAAGTAGTTGAATAGATATATCCGTGTGACGGCACCCTATGTTGATAAGAAAACAAATGTTCTCACAAGCACAACTCTCTCTCTCTCTTCATGAAAGGTTTTGTCAATGCTGAAACATGAACAAACAACTGTATGTGTCCAGAATAATACATTGCAGTGACGTCATTTCTGCCTTGGAGTCTCTGCTGTATATAGCTGATCTCTAAAAATATAATGATAATATTTAGATAAGAAATAGATGAATTCCTATCTGCGATTTTCATTACGGGTTAATATTCATTACGGGTTAATTTTCATTACGGGTTAATTTTCATTATGGGTTAATTTTCATTACGGGTTATGACAGGAAAATAAATTATGTAGAACGATACATCTTACAAAAATATCCCAGAAATATTTATAAAAGTGGCTGGCTATAAATTCACTATGAGATGTAACCTTATATACATGATGTGTGCATAGCAAAATGAAAACATATTTATAGCAATTAAGCTACACAAAGTGTTACATCTCCTTGGTGAATCGTCAGACTAAAATTTAGCACTCACAATTCCCTACAATAATGAACTCTGGAAGCCTCTGAGTAGCTTGATTGACATAAATATGTTTTCATAACTTACGACTAAGCTTTGTTATATATATATATATATATATATATATATATATATATATATATATATATATATATATATATATATATACACTTTAGTAATGAATAAAAATTGATTTTCCCATGCATCTACAATTTTTATAACAAATAGCCGAATACTTTCCAAGAAAAGCAGTGACACTTAGCACTTTCAGCATTCTCAGGCGCGTGTTTAAAGAAACAAAGAAACTATTCTTGTATTGCGTTCCCAATTACAAATGATGACGTTTATTTAAAATAGATTGCTTTTTTTCGATTCCCACAAAGACGGTAACAAATAATTTAACTGGCTTCATTACGCAACGCATTGCCACCAGGTTAACTACTTCAACCATCGTTTATTATGTCATTTTTACTTCATACAATTACTACGTCATATACTAGATTGCCTTAGTAAATAATAATTACTACGTCATATAATAACAATTACTACGTCATATAATAACAATTACTACGTCATATATTAGATTGCCTTAGTAAATAATAATTGTTCCCAATATTTCGCTTATCAAAGAGTAGTATCTGTTCTTCGGATGCTGCACTTCTATTTCTTGTTCTCTTTCGGTGGAGGAGAAATCCTTCACGACTGAGACAATTTTTATTTTTGTACCTTTTCTCCACGTTAAAAAACGACCCTGGTGTCTAACTCTGTCCCGTGGGGAGGCATAGTAAATAGGTACATACTATCTTGCGTCCTTATTGTGTAAATGCCACAAAGATCAGAAAGGTCCTGATCTTATAAAAAAATAAATAATTGTGAAGTCGGCCGTGAAGGGCTGACTGAAAGAGATTTTTTTTTTTGTGTGTTTTTTTAGCCTGATCTTTCTAGCCGTGTGGTTGTGTAGATGTAAAAATAAAAAATGTACTAAAATTAGAAATGCATACATTTTTTTTTTTGTGAAATATGGAAGGGAGGGATGTTACATGATAAGGGCTGTCCCCTGTTCATGTAAGTATAAAAATAGAGAGATTAGTTAAAATGAAAATAAGAGAAAGCAGAAATCGAACACTGGACATAAGTTTTAAAGAACAATAGGTTTAAATGGAATGTCCAGTAAATTGTTAATTCGGATGAAATAAATAATAAATAAACTATTCAATTGTTAAAAGAATGTGGATAATAAAATATGAGTTAAATAAATTAGATATGTAGGTTAATCCTAAAATTTTTTCTCCAAGAAAAGTGACTTGGTAGGGATTGATAAGCACAAGAAGTGCCCCTATACGAAAAATTTGGGAACCTGGTTAATTAAGTGCTTAAAATAAGCTGGTTGCACGTAAACGACTCCAAGCAAAGTAGTAAATAAGTCTTGGCTTAGTTAATAAACAGGCGTTGGAAAGAATACGAAAATTCTTAAGGGGACCAGTAAACCGATGAGAGGTAGTCCCGAGGCAATCACATATAGCTTAATGAAGTAAGAGACAGGCAAAAATATGCCGTAGATTACGTAAGAAAGATATAACCTTGTATTTTTTTTTAGAGAAGCATGAATGTGGGATATATCTGCTGGATCTTGGAAGCCCTGGTGAGAGAAAAGAAAAATCACAAAAAAATCGGGCAATTAGATAGAATTTAGGCGCAATTAAGTTGTTGGTCGCAGGAAACGTGTTAGTTAGTTAGGGGTGATATTTCTAAATCCTCGTCGAAGTTTCAAGAATCCAAGCAAGGAAATCCGAGTGAATCCGTATGAGAGAAAAAAAGGTATATCTTAAACTTCTGAAGCCAACCACAAAGATTTAAGTATATGAGCTTTGGTATGTCCCGTATGAGATAGTTATAGAATAAAAAAAAAACAAAGCCATACTTGATAATACTAACCATGCGGAAAGAGAGATCAGAACACTTTTGAGACGAAGGAAGTCGTCCATTTCGAGAAAGGTGAAAACCTCTAGTCTGCGGCATATGGGTGGCTGGAAAATAGTTGATGTGTATCATAGGTAAATATCCTACACCCAAAGAGTAAATGCCACAAAGATCAGAAAGGTCCTGATCTTATAAAAAAATAAATAATTGTGAAGTCGGCCGTGAAGGGCTGACTGAAAGAGATTTTTTTTGTGTGTGTGTTTTTTTAGCCTGATCTTTCTAGCCGTGTGGTTGTGTAGATGTAAAAATAAAAAATGTACTAAAATTAGAAATGCATACATTTTTTTTTTGTGAAATATGGAAGGGAGGGATGTTACATGATAAAGGCTGTCCCCTGTTCATGTAAGTATAAAAATAGAGAGATTAGTTAAAATGAAAATAAGAGAAAGCAGAAATCGAACACTGGACATAAGTTTTAAAGAACAATAGGTTTAAATGGAATGTCCAGTAAATTGTTAATTCGGATGAAATAAATAATAAATAAACTATTCAATTGTTAAAAGAATGTGGATAATAAAATATGAGTTAAATAAATTAGATATGTAGGTTAAATTCCTTTGTGGAAACAACACAAGGAAAATAGGTTATTGGGAAATCAATGTCGAAAACGTGCAAAGTCGCGCATGTTGAGACACGTGAATTTTGCTCACGTGGCCGGGATGCATGGAGTTCTCAATATAGCAGGTGGGAGTTAGTTGGTCAAAGAGAGAGTCAGAGACAGTCAGAGAGACAGTCAGGGGAGACAGACAGGCGGACGTCTGAAGCGAGACGTCACTTCAGAAACTAAGATGTGAAACTTTGAGTTCTTAATGAGGAAGTCACGACCGGTCGTAGGAAAATAAATCCATCATGTGTTTGTGATAAAGCTCATCTTTGTGTTTGTGATTTCTACAAAAAGGTAAATTGTATTGTTATTATATGTCTGTGTTATAAAATGTCATTACAACATCTCTCTCTCTAAGATACAACATCATATGTAATAAGACAAGAACTCTCACTAAGACTCATATCATTACTAATAAGAACTCACGTAACATACGCGCACAAGTGGTATAGTCTAATACTAATAATAATAACTATATAACAACTCTCAATTTTTTCACAATATATATATTGTGCAATAGTCGTTCTAGGGTAGGTAAAATTAATTATGCATGTATTGTCCAGTACTCATCCAAGGTAGGTAAAATTAATTCACATATGTCATACTCGCCATAGCGTAATTCAAATTAATTAACATGTATATCGTACAATACTTGTCGTAGAGTAGAAAAAATTAATTCATATATGTATTGTACAATACCCGTCTTAGGGTAGGTTAAATTTATCCATACACAATGTATAGTACTCGTTCTTGAGTACGTATAATTTAGTTGCCTCAACAGAAAATATTGCATTTTATGGCATCGTACGAGGAGTAAAATATACTTATAATACAGCTTAACCCTAAGTTTTTATTCCAATTGTACAAAAATCCAGGATATTATTTTTATTCTAGAAAATATGAATATTTTAAGCTTTAGCTTAAGAGGTTTAAAGAAGAAATAAAAGTTCAGGTAACTTTGCGGATCAAGTTTAATGCAAATCTCATTGATAAAACTCCATTTTTTTTCAAACTGTATCTCTCTGGAGCGGAATATCACAGTACGGCGAGAGGTGTCTCAAATGACTGTAACTTTTGTGGACCGTTTTTATGGGTCTTAACCTGGTTAAAATAGTCGCTAAAGGATAAAAAAGATGTAAAAATTTAAATAAATTATAACTTGCCAAACGTAAGTTGACTTCAACTGCTTTTCTACGTATGTGCAAATATATATATACATGTGAACATGTTTTATTTTTAGCAATTTCATATCCGCCACTCGGTAAAATCTCAAATTTTGCTTTCAGTTTCGATTGTAACTGATGGTACCCGAGTATTTTTTTTTTTTTTAACTTTTGAAACCACGACTATATACTGTACTGGACGCAATATTACATGAAATAATTGACGGGAGATCGGTTGCATGTTTATGACGACGTGGTCCCACATTAACAAGCCGCCGACCCCAAGCATCGTGCGTCGTATACATCCTTCGTCTTCTTATGGCTGTATCATCATTTTCTTAACACCGTAGGCTGTAGATGGAACGCACGGGTTCACAATTTAAAAAAAAGAATAAACACGGAGGAAGAAAAACACAGACCCTGGCGCTTCACATATATGCCGGTGTGTGTATCTACATTTTAAGACCTACACTATGTCTTGTTGAGGCTGGGTTCGTCTGTTGCCGTTAGTTCATCTTAATCTCCCAAAACGTTCCCGACCTGGCAAAAATCACGATCTGTCTCTAACTGTGTTCAGCCTGAACTGCCCTAAGCGTTCAGCTCAACATTCATAGTCGTCGAACAGATAATTAAATGTACTGTTGTACAATGTCTAACTCACTACGTTTGAAAAACACTCCCAACCAGACACTCTCGTAAAAGTCGATCGATTCCATCGTCATTTATTCATAGGCACTCCCCAATGCCATAAAACTAAATATATCGCTATTCATAATTCGGCCCCGTCATCTGTCACACCCTAACCGACAATCTCATTTCAAGTTTCGCATGTCTATATTCCTAAACCTACTTATTCTTCTTTTATAACCTGTCTTTTTATTTTGTTGTTTTTGTCACTTTCAAGCACTTAACGGGGGGGGGGATTATAATATCATATATTCGGTTTCAACTCAAATTTTGCAATTACCAATTTTGCGTCTACCAAGTTAATCAGAAAAAAAACTTGTGGAAACTACTCTTTCAATCATTTTTTTAATTCTGTCACAGCAACTTTGGTTTTTACTTACTGCCAAAGTGAATCAGTGAATTCCGAAGTTGACATTTTCCCATCCGATCTGAGCCAAGAAAATTTCTGGAATTACTCATCACAAATGCTTTTAGTTGTAACATTTCCCTCGAAGTTTGACAGTTGTTATTAGTCGAATTTATTTATTCTACGCTTACGTTTTTTTTTATTTTGCGATTTTATTAATCTTCCATAAAGTTGTACACGGTTAAGATTCGGATTAAAAATTGTTATAAAAATAAATACAATTTAGGCGCGCAGTATGATTATGATTATGTTGGCGCGTGAAAAATAATAAATAACTCCTACGCAAATTCCGACGTGGCCTTATATATTAAATCGACTCAAAACGAGCGGACGTAGTACAGAGCACCCCACGTGATGTTTCCGTCCAATGGGATTTCTCCAAGGACATTTTTCTAAACTTTTCTTTTTAAGCTCGCTGGGAGCCGGTTCAAATAGTATTTAAGCACACACAAACATCAAATCTCTCTCAACTGTATTTTCATTCGGACGTTCCACGCGTGTTACTATCACTCTTCCATTTTCACCGTGCGCTTCATACAATTTCACAGGCGAACATTACCTATTGCCTCTCTTAACATGTTTTAACATATGAACAGTTCAACAAAAAAGACATTCTCCTTTTTTTTATACGAACACTTAAAAAGGACTTCTGAACTCATTATAAAGAAAATTATATTTTATTTGTTAATGGTTGGTTTCTGTGAATAAACCTCCGTTTTGTTTTGCATGTAATTCTTCTTCTTTTTATTTTTATTTATTTGTGGAGGAAGTGAGTTACTAAAAAGGCCTGACGACCCCAACTACCTATTCGCTTTACTATCTGCATATTATTGATAAATCGATCCCAAAGTCCAACTGATTATTTCTCTTTTTTTTACTTTAGAAAACTTTCTAACATTTCCAATTTCTTCATATTTGATAATTATTATAAAAACTTGTGTGCAATGTATACTTGTCTGCCACACTTCATTTTTTGTTGAGTTTTAGCAAAGGAGCATTCAATTTTGGTCGATATGTTTTGGATACTGGCGCATACAGAAAGTCCTCTACCATTAGAATTAGCTAGAATGTGAAAACAGTTTTGATTTTTTTTTTTCAGTTTGTTAAGGAGTATCTTTCTCATTCCCGAATCTCTTTTCGACCACAAATCTTGTGCAACTGAGATATTTGAAGTCATTACTTAACTCCTACGGTGCATGTTTTAACAATCTGTATTGTGAAATGTTTTCACAATCTGTATTATGAATGTTTTCACAATCTATATTATGAATGTTTTCACAATCTGTATTATGTTTTCACAATCTGTATTATGCATGTTTTGACAATCTGTATTATGAATGTTTTCACAATCTGTATTATGAATGTTTTGACAATCTGTATTATGAATGTTTTCACAATCTGTATTATGAATGTTTTCCCAATCTGTATTGTGCATGTTTTCACAATCTTTATTGTGCATGTTTTCACCATCTGTATTATGTTTGTTTTCACAATCTGCATTATGAATGTTTTCACAATCTGTATTGTGCATGTTTTCACAATCTGTATTATGCATGTTTTAACAATCTGTATTATGCATGTTTTCACCATCTGTATTATGAATGTTTTCACAATCTGTATTGTGCATGTTTTCACAATCTGTATTATGAATGTTTTCACAATCTGTATTATGAATGTTTTCACAATCTGTATTATGAATGTTTTCACAATCTGTATTGTGCATGTTTTCACAATCTGTATTATGAATGTTTTCACAATCTGTATTATGAATGTTTTCACAATCTGTATTGTGCATGTTTTCACTATCTGTATTATGAATGTTTTCACAATCTGTATTATAAATGTTTTCACAATCTGTATTATGAATGTTTTCACCATCTGTATTGTGCATGTTTTCACAATCTGTATCTTGAATGTTTTCACAATCTGTATTAAGCATGGCTTAATCATCTGTATTATGTATATTTTCACAATCTGTATTATGCATGTTTTCACAATCTGTATTATGCATATTTTCACAATCTGTATTAAGCATGGTTAAAGTATTCTGTATTAAGCATGGTTTAACAACCTGTATTAAGCATGGTTTAATAATCTTTATTATGAATGTTTTCACAATCTGTATGATGCATGTTTTCACAATCTGTATTATGCATGTTTTCACAATCTGTATTATGAATGTTTTCACAATATGTATTATGCATGTTTTCACAATCTGTATTAAGCATGGTTTAACAATCTGTATTATGCATGTTTTGAAAATCTGCATCATGCATGTTTTGACAATCTGTATTATGCATGTTTTCACAATCTGTATCATGCATGTTTTCACAATCTGTATTATGCATGTTTTAAAAATGTGTATTATGCATGGTTTCCCAATCCGTATTATGAATGTTTTCACCATCTGTATAATGAATGTTTTCACAATCTGCATTATTCATGTTTTCCCAATCTTTATTGTGCATGTTTTCACACTCTACATTATGCATGATTTTAAAATGTGTATTATGAATGTTTTCACAATCTGTATTTTTCATGTTATCACAATCTGTATTATACATATATTCACAATCTGTATTATGAATGTTTTCACAATCTGTATTATGAATGATTTCGCAATCATTATTTGGAATCTTTTCACAATCTGTATTATGAATGTTTTCACAATCTGTATTATGCATGTTTTCACAATCTGTATTATGCATGTATTCACAATCTGTATTATGCATGGTTTCAAAATCTGTATCATGCATGTTTTCTCAATTTGTATCATGCATGTTTTCACAATCTGTATTATGAATGTTTTCACAATCTGTATTATGCATGTTTTCACAATCTGTATTATGCATGTTTTCACGATCTGTATTATGCATGTTTTCACGATCTGTATCGTGCATGTTTTCACAATCTGTATTATGCATGTTTTCACAATCTGTATTATGAATTTTTTTACAATCTGTATTATGAATGTTTTCACGATCTGTATTATGAATGTTTTCTCAATCTGTATTATGAATGTTTTCACAATCTGTATTATGCATGTGTTCACAATATTTTTTTAGCGTTTTCACCATCTGTATTATGTATGTCTTCACAATCTGTATATGCATGTTTTAACCATCTGTATTATGAAAGTTTTTAAAATCTGTATCATGCATGTTTCCACAATCTGTATTATTCATGTTTTCACCATCTGTATTATACATGTTTTAACACACTGTATTATGAATATTTTCACAATCTGTATTATGCATGTTTTCACAATCTGTATTATGAATGTTTTCACAATCTGTATCATGAATATTTTCAGTATCTGTATTAGGAATGTTTAAACAATCGGTATTATGCATGTTCTCACAATCTGTATAATGAATGTTTTAACAATCTGTATTATGCAAGTTTTCACCATCGGTATTATGAATGTTTTCACAGTCTCTATTGTGACTGTTTTCACAATCTTAATTTGCATGTTTTTAGAATTTGTATTATGCATGTTTTCTCAATATTTAATGTGAATGTTTTAACAATCAGTATTATGCATGTTTTCACAATCTGTATAATGAATATTTTCACAATCTGTATTATACATACTTTCACGATCTGTATTATGCATGTTTTCATAATCTTTATTATGAATGGTTTCACAATCTGTATTATGAATGTTTTCCCAATCTGTATTGTGCATGTTTTCACACTCTACATTATGCATGTTTTTAAAATGTGTATTATGAATGTTTTCCCAATCTGTATTTTGCATTTTATCACAATCTGTATTATACATATATTCACAATCTGTATTATGAATGTTTTCAAAATCTGTATTATGAATGTTTTCACAATCTGTATTATGCACGTTTTCACAATCTTTATTATGAATGTTTTCACAATCGGTATTATGAATGTTTTCACAATCTGTATTATGCATGTAGCTACAATCTGTATGGTGCATGTATTTACAATTTGTATTATGCTTGTTTAAAGAATCGGTATTATGAATGATTTCACAATCTGTATTATGAATGTTTTCACAATCTGTATCATGCATGTTTTCACAATCTGTATTATACATGTTTTTACAATTTAAATGATGCATATTTTTACAGTTTGTATTAATCTTGTTTAAAGAATCGGTATTATGAATGATTTCACAATCTGTATTATGAATGGTTTCACGAGCTGTATTATGCATGTTTTCACAATCCTTATTATGAATGTTTTCACAATCTGTAATTTGAATGTTTTCACAATCTATATCATGCATGTTTTCACCATCTGTATTATTAATGTTTTCACAATCTGTATTATGCATGTTTTCACCATCTGTATTATGAATGTTTTCACGATCTGTATTAGGCATGTTTTCACAATCTGTATTATGAATGTTTTCACAATCTGTAATCTGCATGTGTTCACAATCTTTATTTAGCATTTTCACAATCTGTATTATGCATTTTTTCACAATCTGTATTATGCATGGTTTCACAATCTGTATTATGCATGTTTTCAGCATCTGTATAGTGCACGTTTTAACACAATTATGTCATTATCTGTGTTTGTTTGATATGTTTTATTATATATTTATTATGTCGTGTTGGTTTAATGTTTTATTATTCATTATTTATGTTATAAATCGTGTTTGTTTCATATATTTTCGTTATTCATTAGTTACATTATTATTCGTGTTTGTTTAATATATTTTGTTATTCATTTGTTATGGTATTTCTTGCTTGTGTAATAGTTTTTATGTCATTACTCGTGTTTGTTTAATATTTTATGTTATTCATTAGTAATGTTATTTATCGTGTGTGGTTAATATTTGTTTGTTATTCATTAGTGATATTATGATTCGTATTTGCTTAATATTTTTTGTTATTCATTTGTTATTATTCGATTTGGTTATTATTTATGTTTTGCTTCGCGTTTCTTTTATATTTTTGTTATTAATTTGTTATGTTATTGTTCGTGTTTGTTTTATATTTTCTTGTTATTCATTTCTTATGTTATTATTCGTGTTTGTTTAATATTATTTTATTCATTAGGTATGTTATTATTCGTGGATTGTTTAATATTTTTTGTTATTATTAGTTATGTTATTATTCGTGCTTGTTTTATATTTTTCCTGTTCATTATTTGTGTTATTATTCGTGTTTGTTTAACATTTTCTTATTCATCAGTAATGTTTTATTCGTGTTTGTTTAATATATTTTGTTATTCATTAGTTATGTTATTATTCGTGTTTTGTTAATATTTTTGTCATTTATTATTTATGTTATTATTCGTGTTAGTTTAATATTGTTTGTTATTTATTAGTTTTGTTTTTAATCGTGTTGTTTTAATATTTTTGTTATTTATTATTTATGTTATTATTCTTGTTTGTTTAATATTTTTTGTAATTAATTAGTTATGTTATTAATCGTGTTTGTTCATCTTTTTTATATTCAGTAGTTATGCTATTATTCGGTTTCGTTTCATATATTTTCGTTTTCCATTAGTTATGTTATTATTCGTGTTTGTTTAATGTTTTTTGTAAATCACTAGTTATGTTATTAGTCGTGTTTGTTTAACATTTTTATTCATTAGTTATGTTATTATTCGGCTTTATTTAATATTTTTTGTTATTCATTTATTACGTTATTATTTGTGTTTGTTTACTATTTTTGTTATTCGTTAGTTATGTTATTATTTATGGTTCTTTAATATTTGGTTATTCATTAGTTATGTTATTGGTCGTCTTTGTTTCATAATTTTTGTTATTAATTAGTTATGTTATTATCTGTGTTTGTTTAATATTTTTTGTGTCTGTTAAGTTCTGGGATATTGTGTTGAACAAAGATGGCGGCGTAGTTCAGATCAGTAACCAAGATAGCGGCGTAGTTTAAATCAGTAACCAAGATGGGTGCCGAGAATTAAATGCGGTGCGTGACGTAGTAAACGGCAGACTGATTGAATTTAAAACTCGACAATTTTTATAATAATTTTGAAACGTTTTCATTGGTTGTTTAGCACAGCTGTTGGTTATAAAAATGATTGGCGAATCCATTCGTCTCATACCGCCATCACAACTCCATTGTGATGGGATGTGTCTCCTAGCGGCTTCGGCTGCATGGAGACAGGGTAGTACAAGTCAAGGATTCGTCACTTGACACTCAGCCCAACAGGTGAGGGGCCAGGAACCGGCCCAGCACCTGTTGGACTGAGGTACACCGCCTGGGTAATATCTAGGAGGTCCACCCTCCCAGGCCTTGCCACCGGGCTTTCCGGTGGGGCAAGTTTATTGCTTGCTGCCTGAGGAATGCCGACGGAGTTACTCAGGCAATTTTTAAAATTGCAGGAGTGGCCCTCCTTTAGTTGAGCCTGCGGGGTTCCCACTTTTCAGGCCTTGTGCCAAATAATGCTGAGGTGGGCAGCATCTAAATAACTACCGCCATCACAAGTCCATTGTGATGGGATGTGTCTCCTAGCGGCTTCGGCTGCAGGGAGACAGGGTAGTACACGTCAAGGATTCGTCACTTGACACCCAGCCCAACAGGTGATGGACCGGGAACCGGCCCAGCACCTGTTTGCCTGAGGTACGCCGCCTGGATACATAATGCTGATGTGGGCAGCATTTAAATATATACCCCCATTACTTCCTCTGTTTTGATGGGATGTGTCTCCTATCGGCTTCGGCTGCAGGGAGACAAGGTAGTACTCGTCAAGGATTCGTCACTTGACACTCAGCCCAACAGGTGAGGGGCCTGGAACCGGCCCAGCACCTGTTGGACTGAGGTACGCCGCCTGGGTAATACCTAGGAGGTCTACCCTCCCAGGCCTTGCCACTGAGCTTTCCGGTGGGGCAAGTTTATTGCTTGCTGCCTGAGGCGCCACGACCGGGGAATGCCGACGGGGTTACTCAGGCAATTTTTAAAATTGCAGGAGTGCCCCTTCTTTAGGGGAGCCTGCGGGATTCCCACTTTCCGGCCTTGTGTCACATAATACTGATGTGGGCAGCATTTAATATATACCCCCATTACTTCGTCTGATGGGGAAGGTCTCCTAGCGGCTTCGGCTGAAGGGAGACAGGGTAGTACTTGTTAAGGATTCGTCACTTTACACTCAGTCTGACAGGTGAGGGGCCAGGAACCGGCCGAGCACCTGTCGGACTGGGGTACACCGCCTGGGTAATACCTAGGAGGTCCACACTCCCAGGCCTTGCCACCGGCCTTTCCGATGGGGCAAGTTTATTGCTTGCTGCCTGAGTCGCCCCGACCGGGGAATGCCGACGTTGTTACTAAGGCACTTTTTAAAATTGCAGGAGTGCCCCTTCTTTAGGGGTGCCTGCGGGGTTCCCACTTTTGCCACATTTTGCTGATGTGGGCAGCAATTAAATATTTACCCCCATTAGGAGTCAAAACAGTTTACACACACCCTTTTTTGATATAATGGAAAAATCCTTTCGGATTCAATTTTGGTTTCACTTGAGAAAAGGAAAGAAAAATAAATAAATGAAATAAATAAATGAACAAAGAAAATAAACTAATAAAAAAATTGTTTTTTTTTAATTTTTTTTCTGGTTTTGGGGAAATTTGTCTTTATTCTCATTGGTCCAAAAGAATTATTAATATATTGTTATAATGTGTGCAAAAAGAAGCCATTTTTTTATGCATATAAAAATAACACTTTTCAAATATATATAAACATACAAATAGAATACTTTTCAAATACATATGAACATGTGCACAAAAATTCACAAATATACATTTTTTGTTTTGTTTTAACAAATCTTTGCAAAAAAACAAGAGATACAAAAAGAACTATTTGACAAATAGGAAGTTTAACAAGTGTCTTTTTCTTTCTTTTTTTTTTGTAACAAAAACAGGAAACATTATGTTAGGTATTAGTTGGTTAATTTGGTTAGCAAGGTAGAAATGGTCGCAGTTTAACGTCGTGCCGGGACAATTTACACAGCTTTTTTTTTTTTTTGTGATTTTGACTGTTCATGCTTCTCCTTTTGGGTTTCTGAAAAGAGATTTATTCATAATTAGATTCCAAAAAGTTCGGTTATAAAATGTCTTAATTTTATTCTTTTTATAGGTTTAGTGAAAATGTCGGCTATATTATTCTCAGATGTCACATAAGTAAAAGTAATAGATTTTTTCCTTATAAAATGATATCTGATATCAATATGCTTCGACTTTTGATGAATCATGGAATTATTTGCTAATAAGATACTGCTCTGATTATCACAATGAATTACTATAGGGTTTTTACTTAGATCTGATTTTGAAACAGATTTTAAAAGGGTTTTCAGAAAAATTGCCTCCAGTGCGGATTGAGTAAGAGCCACATATTCTGCTTCACAAGTAGAAAGGGCAACAATGTGTTGCTTTTTAGTTTTCCAAGAGATCATAGGTCCAGTCTTTGACAGTTTAAAACAATAACCCGCTATACTCTTTCTATCCTCAGAGTTAGCCCAATCTGAATCCGAAAAGCCTTCTAAATTTAGAGGATATGTGGATTTTTTAAATCTAAAAGATTGTCCCTTGGTTCCTTTTAGGTAACGAATGATTTGTTTTGCACGATTAAGGTCTTTAATTGTCGGTTTCAATAAGTTTTGAGATAGCTTTGTTACAGTGTAACATATGTCAGGCCTTGTTGCGGTCATCAAGTAGATGAGGCTCCCTACCATTTCCCTGTATGTTATCTATGAATTTTGTTTCGGTCCCTATATTTCGACGGAAGTTGAACGCGGCTTACAATCTTGCATTCCGAACTTGAGCAGAATTTTTTCAATGTATCGTGATCGGTTCATAGTTATAGTTTCATTTTCACAGGTAAATGTTATACTGAGGAACCATGACAGTCGTCCAAGATCGGCCATTTTAATTTTTTTATTTAATTCATTTTTAACATCTTTTAAAGTGTTGTCACAGTGTGAGGCGAGTAATATATCGTCAACCCAAAAAACCAAAATTAACAATTTATAACCTACATTTTTGGTATACATGCACACGTCTATGGGGCATTGTTTGAATTCCTGTTCTATTAAATAATTATGGAGTGCTAAATTCCAATTGTGTGCACTTTGTTTTAGTCCATATAACGATTTACTTAATTTCCACACCAAATTTTTATTTTTTATTGTAAATCCCTCTGGAGGGTAAATGTAGATTTCACAGTCAATCGGAACATTTAAATAATCATTTTTTTTACATCCATTTGATGTATTTTTAAATTGTATTTAGTGGCAAGTTGTAATAAAATTCTAATTGTCGTTAAATTTGTCGTTGGTGAAAATGTTGCAAAATATTCCACTCCAGAAATTTGTGAGAAACCTTTTGCTACAAATCTTGCTTTAAATGTTTCACTGCCAGAAGCTGTGATTTTTTTTGGAAAAAACCCAGCGTGAAGAAATTATATTTTTATCTGTTGGTTTTGCCACTATTTCGTATGTGTAATTTTCAGATAAAGCTTTCAATTCGGATACCATAGCTTGTTCCCATTCTTGGTGATTTTCTGAATTAATCGTCTCATTATAACTTTCCGGTGCGCTGTTCAACGAATAACAGTAATCCACGGTATAATCTTGTATCTGTTCAATTTGTAAGAAGTCTGGCCTTTTTCGCTCCCTTATTGGGTATCGACGTGTCTGGTTAATATTTTTGTCTGAAGTTCTACTGTAATTGTCGTTATTAATATTTTCATCGCAATCGATTAAGATGCTAGGTAATATTTCACGTTTTTCATCCACTGGATCGCCATTTTTAAAATTTAATGTATCGTTGAATTTTACACATCTAACCCTTTTATGGCATTTTGAGCTGCGAAGTAGATTAAGTATGCCGGGCTATTTTTATCCTAACCTACGAAAGTACCTTTTTCGCTTTTAGTATTTAGTTTACTGGCGTTTTCTATAAATGCAAAACAATAAGAACCAAATAGATGCATTCTATTCATTTTAGGTTTTACACCGCAAAACGCTTCATAGGCGTTTTTCCTAGTCTCTTATTGAATGATCTATTTCTGATATATGCTGCTGCCATTAAAGCGTATGTCCATCTATGCGCTAATTTCAATTCGATAAGTAGGCATTTTGTCATCTCAAAAAGGGTTCGCCATGCCCTTTCAGCGGTGACACGTTGGAAGGGGAATACGGCGCCGATTTCTCGTGTTTAAACGGTGGTTAATTAATAGAAGTTCAAAGTCTTTACTAGTAAATTGAGTCCCATTGCCTGAGCGAATACATTTTACTGAACAGTACGGGGCAACACCAGCTAAATATTTCTTAGTGGCGAGGATAGAATCGGATTTGTTTTTTAGAAAATAAACCATAATTAAACCAAAAAATCATCAATAAAGTTCAAAACGTACCTTAGATTGTTTCTCCCCATCAGGCTGATCGGACCTGCTAAGTCACAATGCACAAGTTAGAGAATTTTCGTAGCTTTTTTGTCTGGCGTTCGGCTTATATCTTTTGTCATTTTCCCCTGTGCAAACACATCACAATTTGGAAGATCATCTGAAGGTATTATTTTCATTCCTTCGACTACATTTGGTAATTTTTTAATATCAGCTGTATTGCAGTGTCCTAGAATTTTATGCCAGGTTTCCAAGTTGTGACAGGCAGTTTTTGAGGGAACCATACTTTTTAAATAATATAGTCGGCCATTTTCTTTAATGTCAAATACAGTTCCATTGGGGTATGTCAAGTTTGATGTATTTTGCCCAAATTGTATATTCGCGCCTTGTTTAATTGCAGCCTGCACGGATATTCTTGCTTTAATGTAGGTATGAACAGAGAATTTTTTAGAATACAGTTACAGATTTCGCTTTTATTATTTTTTAGGGATATTTTAGCATCACCTCTTTTCAAGACTATATCATTCATTTGACTTTGAGGATTAAAGTTTGAATCAAAATTAATAAAATCAGATTCCTTGGTGATAACGTGCGTTGTAGCACCACAGTCTACAAGGAGATTTTTACCGTTTGTGGTATTGTCAAAGTTACATGTGAATAGAAATGTATGTTCTTCCTCAAAGTTCTCAACGTTTTTTACGGAGTCAATTTTAGAGCGTTTATATCGACATTGGAAACTTTTGTGGTTGGGTCGTTCACAATTATAGCAGATAATTTTATTCTTTTTCTTGGGAAAATTACTTTTGGAGAATACGTTGCGCTGAGGTGCGTAATTTGGTGGTGTCTGCTTTCGAGAAGTATTTTTGAATTTCATAATATTGCTGGAGTCATTATTGTCCACGAGCATACGATTAGTCTCTTCGTAACTACGCAATGCCACTTTAAATTCGCTGAACTTTATGGGTTTGTCTTTCTGAGTTATAACAGTTGTAAATGGTTTAAAATCGGCTGGAAGTCTCTTGAGGGTCATTGATATCAACAAGCTATCGCTTATTATTTCACCTGAGAGTTTTAAGGCATTGGCGGTTGTTTCTGCCCTTATAACGTAGTCGGTAATCGTTTCATCCTTGTTACGTTTCAGAGACGTTAATTCTGTATATAGGGATATTATTTTCGGTTTCCCTTTTGATAAATAATGTTCTCTTAATATGTTCAATGCTGTCTTTCCATCATCCAATGCGTCTCTTATGATCAGAGACAGACGTCTATCGTCTAAACATTGAATCAGTTCTGCAAAACAGTCGCGTTATTTTCGAGAAATTCGGGGTCGTAAGGATTCTCTGTTGGAGATTGTATGACTTTGTGTACTTTTCGAATCCTTAGATATCCCAGAAATTTTACCTGCCACAATTCGAATTTAGATTCCGACCCGTCAAAGAAAAGACGGTGGTTGAGCGCATAACCTGTTAAGTTTTGAGACATTGTGTTGAACAAAGATGGCGGCGTAGTTCAGATCAGTAACCAAGATGGCGGCCAAGAATCAAATGCGGTCCGTGGCGTAGTTAACCTGTTAAGTTCTAGGATATTGTGTTGAACAAAAATGGCGGCGTAGTTCAGATCAGTAACAAAGATGGCGGCGTAGTTCAGATCAGTCACCAAGATGGCGACCAAGAATTAAATGCGGTCCGTGACGTAGTAAACGGCGAACTGATTGAATCCAAAATTACAGAATTTTTATAATAATTTTGAAACCTTTTCATTGGTTGTTTAGCACAGCCGTTGGTTATAAAAATGATTGGCGAATCCATTCGTCTCATACCCCGATTAGTCCTCTGATGGGGAAGGTCTCCTAGCGGCTTCGGCTGCAGGGAGACAGGGTAGTAGTACTCGTCAAGGATTCGTCACTTGACACTCAGCCCAACAGGTGAGGGCCGGGAATCGGCCCAGCACCTATTGGATTGAGGTACGCCGCCTGGGTAATACCTAGGAGGTCTACCATCCCAATCCTTGCTACTGGGCTTTCCGGTGGAGTAAGTTCATTGCTTACCGCCTGAGGCGCCCTTACCGGGGAATGCCGACGAGGTTACTCCGGCAATTTTTACAATTGCAGGAGTGCCCGTCCTTTAAGGGAGCCTGCTTGATCCTCACTTTTCGGCCTTTTGCCACATTTTGCCGAGGTGGGTGGCAAATAAATAACTACCCCTAAATGGATTCAAAAACATTTTACACATTTTTTATGTTATTATTCGTTTGTTTAATATTTTTATTAATCGTTATTTATGTAATTATTCGTGTTTATTTAATATTTGTTTGTTATTTTTGTTATGTTATCTTCGTGTTTGTTTATTATATTTTTTATTCATTAATTATCTAATTTTTCGGCGTGTGTAATAGTTCTTTGTTTATGTTATTACTCGTGTTTGTTTAATATTTTTTGTTATCCATTAGTTATGTTATTTATCGTGTTTGGTTAATATTTGTTTGTTATTCATTAGTAATGTTATTGTTCGTGTTTGTTTAATTTTTTTGTTATTCATTAGTTATGTAATTATTCGTATTTCTTTAATGTTTTCGGGAGTTTAGTATTTATGTATTTATTCACGTTTCTTTAATATTTTTCGCTATCTATTAGTTATGTTATAAATCGTTTTTGTTTAATATTTTCTTGTTATTCATTAGTTATGTTATTATTCGTGTTTGTTTTATATTTTTGTTATTCATTAGTTATGTTATAAATCGTTTTTGTTTAATATTTTCTTGTTATTCATTATTTATGTTATTATTCATGTTTGTTTTATATTTTTTGTTATTAATTAATTATATAATTTTTAATATTTGTTTAATATTTTTTGTTATTCATTAGCTATGTTTTTATACGTGTTTGTTTAATATTTGTTGTTATTCATTAGTTATGATATTTTTCATGGTTGTTAAATATATTTGTGTTTTTCATATGTTATCTTATTATTGGCGTTGTTTAATGTTTTTTTGTTATCCATTAGTTATATTATTATTCGTTTTTGTTTAATATTTTTTGTTATTAATTAGTAAGGTTAATATTCGTGTTTGTTTAATGTTTTTGTTATTCATTGGTTATGTTAATATTCGTGTTGTTTTAATGTTTTTTGTTATTCATGAATTATGTTATTATTCTTGTTTGTTTTATATTTTAGTGTTATTAATTAGTTATGTTATTATTCATGTTGGTTGAATATTTTTGTCATCACTTAGTTATATAATTATGGGCGTTTTTGTAATATTTTTTATTCATTAGTTATGTTATTATTCGTGTTTGTTTAATATATTTTTTTATTCATTAGGGGTGTTATTCGTGTTTGTTAAATAGTTTTTTGTTATTCGTTAGTTATGTTATTATTCGTGTTTTTTAAATATTTTTTGTTATTCATTAGTTATGGTATTGTTCGTGTTTGTTTAATATTTTTCATTATTCATTAGTCATGGTATTGTTCGTGTTTGTTTAATATATTTAGTTATTTATTAGTTATGTTATTATTCGTCTTTGTTTAATATTTATTTGTTATTCATTTGTTATGTAATTATGCGTAGTTGTTTGATATTTTTGTAATTCATTAATTATGTTATGATTTGTTACATATTTTATTTTATTAATTTGTTGTAATGTTCTTATTCGTCTTTGTTTAATATTTTTTGTTAATCATTATTTATGTTAGTATTTGTGTTTGTTAATTTTTTTTATTCGATAGTTATGTTAATAATCGTGTTTGTTTAATTTTTTTGTTATTCATTAATTTTGTTATCATTCGTATTTGTTGGATATTTTCTTGTTATTAGTGATGTTATTATTCGTGTTTGTGTAATATTTTTTTTATTCGTTACGCTGTTACGACTACCGCACATCCGGAAGCGACATTTTTTAAAATTAAGCTAGGCAATCTAAAGGAGAGGATAACTTTCAAATGTATCGGCGAAAAAAGTGACCCCCTGTTGAGAAGTTCCTAGTTGAATGGGAAGATATTAGTGTTTTTAGCCAATTTTTCGATATTTGTCGTATGAAAGGTCGGACTTTAAAAGGATACTGATCTTAATAAAATCCCTCGCCTCTATTGAACGTTTAAGGCAAACATGCAAACAGACATACATACATACATTTATATATTCGTAACTAAAAATTTTCGACCAAAACTGATGAAAAAGCTTGCCCTATCTCTGAATACCCTTTATGTAAAATTTCAAATATTTAGACCAGAAATTGTCTTAGTAATTTGGAAAAGACCGCAGAGGTCAATTTTTTTTAAACTTTGACCCCTATTATGACCCCTTAAATGTATTGTTTTGGGCTCAAATCAGGATATTAAGTTAGATCCATGTCCAAGGAATCTATATCTAAAATTTCAAGTGCGTAGACCCAACATTGTCGGAGGAGTTTGGTAGAGTTCTCAAAGGTAAAATCGTCGAACTTTGACCCCTAAATCGCCAAATTTCTGGCCAAAATCCGATCACATCGATTTTCCCAAATTTCAGTATCCTGTATATCAAATTTCGAGTCTGTAGGCAAAAATTGACAGAGTTATTGTGTAGGGAAATGTACACAGACACACAGACATACAGATACACAGATACACAGACACGTTCAGTTTTATAGATATATAGATATATGTAATGTTATTAAAAAAAATACGAAAATATAAAAGTTTATAACTTTTCTTTATTCGTTTTCTGTTGGTGACATGTAGGAATACAAGATATTTTTATGAAAAAAATTAAAAACTTTTTACAAGTACATAATCTGCGACCGATAATTCGGTCTTCATCAGTGTAGTGAAAGTGATGCGCATGCACGGAGGAATAGTAAAAAGGAAGAGGAAGGATGTGGAAAGTATAGCCAATGAGAAGGTGCCACGTCAGTGTTAAATACATATACATATAATTACGCACATGCACACAATATATATATATATATATATATATATATATATACTAGCAGGCCGCCCGACATTGTTCGGTCGTAAAATACGCTTAAATATATTTTGTTTAATGCAGATTTCGTGTTTATTATTATACTAGCCTGGGTGTCCGGCGTTGCCCGAGTGTTTGGTGGTGTGTGCTGAGCAAAAAAAAAAATAGTAGTAGGCAGGAGGCAGGCTCCAACCCGTACTGCGAAGGAGGAAAACAACGTGAAAAACGATAAACGTGACATCTTAGCTGTTGCTTCCATCGCCAACTGGAAGCGAAGTGACGAAGGTTTAAATTTAGGCTGATCAATAGAAAAGAGGGAATGGCTTTCGAAAATATTGACGAAAAAAGCGACCCCTCCTTGTAGAAAAGTGTCTAATTAAGAGTGAAGGAATTATTGTTTTTAACCATTTTTCGATATATATCGTCCGAATCGATACCGATCTCGTGAAAATCCATCGCCTCTGTCGAAAGTTTAAGACATACATACATACATATATACATACATTTAAACAGACAGATGAGATTTCTATTATAGATTATATTTGACCTAATATGTAGTAATGATTTAACCACCGAGGATTGACGTTAAAGCCTGAGCTATGAAGACATCTTTGCTACAAGGCTAATAATGAATTCATGAACTAATCGCTATTGCGTTACGCATGCATATTCAAACTCAATCAACGCTTCTATCAAGGACACACACACACACACCCTAACGTTAATAGGGAATTAATTAAAATGAATGTTTAAAAGAATATGCAAATTAGCTAGATCTTTTGCAGATCAATGAAATTCCACGACCCATATATAAGAATTTTTAAATAAATAAATAAGGATTTTAATATAAATATCAATACACCAAAAACAACAAATTTATAGGAGTATATATATATATATATATATATATATATATATATATATATATATATATATATATATAGTTATCCACAAAGAAACTGTTTAACTATATCACAGCTCTCTATGCAGATAGGCAAGCAATTGCCCACGACTACCCAACAATTCGGTCGTTAGGCAACATTTCAATGATTATAAAAATACTGAGAGTGCTCAATTTGTGTTTATAAGAAGCTTTACATTATCGGTAACAGCGGCTGACGATATCATTTACTACAGTGCTCAACTCAGCAAGGGTTTATCTAATTATTCATATAAAACACTTTCGTCGTAACACAGCTGTTCAGTTTGGTTAGATAAACGCATACTTTAAGCCAAAATATGTATTTCATTCCAATATATTTCAATATATTATTTAAGAATATTTTTATTGTTTTTTTATCACAATTTAACATAAAATTGACGTGCAAAAGACATTTGCAAACGCCGATGTATATGAGCATATAAATAGACTTAACTGTATCCACGTTAATTCTTTTCACCATAGTAACGCAACTAATTTTCTACTTTCGGTTGAATGCAAACACCTGAAATTCATACAGTTAAAATGAACGACTTCCGACCGACAGACTTTCAGCTTTCTCTTTTCTGTTCGGTTTGTTGATCTTTGCCAGATGCTTTCAGCCGAGTTATTTATAAATAGTTTCATCCACCCCGGTATCTATACTCCTTTCTGAAATAAGGTTGAGTAATATGAAATATTAATTTAATTACTAAACCTCTACAAGCGGATACGAAGAGTCAACTGTGTGATTTTAATGAAATATTGTGATTTTAATGAAATATTGTGATTTTAATGAAATATTGTGATTTTAATGAAATATTGTGATTTTAATGAAATATTGGCGAACTTGTTACTCATACTAGTCGTTATTTTAAATTTTGTTGCTTAATTTGTTCAATTCGTCAGAATACCAACCTCTAAATTATCAGATCATTATAAGAAATTTTAAAGTAAGATAATTCACATCAAATTGTAACTTCATTAACTTCATTCTTTAGACACGTTTGTACCTCTTCCTTTGCTTTTCATAAACCGATGTTCTTTCTAAGAATTGATGATTCTCTACATTTTTTGGCCAAAAGGACATGTCAAATGTAGGATGAGGACTTTCGAGCCTATTTTGATGGCGACAAGTGGACGGTATAAGGGTGATGGGCCGCAGGTGCACCTATGTTCACACACTGAGTTAACTGCTACAAAAGCATCCCAAGAAGAGAGATAAAACCGCAGAAAGAAAATGAGAGGTGGATCGATAAAGGAATATTAATACTATGATCAGGGAAGTTTCAAGGAATTCTGTCACTTATTGCAGTGATTCAGTTTACAAAGAAAAAATTCAGGTCAGTGTTGGATTTTGTATCACGCCAAAGATGTGAAGAAGTTATGAGAGAATGGGGAAGAATGGAACGAGCAACCAAAAGCGGTTTTTGGTATAGGATGGCACCGACGACTGGCCAAGATGAAACGTCAGTCTGTTTTACGTACGAATGGCGAAATCCCATCGGAAAGAGTGGAACAACAGAAATCGCGATGGGTGAGGTGTGAGCTAAACTGCTCAATCCTTACTGTACAATCCGCTGGGGAAAGTAACTTAAGTACTCTCCAAGAAGAAAGTGGCAGTTGATGGAGTGCCACGTCATGTCTTAGACATACAGAGAGTTTCGTTACCAGCAGAAGAGGAAATCTATGTAATCACTCGAAGACGCCCGGCTTGGATGATGAAATATGAGATCAATCATTGATCTTGAAGACCAATGGGTCGTGTGATTTAATGCCTTAAGAATTGGTACAAACCTGTTCTCTCAGCAGCCTGTAGTGCCCGGTGAAAACAAAAAGAATGAAGAAAATGCTGATTTTCTATATGTTGCATAAAGTCATATTATATATGATAACGAGCTTGTCACTTCATATGCAAATGAGATGCTTTCGATTTTAATTAACAAATCTGATTTCTCAGAGATTCACTTGATTTTGAAGTCAGCCGTTGGAGTAGCAAGTTTTTACAGCAGTGTGCCGAGTTTGAGAGTTTAGTAGTTTTGGAGTTGTAAGTTTTGACAGTAGAGTATAGAGATTTTGAAGTAGCATGTTTTTACAGCAGATTGTCGAATTTGGAGTAGTCACTTTTGAGAGCAGTGCGTCAAATTTAACACAGGGAATTGTTACTTTGAAGTGCAGCATAATTAACAATCCACCAGGGAGAGTATAAAATAACACTTGATTATTCAATCACAAGCAAATTGTAACTTTATTAACCTTTAGATCTTTTTGTACTTCTCACCTTTCGTTTCATAAATCGATGCTCTTTCTAAGGCACAATATAGGTCTTTACTTTTGTTTGCCTTGGTAACAGTTTTTGAAATACAGGTCTTATCTTTCGCTAGAACATAGTCTCCGCTGATGGTGCATTAGAATTAGGTGTGATCCTATAAACCTGTTGAAATTGCTGTAGTTCCCTTTCTGTGGGTGTTCTGCATGCTTTTTTGAGGACTAATTTTAAATTGTCGACAAAGCGTTTAGCCATTACTATAGATTGTAGGTGATACTGAGGAGTCGTAACATGATTAATGTCGAACGTCTCACAGAACTCCCTAGAAACCCGCGAAAGTTAATTGTGTGTCGTTGTCCAAGCAGTCGAAGTCCAAACCGAACAAATAATTTCTAGAGGAAATTAATAACGACCCCTATAGTGGGTCTCTTACGTATAAGAAGTCGTGGCTATTTTGTGTAGCTTTCCACTACAATAAAGTAATATCGACCTCATTGTGGCTACGCGAATTCTATATGAATTTTAGGCCAGGTTGTTCTTTTTGGGTCAAGATTTAAATGTGTCTTTGCTGTCAAAGCAGAAAATTTGCATAATTCGACCATATTTTTAATATCTTTAACCATTTTGGGTCAATGTTTCATTACTACATATGATGTTCTTCAATTTGCTTATTCCAGGGTGATATGAAAACATTTTATTATTCTTTTTGGTAATGTATTTGGTATAACGCCCTTCTCGCTGTATATTAGGAGGTCGTCACACAGAAAAACTGATTTGTGCTTTCTGGTCTTTATTTGCAATTTTCTGTTTTGTAGCACCAATAAATTTGTCTTTTTTGTGCTTCGTATTTAATTTAATGTAGTGTGACTGGAGGAATCTTTATATGGTTTCTATGGTTTTTATTTCACTATCAGTATATAAGGAAGTAATTACTGAGTTCACAAGAGGTTCACTCTGTCTTTAAACTAACCTTGAAAGTTTGCCTGCATGTATTATCTGCTTGGAGAAGAGGTACTCTACCTTGAAATTCTAATCCAACACAATAGTGACCCACTTCAGCAGTGCCTTTGAACCCTTTCTTCGAAACAAAAATGGTCAATAGAGGCTCAGTATAAAGAATCGCCTTTGTAGCCGTGAGGCATTTCTCTCTCGATCTATGAATAGTGTTTTCTGACGAGAGCAGAGATCTTGACGCGTGTGAAATCGATTTCTTACTTCGATCCGGCATTCTATGTAAAATACAGGTGTCTATTCCATATGAGCTCGCATCACTTGCGACTATTATATATCGTTCTGTTATAATGTGTGACTTATAGCTGTGACGTCAGTGTTTTTTTTTAAATTTTATTCAATTCCACCTTGCATTGAGGTTGTTGGATTTTCAACATTTTGAAAAACGTTAAACACCACAAATTGAATTGTCGCATAAAACCTGTCGAAAAAAGATTTCCTGCGTTTCTTAATACGAAGACTTTTAATTTCTTTGTCGTGCCATTAAATGTAATATTAGTGAACTTTCATTAAATGTAATATTAGTGAACTTTCATTAAATGTAATATTAGTGAACTTTCATTAAATGTAATATTAGTGAACTTTCATTAAATGTAATATTAGTGAACTTTCATTAAATGTAATATTAGTGAACTTTCATTAAATGTAAGTGAACTTTCAAAATTATTTTCGTATCCGACTTTTAATTTTGTTCTTTGTTCTACAATGGAAACTTTTATATACAATTCTATCACAAGTCGGACAAGTTTTTGTGCGGTATAGCAGTCTTTAACCCAACGCAGGACTCCGTATACATAACACTGACTGAGTGATGACATTTAATTTTAAGAGATTTTTTATTGTGTGTTGAGGCAATAATATTGTATTTTTTTATTTTACTTTTTGAAGAATAGATTTTGATTTTTTATGTATTTTTCTTACATATGAGACGCAGAATTCTTCAATGTTCTTTGAATCCTTTTTCACGTTAATTTCTCATTAACAGTCTTCGGTCAGTCTTTGTAGTTCCAGATTTGGCTCGCTTTCTAATTGAGTTAAAACTTTGCGTCGAATTTCAGAGTTTTTTCGATCCAAATCCTTGTACGTATATCAGGTATTTCTAATTGTCAGCACTTAATTCTGCGAATTTAAAATCGTCGCAATGTTTGTTGACTATTGACGAATATTCCTCGTCATTTTTCTTTAAATTCAGGCATTTTTATCTCTTATGAAATAACGATGTTTTCGAGCTGAACAGTCATATTAATAGTTTTACGGTTTCAGAAAAATTTAAGCCATGTTTTTTTTTTGTAGTAAAATGTAATGCACAATTTGTTTGTATTCAATGAATCCCAGTTTTCGAAGCAATAAACTGACTTTATTTTGAGTCAGTCCAATCGTAACAAAATCAATATTATACAGGCCCTCATACTTTCTTAAATAGAATGTGAAAGCGTTGTCTTGGTGTGGGACGTAAATAAAATTATCTATAGCGTTCCAGACTACGTCTTGTGAGAACGCTATGTTGCTTTCTTATCAAAGTATGCAAAGTGTGTTTTCTGTTATTGTTTCAATAGAGCTTTCTGTAATCTTACATCCATTTTCTGTTGCTCTTGCTGAAATTTCTCCTTGTTTTTTACTGCTGTTTCATTTGTTTTTCTTCGTCTTTTTTTACTGCGAATTCATTTGATATTGCTACATGTGTGTCACAGTTGATTTAGGTTTTTCATTGCTTCTTATTTTCTTTTAAGAAAAAAGAAGAAAACTATCTTTTAGCCTTTTTCTTAAACAACACAGGTAAAGGTAAACAAAAAATAAATTACGGCACAATTTTCGATTTTCTGAATGTTCCGTTGTTAGAATTTTTGGAACATTATCTTGCTCGTTCGAATACTTCGTTACAAGACGATATCGTTTAGGTGAGTTCTCTGAATTCTCTTAGTTATATTATACTCATGTAAAATGTGAAACATTTGGAAAAAAAAGGAAACGATAGTTTTATCTCGTGTATCCGTAATAATAATTTTAATAAAAGCGAATTACTATATCGTTATATCTCTTACGAAAATAAAATATGATTATGAATTCTTTTTTATGATTGTCTGTCACTGTAAATGAAGTGAATAAATTACGAACTGTTAAAAAATAAGTAAATAAATAAAAGAAAACTCGTACAAATCAGTAATAAGACATTTTTTTCGAACGGAAGGTGAAGGAAAGTTATTTTCTACAAAAGTATAAATATATAATAAGGTGTTTATTCTCTTTTGGCATGCTGACGCCAATAAGTACCCCACGCGCCAAATGTCATTCCGTCATAAAAACAACTTTCTAAAGAAAAGCAAAAACAACTTGTTTTCACATTTTTATCTACCGAAAAACTATAAAGTGTATATGGAAAACCACGTTTATTATTTTTTAATTACAACAACGGAGCTGAAGTCGATGTTTTCGAATGTAAAACAAAAATAATATATGTATGTAGCGAATAAACATAAAAATATATGTAAAAGTACGTGTATTATTTTTTTTAATCCAAATTATTTAACAGGGATAACGTTAGATTTTTTTAATATAAAACCTAACTTCGTCCCCGTCGCATAAGATATGTATTAATCTATTTTAAACAATTCAAAGAAGACGGTTAAATGCGCATGAGTGTTCGCTGAAAGGGGTGTTTTCAAAAACGAACATAAGAAAACTCTATGTAAACAATGAACCCCCTCCCATCATCAGAAAGAAACGAAAATTGTTTGTGAATTAAGTTATAACGTCTTATTGTAACTAAATAATACTGTAAAACGGCTTATTTCTGTCTGTCTCTCTCACACCCTCTCTCTGTACCTGTAATATTTTTACAAATAAATAGTAAAAGTTCATAGTTTCTAAACGGAATAAATCCATCAATAATAAGTAAAACGTAAGACTAATGTGGACGTACTGAAAATGGCAGCGTTTTTTATAGTTGATAACTCTTCGTTTATTTTGGTGGAATAACTGAATGCTAGAATTGTAGAATGAATACTTCTCATCCAATCAGCTGCGCCGGATATTTTAAAGGGAGAAATTATTAATTGTGTCGGATGTTAGGGGTAAGAATATGAATTAGATGTGTTGAGAATCTGTAGACAGTTAATGACGGTTAATACCCGGGAAAAGTGGTAAAAGTATAAAAGAACATGGGGTAGAATTGTGTCGTAAGAGTAGACGGTAAAGTGAGGGTGAAATTTCAGCTATTCTCTCTTTAGTTTGGGACGATGATGGTCATGCACTCCTCGGATTAAATGTATTTTTTTAATATAACGAAAATATATGTGAGCCATTGCGGTCTATAGTTAGATAACGTAATGGCTAATGATGTAAACTTAGTACTTTTTTATGTGCCATTTATTGTCGTCAACCTTAGATAGTTTTGTCCAAAGGGGAAAAATTGTGTCTCTTTTATTATATACAAGATAAGATTTTGGCTTTGTTTTGGGTTATTTACGTATGCGCATAATTTTTTAAAACGGAACAGGATGTACAATTGTAACGCCTAAGCAACATGATTTGACTTTTATATTATAATATTAATATATTTATGGCACTAGTGCAAAACTCCTGTAGCATCCAGATACTCACTTCTGCATGTTCGAGCGACTCCAGTGGGTCATACAGGTTCCAGCGCGTCTGGCTGACTCCTGCAGTGATGCCAGCGGCTTCCAGCTCAATCCCTATAGCCCCAGCTATTTCCTGCAGTTTCAAACGCCAGTATCTGCTGCCCTTAACATCCAGTTACCAGCTTCCGTTCCAGTGTCCACTGACGTTTGTATAAAATGGTGAATGACTATAACGAATTCGTAAATAATTATAAAAAAATCAAATATTTTATAAAATAACTCTTTTGCTGGATTATTTTTTATTAATTTTGCTTTTTGAAACAAACAAAATGCTAAGTAATACGCCACATGATTCTCTGATAGAAAGTTCGTTTCATTTATAGAATTGTCTAGTTTTTTCGTGCAGCATTTTTTATCACCCACGTAGAAACAAATCTTCTGCTCTAAATGGCAGGGGGTCATAAAACACAGCGATTTGATATGATAACCGATAATTTCTGTGAATATTCCTTCTGGACTCGACTTGTAGTCTGATATCGTTTTAACCTGTAAGAGGATTAAACTTGTTATCAGCTGGGTTCAAAATGGCATGATAATATGAAAAAAAAAGACACAGATCTGTTCAGATGGTTTGAAATTACGAATTGTGGCGAGTCGACAAACGGGTATTTAAAACATTCAAATCTTAAATATAGACTGCAAATGATGCAATAGATTTTGAACATAATTGAAGTTAGGATTCTAGGCATACGGTTTATTAGCATTATATTTTAATTCACCACTCTCTCTCACATATATATACTAGATTTTTTAGCCCGTTATAGACACGCTCAAAAGTTATGTCTCGTTGACTGCTTTATGCCAAAGTGATACTTTAATATGGTTAGATTTGTGCTCATTTAAATGAAATACTAATCATTATGTTGCAATAATTTTGTGTGTTTATAAAACTATAATGACCCAAAACCCTAAATGTGCATCGAATGGATATCATAATGCTTAGTTAGCTGCACTTTATCATAACAAGTGTCCATACAAAATTTCGGCCAAGCCGGACTAGTATTTTCAAGAAAAAGTGAAATGGGCAGACAAAGAGAAATACAACTTGTCGGTGTAAAGGAAGGCACCACTTTTTTCTTGGGATTACTCCACTTATACTCGATCTTCACCTTATAATACCGAGTGTTTACCAAATAAGATATTTTAAGGCTTTCCTATGTTATAGGACGATAAGTAAATACTGACTCGCCAGCCATTTGAGAACACTTTTAGTATAATGTAAAATTAGCCGAATTTATGCCAAATGGATTGGTTAAAAGCAAATGGTCGAAATTAAGCAGTAGAAGCGTAACAGGAGGAAAGGGTGGGAGGAAGGAGTAAGAGGATGACCTAAATAGATGAGAAAAGAAAAAGAATAAAACGATGTTGATGACATTTTGTTGATTTCCGTTAAATGTAAAATTACGTTGCTGGATGCAATTTTCAAATATCTATTTACCATCTGTGGTCTAAAATGTAAAAGAATAAATTACAAGCGACAGCACATCTATTTCGAGGAAAGAAAAAGAAAAGAGAAACGTGAGTTATTGGATTCGTTATATAAATGCGGCATTAATTTGCATATGTGGGAAAAAGTTATAATAAAATCGAATTGGAGAGAACAGAGTATCGAAATTTTAACAACTCAGAGTGAGCGGAGATAGTTGATGGTGTAGATTAAGTTAATAGGAGTCAGTACGAATTGAGGAGTTAGTGTGAAGAAGTTCAATCACTTTTTTTCATATCAGACGCAAACTATTTTGGATTTGAAAGAATCATGGAATTAAAACTTCTGGGATTCGGAAATGAAGCGATACCGACTTTTAGTGGATAACGTAATGTGGTCGGGTAGATTAAGAAAGTACAACTGGTAGCTAAGCCACAAAAAGTGAAGACCTCGCCAGCTTTATTTCACTCTTTCACCAGGGAGGTGTCCTTGCTTTCTTACTCATAACTAATTAGATGGTGAACAGATAAAAATGAGACTCGTGACGACATTCGCCGGCCTTTTGAAGAATATGAAAGCTATCACAATTCAAGTGGACAGGAGAGTCAGTTTATGTTTACGCCAATACAATCAAAAGATTGGCTGGATTAGCAGGATATCTCGGGACAGGGCTTGATCATACAGCTAAAATTGTATTTATTACGGGAATTCTAGACGATGTATCTGTGGCACTACACTACTTATCTCACATAAAGAGAATGGACGTTAGTAAACTCTACGGATTTTAGTCAGCAAAACACTTCCACCGACTTGGGCACTAACAGCCAGTGCATAAAACAATAAACTGAGAAATAAGAAACAAACAAGCATTCAGTGGTTTAGATGTCGAAAACTGCACTTTAGAAGAGAATGGGCAAAGATATTTAGAGCCGATGTAAGGCGCTACGTGGAAAGTTGAGACACATTGCATCATATTGCTCTCAGAGTTAGTTACCTCAGCAACAGAATAAAGGCGCAGTACTGGCCTCTCTCGATAATAGAAGTAAATAATATGGTAATAACTACACCACATACACTCATGAGTTGTGACTTGATTAAAGTGGTGGTGTACTACGTTGAATCAATTCTAAACACATGAGTGCATGCGGTATAATTGGTACTTTGAAAGCAGTTGATGGGAAGGGTCTAAAAAGTAAAAGAGCTCTGAAAGTAAAAATCAAAATACATGGAATGTGAGTAAAAGTGGAAGCGATATTAATGAATCACATTATTGACGGGATTTACGTCATAATTGGAATGGATGTAATTAATGAGATGGAAGGTGTAACTATAAAGAAAACTGGGATATAATTTGGAGATGTACATTATGCTGTAGTTTTTTATAAGCCATATGTTTCTAAAATTGATGATAAAGATTTTGAAGAAAATTTTGATGGAGAGAAATAGACAGGAATAGAAATGGAAGCAAGAGCCTCCAGTGTTACGGAATGCAGTGAAATATAAGAATTTCATTAAAAGTAAGAAAATAGAGTTTGAGAAGGAGATGGAGCAACACAATTGCTTGGAGAGACACAATTGGCATTTAGTAACTTTTAATTAAAAACGAGAAAACGTGGCAAAAAAAGAGAAAGAATTATAGAAACGACAGCATCGCATGTTTTTTTTTCCAGCTTTGAGCATTTGCTTCTTTAGAAACGTCAAATCGAAATCACAGACTTTATGTCAAGGGGGCAAATCAGGATTACTTTTGCGCCAATCTTATATCAGTAGCTGATGTACTTTGTCGTCTTCTGTCTTTTCGTGGTATTAGAAATATTCACTTATTCTTCTGTATATAAATCAATTAAAAATGAGCTACTATAAATCTCATTCCACTTACACATAGACCGAAATATAAAAATGTATGGTACTTCAAGAACATATATTACTAATAAGATAAAATAAGAAATATTTAGGTGCAACGCAAGAATAAGCTAGATGAACATCGAGAATTCTATTGTATACCTTGAAAAAAGTCAGAACAATATTAACGGACTCGAAACGCAAATTTTTTAGAAAATTCTACTGTGAGTAAGTTGATAGCGTGTGGTTTGTCGGTTCAATCTCTGCAAATTTCTTGTTTTTTTCATTAACTGCTAACAATTTTGTAAGACTTGAAAATTTAAAAAGTGTTTTTGTTGTTGTTGTTGTTATTGTTGTGTTTTTTGTTTTTCTGTTTTTTTTTTTTTTTTTTTTTTTTTTTTTTTTTTTTTTTTTTTGCATGACGTCGTCTGTAGGTTCAAACCCTGCACGTAAATTTCTTAATGTTTTTCTTCGTTTACTGGAAAGAAGTTTATATAAAATAATTTCATAAAAAGAAAAAAAACAGTAGGTTCTCTAGAGTGCAATGTAGAATAACATATTTTGGACTAAATTACTACATGGAGACATGTGAAGCTTTCTCCCGGGCGATTTCACGGATTTCGACGACAATAAAATTATAGGAGTGTCAAATATTCGGTGATCATCATTGAATCCCGGGCAACATCGGGTTCCCCAGCTAGTTTCCTTATAAATATACGGTCAAACATTACATGAACAAAAATTAACTTTAAGCTTTGTTGTGATGTTATAAATTTATGAGTCACGTTATGTTCCCATTCTGTTAATTCAATCATAAGCAATAATAGAAACAAAAGAATGCTGAAGCAAATTCTGTTAATAATCAAAACAATTTATTTTGCTTGAATTTTGTATTGAAATTAAAAACTAGTTGAAAAGTTTTCAGCATTAAAAAAACAAAAATGGACAAGAGATTTTACCAATTTATTTTTCGACATAGCCCCTCCCCCTATCAAAGACTGAACGCTTGCTCCAACAGCCCTGAAGCGCCTTTATTTCGATGTAAAACTGTTTGAGATTTAAGAATCCCCTTAACTGCAACTGTGATATCATCACTGGCAAAAGGCGAGCAGTCAAGGCTTTTTTTACTTGCGTTAAAAGTTGAAAGTCGGAGAGAGGCAGGTTGGCGACTAAGGTAGTTGAGAATTTGTGCTCTTCTCAATAAGCCTACCAGAAAAAAAGGCACAGGGATTGAGATCGGGAAGAGCCAAAATCTTTTAGATATGTTATTTCGACAGAGAATTTAGATTTTATTGGCTATGTAGGCATGAGTTTCATTATGTTGCTACACGTAGTTGGTGTATGAGTAAGTTTTCTTCATCTAATAAAAAACGGTGTATCTCAAAACTTTATATTCCACCTCAACTCCGATCTTTTCATCAGATTTGATTAAACAGAGGCACATTTTTCTGCCACTTGAACTCAGGATATCCAGGACCATCATTTTGGGGTTTTGTTATGGGAGTGGGGTCTTCAATATTCGCTTAACTTTATCTGTTAATTTGCCTATCCAGCGGCCATTCCTTTGAAATTTGGTCAAAATGCAGATTTTTTTTTAATAAACGACTTAAAACTAAGTTTCGATGCACAGTCTTGGGATCGACCTTTAGAACTTCTTATACCACAGTGTGATATTTGTTGATTTTGTTCTTGAGGGTTTTTAAGATGGGTTCATTTCTCATGCTATTGTGATCCCCTCCTCCACTGTCAGGAAATTTTATCGTGTTTGAACATGATTATTCGGCACGCTGGATGAGAGTAACTGTTTTTGCACTGATGTTAGCAACATTAACGTGATTCTGAGCAACCTGGGAGTCCAGAGGACATAAACCCTGCTGCATCTAATTTCCTAGACGCTCATTTTCCAATATATTTAAATCTATAGGTCCAATTTGTTTCCCTAAATTCTACGCGGGAAATTCCAAAAGTAATGCTTTCTTTTTTTTTTTGTTCTGCCCGAATAAATTAGAGGGGATTGAAAATTGCATTGTTATGATGACTGAATTTATGCACTTATGACCTGAAATTTTCATCTCTATGTTGCACATATTGACGGAGTGAAGCTCTGAGAAAGCTGTTCCTGTCATAGACGTGTGTCAGAAGCAGAAATGTCTCATTGAATTCCTGGAAAAATTGCATTGAGAATGGTGGTGACTGGAGCACTAAAGGTCACTTGTTTTAATGATACTACTCCCGTCTTTGAACTTTTTTGTAAGCAAAACATATAAAGCTATATTTTAGAACGACCATTGCATATATACTAAGTGTCACAGCAAAGTTGTCAATGCCATAAAATGTTTATCACTAAAACTACGAAGCTAGCACTTTTCATTTTTGCAGGTGCATGAAAAACGCCTTAATAAAGACAGGGGTTTCCCGCCCAAATCTCCACATTAATATTTAATTTATTAGACCAGAAACTAAAACCTATTCATGATTGTGTGCCTGCTACATCATGACTCCTCAGCTGACCACTTGTAACGTTATTATTACTTTTAAAATGGACTAAACATTGTATTTGGAAAAGAAAAAAAGAAAAGTTTGACACAAAGTTTTTAGGTTAAAGAAAAGGTTATTTATATCGTTCGGTTTACAACACGACACAGTATGTTATCTCTTTCTTTAACTTTCCAGTCAGATAGGAGCTTTTATTTTCAGCTACCAAATTGCTACGCTTCTTTCTTTCTCCTCTGTACTAATTAAACAACATTCGCCTGTTGCAAGTGGGAAAATGCTGACGTGCAAAAAAAAAAAAAAAAAAAAAAAAAAATCGGCCATGCGTCCCTTCCTTTTTTCTTCTTTCCTTTCTTTCGATCTTGATGCATATATATATATATATATATATATATATATATATATATATATATATATGCATCTTATTCCGTAACATAACGTTCACACCGCGGCAAATGCTGACGCAACATTAACTCGGCATGTGAGCCGTCAATATGCGTACGTGTCTTAGTTTGGTCATTTAAATGATTAACCAGCGACTACGTTATATACTATCGACAAGGAAAATATCGTTCAAGTCTAAAAAAATTGCACTATCATTTAATCCCTGGCCTCAATCTTCTAATTTCATCCAAGAATTATCAAAAGAATCTTAGATATATCACAGGAAAGTGAAACAATTGAAAGAAGAGCTGAATCGGAATATAACAACAAAAAGAGATATCGATACTTCAATGTGAAACTGAAAATGTCAATAAGAAATTTTACAACTCAATCAATCAAAGGCTTGAGTTATGACAGTCCAAAGGACAATTAAAGAAAACTCTAAAATGAAATCGTACGTTAGGCTAGTGAGTCATATTTTTAGCATTGATCAGAAAGTAAGAAGACAAAAACTCTATTGAATAAGGTAAAACATATTCCTGAAATGATTTTTACGCAGACAAAAAGATTCCACATGCGTATTCAAATTAACGAAACAGTTATGTTCTTGCGTTCGATCCTCATGAAAGAGATCAGTGGGGTTTTTTTTTTTCGTTCTTTTTTTTTGTTTTTGTTTTTGTTCTTTTTTAGCAAAAACATCTACGAAATTGATGGCTTTTGTTTGTGTAGCATCATATAACAAAAAAAAAATGCCACTAACGATGTTTTAAAATGCCGAAGAACTTACTGGAACTACAGTCGAGTTTTTGAAAGATGCTAAGGTTCGGACACTTTCTCAATATTCTGAAGCAGTTGATTAGACAAGACCCAACAAAAAAAATAAAGAATTCAAGTTCACTTTTGAGTAGGATGGAGCCCCTTGTAACACAAGCTGAATTGTTTAAACGTTTCTCAAGAATCAGTTTAGGTTTACGCATGAGGATATTTGGTTCCCATTCTACATCTTATTTGAATGTTATAGTATCTTTTTTGTTTTTATGCTATGATCTTTATGACATTTATTATGAAATCATTAATCTTTAATTTAAGCCTTATTGAAATTTTCTAACAGTTATTTGATACTTTTTATGTTAGATTTACTAACAATTTTGGTTTAATATTTTTCACTGTTAGATAATTGCGATCATTTTCTTACTCAAAATGGAAAATAAGAACATTGCAAAACACCGATGAAAGTCCCTCAAAGTTCCTCAATAAATTGCCGAACTACAAAAGCTTAAAAATATGTTAAAAAGTGACATTTTTGCTGTTTTATGATGTTTTTTGACTCACTTTATTATTAGCTAAATTTTAACTAATAAAATTATAATTCGATTACGAACTGAAAAAACATTCCAATGTTACACTGTTAATTTAATGCCTACCAAAACTCCAAAAAGCGTGTTGGAACTGGTGGCGTAAAGGAGTGGTTTCAAAAGTGCTCTGGATCCCCCCTTCAGTTTCATGTTGTATCCCTTATCAGTAAAAGATTAAAAATAAATCAGAAACCGTTAGCACAATTAATTTATATCGGTGTTCCTGGTTTTGATAACCGTCATTTCGGACGACGATAGAGTTTTTGGGTTAGGGTCAGAGTATAAAAGTTATGTTTTATCGAAGGAAGAACATGAAAAGCATATATGAACGTGCATGCATAGTAAAATGAAATTAAACATTAAAAGAATCGAAGAGTTACCAGTTAGCAAGTGTTAATTAAGAGCAGAGTTTTGTAAATTAAACTTTTAGAAAAACGAAAAAGTTTTTTTTATTTCTACAATTTTATAACCATATGAAAGTTCTTTTCAATCGGTATTTTTTCATACTGGAAACAGGTGTTTAGTAAAGAAAGTTGAGTGATTAGTTATAAGTCAAAATGTTTTCATAGTGTGAATAATGTGTCTGTTAGTATTTGGCGGTGTGGCACTGTGTATGTGTATGCGTTGATTTACCTTGTTCTTGTTAATGCGTGTACAGCTGTGAGTAGCAGTTCGTTTCTGTTCGCCTGGCTGTCGATTTCGCTGCAAGTTTAGCGGAGGCGGACAAACTTGGAATCTTTTGAAAATGGTTTGATGCTAACTTTGAAGGCCTACATCATATATCATCCGATACATGATCGGATCACTTAATTTTGAATTATTATACATCTTGTGTTTTCTTGAATTCCATGTTCGTTTGCGTAAATATATTTTAAAGTATTAACCTTATAGTCTCTTTTTCTTCTTTTCATAAAGTTGGCCCTTTTATCGCATTGGCAGCAAGATAAAAACACCAAATTCATAATCTAAAATCGAAAAATTCCGTCATATTGCATTTTCGATTCATCCGTATCGCATACTTTTATAAAATTTTATTAAATTATTTATTATAAATTATTATTAAATCAAAACCAAAGCTGAAAATTCACACATACACACCCGTGCCTCACTTCAAAACAAATGCGTATTGTTAGGTGAAAAGGCCTTTCCGATCCATTCCAGCGCTTTCCGGTCCTTTCCGGTCGATTGTGAATTTTTTACTTACTCAGTTTTCATAGGTTCACGAGTATCTCATAAAATATTCAGCAATTGATTAAATAAACGATAAACTTTCCATTACACTTGCGGAATTCCCATCATTAGGGGTTGAAAATGTTAACACATTTAATAAAGAGACGTCTTGTCTTCTGGTGAGAACCCCGGCCCCGCCTTCCTATAAAATGGGTCGGATGGGAGGAGAGACATTCACCAGTTAATTCGAAAAGCTAGGATCCATGCACTTGCGCTTGTTTTTATTTATTTATTTATTTATTTATTTATTTAATGTGTGCGTTTTATTTTATTTTTTTTTAATAGTTGGAACGCTCGCACTAACTTCGTGGTAGTCAGCTCGCGGTATAATATTGTCTATGGTTAGCGTTTTAGAGTAAGAGAGGGGGTAGGGGAGTTAGAGAGAGCTAAAGTGTTTCTGTGTGTAAAGGGAGGGGGCCTACGTTGTTGTAAAAATGGTCACTCTGTGAGTTCCTGTTTAGTTGTGAACTTTTGGTGGCAAGAAGTAAAGAAGTAAATGAAGTTGTTTTCAGTAACAACTTGTCGCCTCTCTGCGAAAGCGAACATTTGCATTCAATATGTTGGACGAAACTGAAAGCCACTCTCGACTGACACAAAGCACGACGGGCATTATTTCTGAACATTTCAATGGATAGCATTCATACGGTAAGAATTATCCCGCCTCGAGAGATTTTCTAAACAAATCATTCCATATAAAATATTTGTAAAGTGAGTGCATACTGCATAACCGTTGTGGATGCCGGATCCATGTACACACACACACACACACACACACACACACACACACACACACACACATATATATATATACCTTCACTAAAACAAAAAAAATATTCGATTGTAGCATAAGGACAGTTAGAATATCTCACTTTTCCGCTTAATTATCCAAATTGATTTTAAATTGTATTTCTTCATGAAATCAACTTCGAATATTCCAATTTACTTTTTAACTTTTCCAAATTTTACTCTGATTAAAATGTTTTCATCGCTCACGGCCATGTTGTTGATTTATTTTTTTATTTAGCATTTTTATTATTTAGCATTTTTATTATTTAGCATTTTTATTATTTAGCATTTTTATTATTTAGCATTTTTATTATTTAGCATTTTTATTATTTAGCATTTTTTCTAAAACAATTGTTTGTACTAAAGACAAACTTTGAAATATTTTTACACATAAAATATAAAGTTGAAACGGAATTTGACTAATAAAATACAGAGACAAATGTAACAAACTACAAACAAGAAAATAACAAAAATGCCAATAATCGATAAAAATATAAAATTAAAAAATGTTATTTATATTTTTCAAACAGCAAACTATAATTTTATTTCAGAAAAATATTCTAAACTTGATTGAAATCGGTAATATAATCCAACAATCCCTATGCAATAATTGATTCCATAATATCTGAGGTAATGTGATGGTAGTACAAATATTGTGGATTATCACTTATTCAGAATAAGTTTAGTACTACTATTAGTGCCACACACATGCACACACACACACACACACTTTTACTAAGATTCGCGTCGATTTTTTTGTTTCGTTATGAATTGAAAATACCCTTAACCTTTCAAAGCTTTGGGTTTAGTTCGGTTCAAGTTTTGTAAAAGCACCGATTTTACTACCGTTAAAAAAGTGCACAATTATGAAAAACGTTTGGTCATATTGAAGCAGTTAGCTTTCAAAATGTTTGCTAAATTTTATATATGTTAATTTGTTTTTGCTTTTTGCGAACTATTTTGCAAAAACTAATTTGTTTGTGTTTTTTTTAATCATTTTCTCTCCCTTTTTATTTAACAAATGTTAATTAACGATTAATAGAATCAAACAGAGTTGATTAAAATTGTTGTTATTATTGTAATCAGTGTTAGGATTTTAAAAAAAGTAGATTTTGTTAAAAAAAACAAATAAAAGCAACAAATTGATATTGAATTCATGCTTGTGTAAATAAAATTATTTTTAAAAGAGTGACCAAAATTTAAAAGGAAAACGATTATTTTGATTGTTCGAACTACTATTCTCATCTTGTGATTTTCAAAAAATTATTGCCAGTGTAACATCCTGCCTTTTTCGAGTGTACTTTGTCGAACTTGGGAGAAACTATATAAAATCGCTATCCGACCTCTTATTTACTCCACATGGGTATAATGTTTTTGTTCTGTCAGTTAGGCTGAATAAATTCTCAAATAATAATTTTTTTATCTGCACAGATGTGGCGCAATGGATACAGGTGTTATGTTATAATCAGTTCTAAGTTACAGTTTTTTGTTGGGGGGGGTGACAATTCAATACTCACTACACACGATACTAAGAATATTTTTTTTTAAAAATGACTGAGTTTGACGGACTAAGAACAATTTACAATTGGATTAAATAATTAGTTCAGTTCGAATTTTCAGGATGATTTCCGGCACCTAGAGATCGGAGATTACATCGGCTGAAACATTGTGAACATAAAAATCGAGATAAAAATAATCGTCCGAATAAACCAAATAATACAAATATCCATTCGGTTGACAATTAATTTTAGTATGAAAGGATTACATACACGTAAATAGAAATGGATTTCTTAATGTTTCATTACGAGTGTTTATCTAGCGATTCGGTTTCAAGTCGGATCCGCCTCGTCAAATTCACACTTTTCATCTTAACATTAAGGCTGACAACTTTTAGATGAATGACTGTTTTGGAATAGTTGGTGACGAGGTTTAGTGCCCTTCCTCGGAAGCGCTGACTTCACGACCCCACTTTTCGACTCTGGTGTCTAAGTCTTTGCAGTGGAAGAGAATTACACAACGTAAGATAAGAGAGTAGATGGCAGGTGGCATGTGTTGGGTTCACCCATGTAGACAGGATTTTAAACAAATTAATAAAAGCAACGTTTATTCAAATCATCCAGCTCTCATTATTTGATAATTGTTGACATCTTACTGAATTGTCTTCTACCTTTTCCAATGCGAGGAATGAAGGAAATTATGTACTCGTGCTTCCTTTCTAGGAAGCGTATATGTGGTGTGGTCCCTGGCTTGGGTAGAAGACATTTTAGACGACGATAGAAATCTTTGAAAGAACAACACCGATATTTTGTATGAATTTGGAAGAAAAGTTGTGTTTTAGCGAAAGAGTAAAATGAAGGATATATATATATATATATATATATATATATATATATATATATATATATATATATATATATATATATATGATGGGAATAAATAAAACATTAAAAGAATAGCAGGGTCACCAGATATCAAGTGCTATCTAAAACATGAACAGAGTAAATGCAAAATTGAGGCAAACGAAATTTTGTTACAAAGCATTTTTAGGCAAGAGAAGAATAAAAATGTTACTTTCAATCATAAAAATGTTAGTTAATATAGTACAATCACGTATTTGATGAAGAAGTAGTTGTCATGCTAATAATTTTGTAGGTCAATATATTCATAGTGTAAAAATGTTTATATATATAATATTCGTATATGAGTATTTGGCAGCGTGACATAGTGTGTGTGTGTGTATGTGTGTGTGTGTGTGTGTGTTGGTTTGCCTTTTTTTTTTTTGTTAGAGCGTATGTAGATGTGCGCGAGTTGATGAAAAATGCTGGTATGTGAATCATTGATTCCTTTTCTTTGGCAACTTACTTCCCTCGATTCAAAGAGCATAAGGAGTCGTATTAATCGACATTCTTGGATGCGGCTGGTTCGGGAAGTCGTTTGGCTGTTTTCTTCAGAGAACTTTTTGAACTTCACGCCTGCTTATTAATTTCACATGTATGTATTAATTTAAAGACCGTGTAACGATTTTTATTAGTTGGAAAATATTTTGAAATCACGTTTTTGTGTAAACTTTCTTGCTTTGGCGAGTAAGAAAGAAAATCGAATGTTAAAAGAGAGAGTACAAACTATTAGAATCATTTTCTGTTTAGTATTCCTAGGAATCTACGAATCGACAAAAGAGAAAGAAGAAAATATTACAAATAACTCTATTATTTGCTTCACCGTGTGCTCGTTTTAAATGTAAGGAAAAATTGCCTCAGTCTAGAAGGATCGTTCATCACTGATTGGGCACAGGACGTACAAAACATGTGATTAACTTGACGTCGTCGTTTTTTAAGGGAATTCTTCGTGTTGGGCCATCTTTATGGGGATTTTAAGACGCCACCGTCTGTCATGCTGAAATAGCATTTGCAGATATGTCTACGGATTTCTGAAGGAAAATCGGTCAGTTTGTCGGGTTGTCTCGATTTAATCGTATATGATTTGCATCACTAAACTCGCAGACTAAAAGGATACAAATTTTATGACGGTTGATTTTGAATAAAGGCCACACAAGTTACTGACGATGGGATGGTCGTATTCAGATACACCTTAACCTTATTGTCTGTACTCATTCTTCTGCTGCACTTGTGTTTCTATCATTCACACTGAAGAGGACCGAAGGGACTGTTGAAAATTTTGTGCTTTTGAAAAAACGTTTCCATTTTTTAAAAGTCTTTTTATATTCCTACACGTCAACAAATAGGAAATAAATACAGAAAAGATATAAACATTTATATATTTTTCGTATTGATTTTTTATCCACACACACACACACACACACACACACACACACACATATATATATATATATATATATATATATATATATATATATATATATATATATATATATATACTAGCATGAATACCCGGCGTTGTCTTGGTTGACATGAAGTTCCGTTTGAAACACGCCTGCTATACTAATTATTTTCATCATGGGTAACGTGGATACCCCCACAACAATTTCAAAAATAAAAGAACGGATAAAAACATGTAAATGTAATCGCCCTTAAAAAGAAGAATCTGATACCTTCTCCACCAGATATTTCGGCAGGAGGGATCACTGTCCAAAGAAAACTCACGATTTTGTGAACATAAAAAATAACGTTTATAAGCATTAATGCGTGCATTTTTTTTATTTTGGAAAATGTGTATTTTAGCGGCGTAAATTATTTGCTAAACAAAAAAATATAAAAACTATTTTTATATAAAACACATTGTTAGACCCAAAGGCTGAAATAAAACCAGAAAAAAATCATTTTTATAATTTTTTTATCATTTATATTTATTATTCGAGGCCGCTATATTGCTTTTAAAATTTGGCCTTTCTAAGGTTTGGCAGATTGGCCATTTTAAGCTCTTTCATGAACTGTGTTTTTGGTCGACATATTTTTTTGTAATGAAAGAGCGTAAAAAGGCCAAATTTGGCCTTAAAAAAGCTAATCTGACAAACCTAAAAAAAAGCCAAATTTTAAACGTGTAAGGCGTACACATTTAGTCGAATAAAAAATGATTAAAAAAAACATAAAAATGAATCTTTTTTGTTTTATTTCAGCCTTTGGGTCTAATAATGTTTTATATAAAAATAAATAGTTTTTATAAATTTTTGGCTGTCAAATAATTTACGCCGCTAAACTACACATTTACCTTTATTTTTTGTAAGGGCACTTTTTTAGTGGCTTTTTTTGTAAATAATGGAAATTTTAGATTTGTTTTTTTTAGGGGGGGGCTTTTCGATTTGATTTTTATTTGTCGTTTTATGATATTTTGGACTTTGTTTTGTTTAATACACTGTTAGGTGAAAGTAGAAAATGGTCTCATAAAAAATAATTAAATGTATCGTTAATTTATGTTTCCAATGTAATCCCCCCACCAGAAAAAAAAAACAAATTGTATTTGTCAGATTTTGCCGTCCCCTTCAATCGCCAAACTTGAAAAAATGCTAGAAGTGACATGTCTCGTTGAACGTTTGGTGACCAAAATGTGGGTGTTCATTTTACGTTAAATTTATATAGAAAAGTGATCCCCACCTCTAACATGTTATTTTATCTTATTTTTTCAAAGTTTCTTCTCTCATAATATTTATAAAGGCTGTTTAAATGTATTTGGCTGAAAAAAATTAGATATCTATTTTTTAGGGGTTAAACCCCGCTGGGTCACGCCGTATAAAGTTACCTTTCTACTAAGAAAATTAAGTTTGTACTCGATAAAATTAATGCGAAAAAAAGAAAAAAAAAGTGTAAATTGTGGAATTTAGAGGGGGGCAGTAGATCTTCATTTTTTTAGGCATTAAACGACGCTGAATTACGTGGTAATTTTTTTTTTTTTTTTTTTTTACACAGTGATCACCACTTATCAAGGCCCGGAAGCCACTCAGGGATAAGGGTTATTGCAAGTACATTACGTTAGTGAGATTTGCTGAAAAGTTTACTTATGGGGGCGGTTCATTAGGAATTTGTTAACATTGGACTTGAAGACATCCAAGTTGTAGTCCGGAGGGAAGCAGGCAGACGGAACAGAGTTCCACAGGCGTGCAGTTCTAAGAAAGAAGCTTTGTTCATGGAATCTGCGTTTTGATTTCGGCACAGATATAGAGTGGGGGAAACTTTTCACAGTGGATTCAGCTAGACGGGTGTTTTTCGTGAAAGATTGGCGAGGGGGGGACCAGAGATTGGAGTTCAGACGAGCATCTGCCATGGAAATAACGATAAAACAAGGACAGGCTCGCAACGTCTCTTCTGTGGGAGAGAGGTTGCAGGGTAGAGAAAAGGACATCCCCCACTAAGCCACGAAGTCTATTTTGTACTCTGTCAAGGCAGGATAGGCTGTTTTTAGCAACTCCTGCCCAGATATGGCAACAGTATTCCATCCTTGGACGTACTTGGCTTTTATATAGATAGAGAATTGCATCCGTAGTGAGATATCTTCTGGAGCGGTAGAAGGATCCCACCATCTTTCCAGCGACCTTGGCAACAGACTTGATGTACGTGTTCCATTTCAGATCAGGAGTAAAGGTCAAACCCAGAAGCTTGTCAAAACACGGGGCCTCACCCAGACGAGAGCCATCCATCACAATTGATGCCAGATGGGGATCAGAGCGTTGATGATGTAAGGATAGGAGTTTGGTTTTGGATGCATTAAAGGTAACCAGCCACATCTTCCCCCACTGAACCACGCGCTCGAGATCAGAGGAGAGAGAATCAGAGAGAACTTTGTCATTTACAGCCTTTGATGTGTTGCCGTAGATGGTCGTGTCATCAGCATAGATGTCAACGAATGATTTAAGTATGTGTTTAGGGAGGTCATTGATGTAGATTTCTGTATTGCCGTAAGGAATAAAATAAAACGATTTCTGTATTGCCGTAAGGAATAAAATAAAACGATTTCTGTATTGCCGTAAGGAATAAAATAAAACAAATAAATGAAATCTTTTCAATTTTTTTCGTGTTTTTTTTTAATATTAAAAAAACAATATAAGTCAAACATTTTTTCTATCTACACGGAATTATTTTTCCATCTAGAAACTTAATGAAATTACCAAATGATATTTAGTAAACGTTTTTTTTTTTATGGATAGCATCTAGGGGCAAATAACTCTAAAAAGTTTTTAAAAAGGTCGCTGTTGGAAAAATTAATTCCAAAATAAATTAAATTAAATAAATTAAATATATTATCAATATAATTGTTGTTTAAAATTTATTAAATAACAATTTTAAATAGAATACTTAAAATAATTCTCTCGCTAAAAACATTAACTAAGATACCGCTATTTAGTAAAATCAACTTTTCTTAATGTCATATGCAAATAAGGTGATCTCTTAATTGTATATTTTTCCAAGTATCGTACTATATATAGAAATAAATGAAAGATTAAAGTAAGGCACGTTTTGTATATATTAATCAAATTGTGAACAAATAAACAAACAGGAGTATGGATATATATAATAGAAAAGAATATCTCGAAGTGTTCGAGAAATATGAAAAAAGAAACTAAATTATGTTTATCAACGTTTTATTATTTCAAGACTTTCTCGGGATGATTAATTTGAAGAATATAAAATAACAGTATAATATTTTAAATTATACTGGTTTTTAATGTGAAAAAAGGATCTCTTTGTTCTACTTCAGAACGAGAAAAAAGCTGTTAACATTTAAATTGCCAATATCGTTGTGGAATGGAAAGTGAGATTTTTAACGTTATTTAACTGTTAGACGTTTAAAAAGATATGCAATTTCTGGTTATTTTGAAATGAATATAGCCATTATAATTCAAATGTTCGATGCGTAATCAAAATGAAATCAGTGTGTTTTTGTTTGTTTGTATTATTTAATTATAGATTTTATATATTAATTATTATAGGTATTATTTTCCGTAGTGTAAGTTTACTAATTAAAGGAGATAAATTATAGAAACCTCCACGTTGTTTAATGGTGTTTGAGTGCTGATTCAAGAAGTCTTTGTTGAGATCTATTTAGAGTGAATTTGCATATTAGTACTATTATTACTATCGAGCGAAATTGGAATACGAATTTTATTGCCTATATATAATAATCAAGTTAAGGTTTATATTAAAATCCTTGGAATCTTTTTTGTGTAAATAATAAGAATAGTGTTCAATAATAAATATAACAATTCATATAATAGTTATACTTACACAAACATAGCGATACACGTCATAACACGTTTTAGTTCTCATGAATTCGTAAGCTCTAATAAATTCGGCATAACAGGAATATACGGAAATATAAATGTATTTTTTACAAATGTATTTATAACCAAAGGACTAATCCACAATTTCAAAGAGTAAACGATGAATTTTGAATTGAAATTTTTTAAATGGGCCAGACCTGGGTTATGGTGACATATTGTGGTTTGATAAAATATTGAATAAAATACTAGAGAAACAATGTAGTAAACAACAATATCACCAATACCAACTCTAACAATAATTGTAATAATAAAAAAATTGTCAGCTACAACAAAAAAAAATCTTCTATTATCTACCTAACGACAATCATATCGAATAAATAATCTAATGTATTGCCAAAAATACCTTCAAAGAAAAATTCAACAAACAAATGTTCCTTTAACAATATTGAATATAGCAAAAAAAAAATCACTGGCATAATAGTTGACACACTTAATCACAATAATAAAATACCAATAGTAAAATGAAATAGTGTCAGAAAAACTAGTATATATAAATCTCTTAACATACTCTATTATTTCTGCCTAAATGGGAAACTTGACATTATAAAATTTAGTGACAGGGACAAACTTCTTAACAAAGAGCCGAAAACCTCGATCAACTGCAGGCATAACAGATCTCATACACTTAGTAATTTGCATATAACACTCTAAATTGAAATCATTATTAATATCATAAATCACCAGTCTACTGATCTAGATTTTCTATCTTCTTTTGGTTGTACTGTTGTACTGTATACATTTTATATGTATATTTTATGCAAAAACATTCTACTTATTTATTTTTTTTTTTGTTTTAGAAATAAATGGTATAGTTTGTTATGGTAAAATTAGTCCTTGTAATTATTGTTATTGTATTTCTTACATTTAGTTTATACACAGAATAACGATGTATCCTATCGAATACACGTTGTTAATCTTATATGACAAGAGGCGTTCGATAAGTAATGCGATTGACCCATTTCTAGATCTAAAAATATATACAATTATTCATATCTCTATGTGGCAAATTACAGCTCTGAATTGGTGGTTCTGATCTACATGTGTTTGAACTGAGTCAGGTGTGAAATTGAGCCTGTTCAATATCGTGCAGTGACCTTTTTTTGTATTTGAAAGGATGAACCTCACATGAGACTTTTGGTGAAATAAAAGAAACGTAAGGTAAGGATGCCTTATCAATAATAATATTAATAAAATCTCAAAGCGTATATAATTAATTTATCTCCATGCTTGGCATCGAGAATTCAAACTTAATCGGAAATTTATAGAAATACCTTCCAGAGCTGGTCGCCTCCTTCTACCATTGATAATGCACCTGCCAGTCAGGTTGAGACTAACATTTTAAAAGACTGACGGACGCGTAACTATTAAATGGCCCAAAAGGTCAAAATTAGTACAGAGCGTGTTGAAACTATCATTCATAATCATTTGCATATGCATAAAGTGTCTGTGAAATGCCGTATATATATATATATATATATATATATATATATATATATATATATATATATATATATATATATATATATATACGCCAATTACGCGATTCACTTGGATTTTACTTGTGCAAATGGAAGTTTAATTTTCTTGGATTTGCATTTTTGGATTTTATCGTCAGTGGATAATTTACCTTTCACCAGACTATTCATTCACGAGAAATCACTTTTTTCTTCACCTTATTCCTTCTGCTTCACTTTTTGTTATCAAGTAAGATATTGGACTTACTTGTAGTTTCATAAAATACTTTTGCAAGCAAAATCCGATCCCGCATTTTGCTAATCCCTTCCCTCTGATGAGAAGGAAAGTAGTTCTTCGAAACTCCACGGATTAAGAATTATCCACTTATTTAATGTTTCTTTTTCAAATTAAATATGTTTTAACTCTTTTTCAAAGTATTTTTAACGTGTTTATTAACTATTTGCTCTTATTATAAGCTCTATTTCCTATTTGGTTTTATCGAGCTTTTACATCTGGTTGAGATTACTTTATAAACATTAATTCTTTAATATTTATGATATACTTTAGTTTTACCATCTTGGGTGATTTTGGTAAATTTAATTGTAATTTTTATTATATATATATATATATATATATATATATATATATATATATATATATATATATATATATATATATATATATATATAATCTGAGGTTTTGGTTTTCCAGAGGTTAAGTAACCTATGACGTTTAACGAGGTTAATACAAGAGTGCGCAATACCGAAGAAGAGCAAAGTATACTCTTTATTTTATTTTTTTACATAAGCAGTAATATGTTGCTACACAGTCATGAGTATGTTTCGGTCAGCTAATTATCAGTAACCGGAGACCTCTTCTGGCGATACAACTTATACGAAATCAAAGGTTGCAATGAAAATATGAGGTCTTTCTCGTCACAAGTAGTTAATATCAGAAGGTTCCGTCAAATGTTATGAAAAATTAGATTTGGTTTTATATATGTAAGACCAAATAGAAGTGCGGATTTGAGTCTGTGTATAGTTTGTATATAGAAATGAATGCGTATAGTTTGTATATAGAAATAATATCTCCTATTTTTACAAATGGAAGAATTTCTTTTTTGAAATTTATAACATTTTAACTGTTTAAAATCTTGCAGTAACTTTCATTTTGTAAATCAGAACGTATTATTACTTTACCTCTCCATCTGCGACCAAAACTTTTTGATATAATCGTGTCGGTTTATGCCCTGAAACAACGGTATTTTCTTATGGTGAGCTAAGACAACTATTTCTCAATATCCCTGATAATGATAAGAGCACTCTTCTTGGCCGTTTGAATGCGAGAATAAGAAGGCACTCTCAAACTTGGAAATTCACAAAGTGCAAGGGTTTTCAGCCTTTTGCACTTTTGCAACAAGCACAATCTCGTGATTGGAAACACGTGGTTTAGTCAGAAAAATAAATACAAAGTATATGACAACATCTAACAGATGATGTGATGATTGTTCGCTGGCGTGATCTACAAGATCCGTAGCGTGTTTGAGCTATGAGAGGCTTGAATATTGGATTGATCATCGCCTGGTAAGAACCAAAATAGAACTAAAAATTTGTCCCTAAACACGACATACCACCACATCAGATGCAAAAAGGCTTAACGTTTCAAATTTTTCATTTTTCTGAAACAAAGAACTGTTTCAGAATGTACTCACCTCTATTGAACTGAATGAAACAAATTTATGGGAAAATTTTAAGCTGAAGTTACTTTCTCCTGCTAAAGACATTTTAGAATTTCGGAAAAATAAGTGTCAAGACTGGTTTACTGAAAATTATTAGGACCAGTGGTGGGATTCAATTTTTTTAAGAACAGGTTCTAAGAAAACAGATCGTGAGCACTGTAACAGTTACGCAAACGAAACTAAATTGCTTAGTTATATATAGGCTACATGCGCAAATTACGTTGTCATACATGCACAAGTTCCGTGAGTCACGCGACACTTGTGGAGTTTGATAGTGGGCTAATTAATACAGGTCTGAATAGAGGTTTACGTAATTTTAACAACCCGCTCGCCGAACTCATAATATTTTAAGCACCGGTTCGTACGAACCAGTGCGAACCGGCTGAAACCCATCACTGATTAGGACATTGATGCATCTAAAGAATGGCGGCGAGAAAATAATCGATCTCCTAGAGCAAGTCAGCCAAAGTGTATTGGGAAGTGAATTACTTCATGATTGGAGATATGCGATACTTGTGTCGTTGTATAAAAACTGTTTGTATAAGAAGGACTACAGCAATTTCAGATGCATATATTTGTTGTCAATTGTTGGGAAGTTGTTTTCAAGGTTTATTCTAAATAGATTAGTTTACACAATTGCCAATGGAATACTACCAGAATCACAGTGTAGTTTTCGCGCAAGTCGTGGCGCAATGGATATGCTTTTCAGTGCTCAGCAATTGCATGAGAAGTGCAATCTTCTATTGTAGCAATGTTTCATTCATCAAAAGCTTTTAATTTTTGAAAAATTTTACTGAATAATTTGTGGGTCTGATTCCTTCTCTTTATGACTGTATGAAAGCTAGAATTGATTTCAACTGCACTATCTGAGGAAATACCTATCAACAATCGGGATAAAAAATTGTGACATTTCTGCACCCATGTTATTCAATATCTACTTTGCCATAGTCTTTCCCGTGGCTTCCATGAAAATCCAGACGATATTTATATCAGATATCGGATATCTGGCAGTGTATGTCCGTTGACTACTTTCTACATCAAAAGTTTTTTTTTTCGTTGGTGAGGGAACTGCTCTATGTGGATGACTGTGGTATCATTGCACGTTCTGAAGATTAGTTGCATTGCTTTATGAACAATGTAACTCATTACGTTTAAAAATGAACCTAAAAAACAATCGTATGTATGATCTAGCACCTGCATCGCCTTATATGGGACCAGCTATCTCTGTTGAAGATAATAAATAGGATGTAGTGCACTCTTTTTTTTATATTTGACAAGTACCCTCTGTGAAAGATGCAACTCCACAGGGACATCTCTTTCAGGATTGAAAAGGCTTCTTGGTCTTTTCCAGCACTTAAAAATATGTTTGGTTGCAGCATGCTATTAAGATACATACGAAAATCAGTGTGTACGGGGTACGTGTTTTGGCGGTTCTTCCGTATGCAAGCGAAACATAGACACTTTATAAACATCAACTAAAACTTATTGACAGTTTCCATTGCCGGTGCCTGATACAGATACTTCATATTAAATGGCAGTCTCATGTGTCAGACACAGAAGTATTAGAGACAGAAAGGCAATGAAAAGTTGTCTCTGATTTGTTGGTTACCTCGTGTGTATGGATGGCCAATTATTCTATGGCTACGCGTGGAAAGGAAAGAGAAGTGTATGAAAAAAGAAGAGATTTAATGGACGTAATAAAATATTATCTGAAAAATTTGAACTAGTTGTGGACCAATGGGAAAATTTGCTTTAGATACAAATAAGTAACGAAATCTGATTCATGAAAGCATAGAGTCCTTTTAGAATAGCCGCATACAATACAGCGCTTTCGTATTCGTAAAGGCGAAACTCACCACATTAACATATGTGAAAAATTGTGCATATATTTTGCCTCAAAAGCCATTTACATAACTATACCAAACCTATATTGCATTGCAATAAAGTAACAATTCTGTATCAAAATCTGTTGCAGTTTGGCGGGGTTGAAAAGTCATTGATGAACAATTTTAGTGGGAAGAATGGGTCCTTACACGAACTAAGAGATGATCCCGCTCAAAACTGAAAGGAGAGCCACCATATATATATACATATATATGTGTGTGTGTGTGTGTGTGTGTGTGTGTGTGTGCGCGCGCGTGTGTGTGTACTAGCGGGTCGCCCGGCATTGCCCGGTCGTGAAATACGCTTAAAATGATAACTGAGGAGCTTGATAGGCAAAATCTTTTAAACAAATATATATATCTATATATACATATATATATATATATTGTCTTGTTTATAGCATTCCGAATTTTAGTGGGTTTGAAAATTCATTAATCTTATATATACCAATAATTTGTAAGCAAAAAAAGAGATGGCTTAAACTGTAAGCTACAAAATTATCATATTTCATAATAGAGCATTTGTATAAGGAAAGGAAGACAAACGAAAATATACCTATATCTCATTTTAGCAAAGTTTTTAATATATATATATATATATATATATATATATATATATATATATATATATATATATATATATATATACTACAACCTTTTTATGCCAATATTACGCAAGTATAAATCATGTAGAATATCTGCATGAGTATAATTACACGTAATAGCTGACCATCACATAAGAAAAACGAAATAGGGAATTAATTAAAATGAATGTTTAAAAGAATATGCAAATTAGCTAGATCTTGCCGATGAATGCAATTCCACGACCCATATATTACAAAGTTGTATTTTCTTTTTAAATAAATAGAAAAAGTGTTTTAATATGAATATTAATACACAAAAAATTTTTTTAAAGGTGTATATATATATATATATATATATATATATATATATATGATTCGTAATATGTACACATCTGTATATAAATATATGCATATACATTTAAAATATTTCTTTTAACTTTTTATTAATATCCTTGAACTTTATTGTGTATAAACATAATATGTATATGTGTGTGTATACATATATGTATACATAACAATGTAAATATACACACATATATGTGTATATATATATATATATATATATATATATATATATATATATATATATATATATAATCGACATATATCTATGTGCGTGTGTGCGTGTTCTTTTCTGTGATGTTGTTTACGTTAAGTGCGGTTTTGTCTTTTCGTGTTTACATTTCTGCCCATCCATTCATTCACGTCTTCCCACTTCTCACTTCCCCTTACCCAACATCACTTTTTCTGCTAGTCTCCATCCCCCAATCGTCCGTATCGTTGCCGACATATGTGATTCTATTCCAGCGTGTCAAAAACGATTTTGTCACACGTCGAAACAACCGCGAATTCCTTGCTTAGTTTATCTGTTTTTTCTTAAAACAAAATAAACGGAAAATCTGATGGAAAAAAGGCATAATGCAAAAGAATAAAAAGGGAATTTTTTTGTGAATTGTTTTTTTCTTTCTTCTTTTTTCTTTTCTTCTTTTCTTCTTTTTTCTGTTTTTTCTTTCTTCTTTCTTTTTTCTTCTTTTCTTCTTTTTTCTGTTTTTCTTTTTAAATTTACTTTCACTTTGTACATTTTTACCTTTTTATATTGTTTTTTTTTTTCATTCTTATTTTGTCATTTTTTCCTTTTAATTCCTTTTCTTTCACATTTTTACTATTAATCGTTTTTTTTTCTTTGTTCCTTTTTCATTCGCTCTGTTGTACTTTTTTAGTTTTCTCTTTTCCTTTTACATGCTCTTCCATCTCTTTTTTCCATTAGTAATATCTTTGTTTATGATTTCTATCCTTTTTTTGTTTATCATTTAATTTTTAATTCTTTTATTTTTTAATCTTTTTTTTATGTAATCATTTTATCTTTTGAAAACAAAAAAAAAGCGTTAACAAGTAGTTCTACCTTTTATCCCAATAACAATATTTTTTATTCCCTTTTTGTTTAGTTCTTTTTTTGTTCATTTTTTTAGAAATGCGAAAATCCATGATCTTTTCTCTCATTGTTTTCTGTTCTTTTTCCATCCATTCAACCCATCATGTTCATTTACTCACTAGGAGTTGCCACACCTAATAACAACAGCGATCACTCTGGTAAAAATTGTTCGAGCGACAACAATTCTCTTCCTTTTAGGATAACCGTCGCAAATCACAGCCGTTAATTGATATTTCGATAATAGTAATAATAGTAATAATAGTAATAATAGTAATAATGTTAGATTTACTTGGAAACTTCGTGATTATAGTGCTCTTGATGATGTTCACTTTTTTTTCGTTTTTGCCTCCTTTTTTACCCTTCACAACTATTTTGTACTAAACAACGTTGATGCAACCTTTTTTACCCTTCACAACTATTTTGTGTAGTACTAAACAACGCTGATGCAACCTTTTTTACCCTTCACAACTATTTTGTGTAGTACTAAACAACGTTGATGCAACCTTTTTTACCCTTCACAACTATTTTGTGTAGTACTAAACAACGCTGATGCAACCTTTTTTACCCTTCACAACTATTTTGTGTAGTACTAAACAACGTTGATGCAACCTTTTTTACCCTTCACAACTATTTTGTGTAGTACTAAACAACGCTGATGCAACCTTTTTTACCCTTCACAACTATTTTGTGTAGTACTAAACAACGTTGATGCAACCTTTTTTTTTTTCGAGAATATAATATCCAACAGGATATTGGATTTCCGGGATAGCGCCGGATGATCCAGTGAAACAGGGAGGTAAGGTGTTGTGTTATAATATTTTCTATTGTTTGAATAGGAACTATTTAATGGAGAAAAATATTATTGAGATGGGATAGGTATTAAAACAATGTTAAATATTAAAAGCATGTTAAATATTTATATAATAAAGATTGAAATGAAGTGAGCCCACTAAAATCAGTATAATAAGAGATTTTGGAATTTAGTTACATGAACAAAAGTTAAGTTAATTATTTAAAATAAGGATGACTTGGACAGTGAGGACTGACTTAGTTATGTAATGTCAGTTTAACAAACAAAGAATGCGTCATTATATAATCATAACACAAACGAGGACTTGAGGAGAGAGTCAATTGACAGGATCCAGTCGAAACTGATTGGAGATTAGTTTGGAAGAGATTTTTAGTATCTACGGTTAGGGACACATTAGATGATGTAGGAACAAAGAGAAAAGCATGCAAACTCCGAGAATCGGGACGTCATGGAAACCTGCAAAATAACATTATACAAACTGACACGTAGATAAACACGTATATACAATAATATCCACTAGACGACACGAGCCGCTACACTACCAGCTATGTACACACATTTCACAGACACGAATATATACCAGTTTTATAGACCGCTATATGGCAAGAGAAATCATCATAATGTTTCTAGTGCGTTAACTACTATTGGTTTAACAGTGATATTCTTCATATGCGACATTTCATTCAGTTCTCTGGTAAGATTCATGTATTTGTCCAGTTTTTGTTTCGGCCTTTTTTCCTCCATGACTTTTACTTTGTGAAATGCTGGGACGGCGAAATCTACGAGTTTCTTCTTCTTCTTCTTCTTCTTCTTCTTCTTCTTCGTCTTCTTTGTAATGTACTGGGAAAGGTTATGTACGATTCTGAATCGCGGGATCGTAAATGTAATATCTCTGTGGGCAGGTTGTGCACATGAGCAAGAAGATGTGCACTAACCCTAAGTCCCAGCGGCCACACTTTTACTTTCTCTTGTGATGGACTCCTTAAAATGTAAACAGACACTCATTTGTCGCAGAAAATTACTGCTCTGATGCTCAGAGCACACAAAATGCGCGCAAACTTAAGTCCGGATCGCAATACCTTTTAACACGTTGGTTAATGTCAAACGTTGTGTGTGAGTTCTTTCATTCATCCAGAGATGCTTTGGTGGCGGTTAAAATGTGCTTCTCTCGACTGCAGCTTGGGTGTCAGGTTTCATGGTTGATCTGGCATCAGCTGGGTTACTCTCAAATCAAATATATCCTAACAAAAATAATTATTTGCATAAAATAATTTCAGATACAGTTTGTGCAAAGAAAAGGACACCAATGCTTGTTTTCTCTCCAATTTAAGGACAAACTAATGTCTTGGGATCCAGTATTTTCAACTTAATTTGATTTTCACTGTAAGATTATATTTGTCTCTTTCACTGTAAGGTTATATTTGTCTGAATACTCGGTCGGTAGTTGGGAAAATCTCTCTTTCCACTTCGTTCCTTGGAGGGTTCAGTTTGAGGCTGTTGGTCCAAGTCGACGTGCTCTGTTCGGAAGCCAGTAAGTCTCTCTTATCTGCTAAAACAAATAGCTTTTTATGACTTCGCATATTCTCCCCATCTCTTAGTGGGATTGCAATTTCCTTCTCTTTTTCTTCTCCCTTCCCTTCCTCTGAATCACTTTTCTTTTCTTTCTTCTGAACATCTTTTATCATTCTCCTCCTTAAATCTTTCCCTTTTTTCTGTTAAAAACTATCAAACTATGCGGGAGGTCCGTCTCTTCTCTTTGAGCCGATGCATAACAGACTTTCCATTGTTATCTTTCTCTGCTTCCTTAAATTTTGTTATTGAAACTAAACTAACGAAGAAAAACAAAGCTTTAAATTCTTTTTCAATATACAACAGATAAATGACTGCCGAAATTTCCACTGAGGCAAATCAAACTTTTGTCGTCAATTATCAGGTCTACTTTATTGAGAGATTCATTTTTTCTGATATGCAAACATTTGCGACATCTGGAATTTTAAACAGGTCTCAACGACATCTGACTCACCGTGGTTGCCCAGCAAGGTAACTTAGAGTCGCCCGGCATCAGAAACAGTGTTACATGTTGGCTATTATCACATTCGTTTTTCATTTGTTTTGGGGCTTATTTACTGAATCCATTTATGATGTAATTTACCTTTCCGTCTCTTTGTTAAACCAGTCTACGTGCTAGTTTTCCAGGACTTCATTCGTTCCGATCGCGTTGCTTGTTCGACCGTCAGGGGCGTATCTGTTTCTATTTTCAAGTGTCTTTTTCGTGCCTATATTTATGCGCTTTTGTGTGACATTTATTCTGTCTCTAATAATTATCCATGTCACTGTTTGTCTTCCGCCGAATATTTTTAGTTTTCATGCTTTTCATATTCATTTTGCTGGTGCTTTTTACAATATTAATTAGTAAGTCTGTATTTGAGTCATGTATTTCTCTAGTTCTTTAATTGCATAGTGTCATACAAAAAATACTACTAAAATATGTGAATCTTTCAGCAGATTTTTTACCCAATAATGTGATTCCAATGTGTTTTCTTATTCTTATCATGTATTCTCTTTTAATATTCCCTTTCATCTTTGTTGATTTGATGGCGTCTCTATATAGATTTCCTAAATGGTTATGAATTTCATATTTGCCCTCCTCGTGTCTTTATTGGGCAGCTCTATGCTCTTTGATGTTACGAGTTTTACGTTTTTTTATTTTGAATAGTGAATCCCATTCGAATGTTTTGACCAATGTTTCTGGTTGTATTTATTAATGTCTTTAGTTCCTTGTGTCTCATGAAGTTGTTTACTCACTATGAGTTTTTAAACAAATCATTATCAAGAACTGCTCTTCCCTAGAGTCTGAGTGTCAAGTATCCCCCCCAAAAAAAAATCCAGCACTTATCTCCTTTTTTGGTAACTGTTGCAAATAATTTTGGGTTATCGAAACATGCGTTTATCATTAAATTTTTATTGGCAATGACCATTGATCTTTTCTAGAGGTTGAGTGATCATAAGTCTCTCTAATGTCCTGGAATTCTCTGCATTCTTCCGGTGGAAGTCTGGTCGGTGTTCTCCCTTCTGCAAACCACCCTTCTTAAGCTTACATGAGTATTTTTAGTGGTATATCGGCTGGTAAAGTGAGTGTGTGTTCATTTGTTTTCTGTTGTTTGTTTTCTGTTGTTTGCTTTTTGTTGTTTGTTTTTTGTTGTTTGCTTCTTGTTTGTTTTTTGTTGTTTGTTTTTTGTTGTTTGTTTTCTGTTGTTTGTCTTTGTTGTTTGTTTTCTGTTATTTGTTTTTGTTGTTTGTTTTCTGTTGTTTGTTTTTTGTTGTTTGTTTCTTGTTGTTTGTTTTCTGTTGTTTGTTTTTGTTGTTAGTTTTTTGTTGTTTGTTTTTTGTTGCCTGTTTCTTGTTGTTTGTTTTCTGTTGTTTGTTTTTGTTGTTTGTTTTCTGTTGTTTGTTTTTGTTGTTTGTTTTTTGTTGTTTGTTTTCTGTTGTTTGTTTTCTGTTGTTTGTTTTTGTTGTTTGTTTTTTGTTGTTTGTTTTCTGTTGTTTGTTTCCTGTTGTTTGTTTTTGTTGTTTGTTTTCTGTTGTTTGTTTTTGTTGTTTGTTTTCTGTTGTTTGTTTTTGTTGTTTGTTTTAGGTGGGGGTATGAGATGTTTTAGCCGCTTCATTCCCCTTCGATTCATGTAATTTTATTATTATTATTATTATTATTATTATTATTATTATTATTATTATTATTATTATTAGTTACTATTTTCTTACTTCTTTGTTTACATATAATTATTAGCGCACTTTTTCTCTCTGTTCTTGTTTTAGCCTTTTCTTCCTAAAGTCTTCTCCCTTTTTTCTTTCTCTCTCTCTCTCTCTCTCTCTCTCTCTATCTATCTATCTCTCTTTATTTTTCAACCTCATCATCTTTCTCCTAAGTTCCCCTGCTATACTCCTCTTCTCGGATTTCGACCGATCACTATTTCTACTTCTATAACTTGCCAGCAGTAAGCGACCGGTGAAGAAATGTTAGGAAACAAAGACAAAAAATTACAGAAAAAAAAACGATAAACTCTTCCCTCCTTTTCTCCTGTTCTCGGTATCCTTTTTTAGAAGCTCTTAGATTTTTCTTTTTTGCGCTCTCATTCGTGTACATTTCGTCTCTCTCTCTCTCTCTCTCTCTCTCTCTCTCTCTCTCTCTCTCTCTCTCTCTCTCTTTCTTTCCAGTCCATCGATGTTAAGTAACGCCTATCATTTTTCCTCTATATTCACAGAGATACGCAGAGCTCAACGGGCAGCCACCTCGCGTCGCCAGGCATCGAACAGCTACCAGTTATACGGAGGAAGAAGTCGCAGACACAGCTTCTTGGCACGGGTCATTATCGGTGTCATCAGCTGAGAGCCAGGAGTAGTGAGATAGAAAATAATAGGGGCGGCAAAAGGGTAGACAGAGACACTGAGTAAAAAGAGAAATAGACAAAAAGGTACAGAGAAAGAGTAAAAGGGATTTCAACTGTCATTCTTCTCTGATTTTGTTGGAGTTTTATGAGGTCCTTCGTCATAGCTTATTCGTACTACTACTTCTGTCGTTGTTGCTGTTTTTTGGCATCCGACGTCACAAATTAGAACTGATCATCTCCCACCCCACTATCGGACTCGAAGAATTCCCTCCATGGACAACGTGGCGATGTTTCGTCTCCTTGCGACTACTTTGCTTATTATTGGATCCGGAAAACCAGTGCACGAACTTCTCACAGGTAAGATAAAAGCATGCGTGTATATTTTTAAGTGTTTTGTTCTACACACACACACACACACACACACACACACACACACACACACACACACACACACACACACATGTATGTATATACATATATATATATTTATAAATAGCATAATACAAATACATATTATAATATAATATAAATATATATAATATGTATACATATATGTATGTATGTATACATATATAAAAACTTGTTCCTCAGTTTGATTTTTATAGAATCGAGCAATTATAAACAAATGTTTTTATATTCTGATGAGCGCGTTTCTAAAAATTTACAATAATTTCAATATACATGTTTTACTTTTTAAACATAATACATGAAATTAAACAGGTGTCACATATGTTATTTATTAAATGTTATATTTCTAATAATATACTATTTTCATGAAGTTTTATTAAATTTAGAGGAACGTTTGAAATTAGATACAGCGTATTAAACAAGAAGTTTTGGTTTTTACATATATATGTGTGTGTGTGTGTGCGTGTGTGTGTTTGTGTGTGTGTGTGTGTGTGTGTGGATATACACATATATATATTTATTTATACATGTATATATGCACACATACACACACACAAACACATATATATACATATATGTGTGCATACACATGCATATTTATATATTATATATACATATATTTATATATCTATACCTACATATATACATAGACACACATACACACATATGTATTCATATATGTGTGTCTGGATATATATATATATTTATATATTTATATACACATATATACATATGCACATATGCAGAACATGTATATGTGTGCATAGTTATGTATATGTGTGTATGTATATGTGTGTGTATTTCGTATATGTGTATATTCGTATATATATATGTTTATACGTCTCTCTCTCTATATATATATATATACATGTATTTTTGAATAGATGTAGATATGTGTGTACATATAAGTATATATACATATATATTTGTGTGTATATATTTGTGTGTGCGTGTGTGCATAAGTTTAAAATGCAAGAGTCAAGTATCATGGTTCAATGGTTCTTTAAAAATAAACATTCATTTCGAACGTGTTCCTGTCTTATAAAGAAAATGTAAAATTAAATTTATATGTCGGGTATTTCTGCTTGTTCGGTGATAAAACTTCTCAAATGCACTTTTGATGTTAGGTTGTATAAGAGTGTTAACTTTTGTCAAAATTAGACTTGCTTCTTTAATCGAATTTACCGATTTTGGATTTTCGATACTTATCAGACGCATTCTAATACAAAACCTACATGAGAACACTCCCAGACACATCAAGTATCTTCGTATCAAATTTTTTAAAAAGTCGGCCAAGAGTTTCTGACTCCGTAGGAAACGAACTCACAGTTATTTTCATATAAATGTATATACGGCATAATTACTAATGCTAGACGGTGTATGTATGATTGGTATCTGAGAAGGCGTTTAATTTACTGGAAGAGATGCAGCCTCACTCTTCGTTAAGACATGTATCTAGGATGCTAAATTGAAAACTCCGATGTATATCCAATATCTGCACTGTCCTGTGGCGGCCATTGCACCGATTGAGATTAGCAGTTGTACCAAAAAGTGTTGTTGGTTCTGCACAAAGCCTTCACCACTATAAACAAATCGTGTGTGGATTTCCGAATAACTTAGTTTTATGTCGGACCTCACACGTCGAAATCGACGGGAGAATCATCATATGGATATACAGTAGAGCCCAAGGATACATTGGCCCTAGGATACGATTTTTCAGGTTACGATGTAGAATACGATTTTCCAACCCCTGATTACGGTGTTTGCCCCGAGTTGCTCAGTTGCGGTGTTATTTATAATGTTATTTGATTATATACATGTGTATTATATACTGTACTGTTTTTTTAAATAATTTTTAATGTCGTATCCAGGGTTCTGATATATATATGTATATGTGTGTGTGTGTGTGTGTGTGTGTGTGTGTGTGTGTGTGGTTAGTAGCTTCTCGCTCTGACATTGGTATTAAATGCCTACTTTTTCTACTTTTAAATTATTAAAACAAACTTTTTTAATGCACCAAGTCATGGATATGCGTCTTCACGAAGATTAACTGATTTGCATATTTCTTTGAAATACAAACGTTAATGAATTACGTCTTCATTTTTTATGGTTACTTATTCGATGATTGGTTTCAACTATTCCGCTGAATTCTATTTATGTATAGTTTCTACATTCTGCATAATTGCGTAGTAATTTAAATGAAAACGTTCTAGAACACGAAAATATTTAAAACTGAATTGTCGATGGATTTGTGCGAAAAGTTTTTAGCTAACTCCTCTCTGAATATTTGGTCTATCGTACACTTTCGATTTGGTTTACATCCGGCAAAAAGTGCTGCTAAGTGGTTAACATTGCAAATAAAACAGTTGATCCTGGAAGGAGTAGTCGACAAAACATGTTTACATGCACGAATCGACATTTATAGGTTCAACAATATTATTCTTCAACTATATGTGGGTGTGGATCTGAGGCTAATGGATGAGTCTAAAGACTTTGGTTTCGTTTCTAGCACAGAACTCATACATTTTTTTTTTTACTTTTGATATGACAAGTCTATATTAGGTAATATACATTAATCGATAGAAAATTGGTTCTATAATAATAAATACGTAGTATCCATGAATTAAAATATCATATTAAAGCGCATATTACGACCGAGCAACGCCGCATGGTCTGCTGGTATGTATATATTTATATATGTGTATATATATTTACCTATATGCATGCATATATATTTTCCTATATATATGCATATATATGTATGCATATATATATATGTATCACATGTATGCATATATATGTATATATATATATATTTACCTCCATGTATGCATATATATGCATGCATATATATATGTATGCATATATATGCATGCATATATATATGTATGCATATATATGCATGCATATATATATGTATACATATATATATATATGTATGCACATATATATATATGTATGCATATATATATGTATGCATATATATATGTATACGTATATATCTATGCATATGTATGTATACATATACATATGTATGCATATATATATATGTATACATATATACGTGGGTATATATATATGTACGCATATATATATATTTGTGTATAGATATATATATGTAATTATAGATGCATAGATATGTATAAATATATATGTATATATATGTATGTATGCATATATATGTATATATATGTATGTATACATATATATGTATATATACGCATACATATGTATATATACGCATACATATGTATGTATATATATATATATATATATATATATATATATATATATATATATATATATGCAAATATGTTATTACAGCAACTACAAGCAACAGCTAGCCGGTCAGCTATAAATAAAACTGCAGACCAGCTTAATATGGGTACTACTCTTCCGCTTTATATATTTTTTTTTTAATCAGAGATTTGCTTCTCCTTGAGGAGTTGCCTTCACCACGACTTACGGGAGCTCTCTCCACTCAAATGCCATTTGTCCTTCTCTGGGACTTCGGTTGCTTGACACCAGAGCATACTCCACACGCCGGTGAGTCATGAATGCCGTAGGTGACAGTGTTTAAACTCTTATGGAGGTTTCTGTCAGGGTTATCTCTCATTTAGTCTTTTCTTAAAGAACCATAACCCACAAGGCGATTGTGATATGGATGTTTAGATTAGATTCTGAACGACTGGAAAGGTGTTCAACCTCAGAAGATTCCAAGCCAAAACACTTGTTAGTGATGGACTTCTAAGGGAGCTGTATGCTTACCTGGTGACACATTCCGCAGTAGATATATAGTTAGTGATGGATCTCTTCACGAATGCTTGTACCTGCTTCGGACTGATAATACAGAAACTGTCATGCACACTCCCGCTCCTGGTGATCTGTATGTGAAACTTGATATCTTCATCTATGGAAAGCGCCTTGAACTTGTAAAACATTTTGTCTACCTTGGTAGTCGTTATCAAAAAAGTGCACCCTTGATGCGGAAATAAGAAACAGAATCAACAGGGCATCAGACGCATTTAGAAAGTTACAAGATAAAATCTGATCTGATGATGATTTAACTACGACACTTAAAATGTCAGTATATCAAACATGTGGATTGCCATTCCTACTCTATGCCTCTGAACCGGTCACAAGTAGAACTGCTCGAGAGGCTTAATCAGCACTGCCTTAGACACATTCTTGATTTAAATTGGGATAGTTTTCTCCCTGATACATATGTCTTAAATAAAGCCAAAACAACAAGCATTGCTACCATTGTTATTAAGAACCAGATGCTTTGGGTGGCTCACCTTGTCTGACTTGATAATTATCGACTCCATAAACAGTTGTTTTATTGTAAGCTCCTTCTTGGCAAAAGACCCAGCACAAGCCCCAGAAACATTTTCGGGATAGCATCAAGGAAAGTCTGGTTAGCTTTCATGTTACTACTTATAGTTTGGAGTCCTTAGCAAGTAGTGAGGGGCACTAATATACACGGGCGTAGAACAGATTGAAGCAGGCAAGGTAGACCGAGCGAGGCTCAAAAATGCATGTAGAAAACGTCAAAGCTTGCCGCCCAATTATGGAAATTTTTGGATCTTGGAGGTGTGTGAGTGGGCACTGTTGTCAAAGGCAGGTTTCGTTAATCACATAAATGCTTACGATGATACGTGTTCCGTTGCTGTTGGTTTCATCCATTAAACCAATCACAGTCTTCAGTGTCATGTCTGCTTAATGGTATGCAAATCGCTGGTAGAACTAACTTTCAGTTACTGACAGAGTGTCACTCGTCTTACAAGGCGGCGCAATCATTATATATATATATCCATAGATATATGTATGCATGTATGAATATTATGTATGCATATATATATGTATGAATATTATGTATGCATATATATATATATATGTATTCATATATATGTATGCATATATATACATATATGTATACATATATATGCATATATATGTATACAATATATGTATACACATATATATACGTATATATGTATGCATATGTATATATATGTATATGCATACATATATATATGTATATGTATACATCTGGGTGTACATATATATATGTATATACATGTATGTACATGTATACATATATATACATATATATGTATGCATATATATGTATGCATATTTATGCATGGGTATATATGTATGCATATATATGTATGTAGATCGTATATGCATACATATGTATGTATATGTATGCGTATCATATATGTATACATATATATGTAGTTATATATATGTATATATATGTATGTATATATATATATATATATATATATATATATATATATATATATATATATATATATATATATATATACGGTACAACGGTAAAGCGATCACCCTAAAGTAAACATTACTGGCTTATTTTAAAACTTTTATTTAAAACACCAATTCAGATAACTTGATTATGTAATAAAGCTGACATTTATTCAATGTGGCCGCCTTCAACCTCAATCACTGTTTCGATACTGGTCCAGAACTGGGAGCATGCCTTTTTACAAGCGCCATCGACGAATGGCCGCGATCAGGCTAGCTTTGGTGATGTGGGGGGTCATGTCTCCATGTAAGACCTAAGGAAGTAGCCCAACTGGTTCAAGTCGGGGAGGAGACACATATGTATATATCTATAATATAAAGCTGAATGTGTGTGTGTGTGTGTGTGTGTGTGTGTGTGTGTGTGTGTGTGGTCACGAATAGGCTCCTATATGGTTGACTATTATAGAAAACTGATCACATATAATGATAGAAGATGTATCGAGACACAGGAATAGGTATGTTTGATCTGGCCGAACGGTGGTTTATTAAAATTGTGGTGTTTTCGTTCGCGCCTGATCCATGGATTATGTAAATAAAAAATTTAAAAATGAAAAAGAAAAAACGTTTACAACTGTTTTTGCTATAGATGTACATAATAATACTTTGATAAGTATGTTTTAACTTAAATAGGGATGGGATAATAAAATTGTGGGGCCTGCGTTCGCGCCTGGCCTCCATAGAATGGAAATAGGCACAAACTTTAATAAAGACTTTTCATATCTATATGTGTAAGTATACTTTGATAATTATGTTTTCAGTTTGAAGAAATATGGTATAATAAAATTATGAGGTGTAAGATCGCGCCTGACCTCCATAGAATGGAAATATGTCACAAAGTTTAACAAGGTTTTTTAATGTATATCCACAGAATATTGTAATAAGTGTTTCAGTGTGAACATGGTATGGTATAATAAATTATTGGGTTTATCTATTTTATTTTTACTTTCATCATATTTTGCTTTGGTTTTGATACCCCTAAATTCGAAGCTATCTCTTTACAACCCTTTCTTTTCATAACCTATCATACTTTCATAAATCAGAGTCCATTTTCTGTAGGCTGTTTTTGAACCCAGTCACCGACGGGTACTTTTGCTAGTATATATATATATATATATATATATATATATATATATATAGATATATAATTCAATTCCATGACCCATATATAAGAAAATTGTATTTTCTTTTTAAATAAATAGAAAAGAGGGTTTTTTAATATGAATATCAATACACACAAAAGAAACAAGAATTTATAGGAGTATATATATATATATATATATATATGCATCTGCAAAAGATCTAGCTAATTTGCATATTCTTTTAAACATTCATTTTAATTAATTCCCTATTTGTTTTTTCGATTTTCTTATGGGATGATCATCTTTAGTTAACAATTACGTGTAATTATATTCATGCAGATATTCTACATGATTTGGACTTGCATAATATTTGCGTAAATAGTTTCCAGGACACACAAAATTGTTTCCATGTATATTTATGTATCTATATATCTATGAAAGTGATCGTGTCTCCGTGTGTGTCTGTGTACATTTCCCTACGCAATAAATCTGTCAATTTTTAGTCTACAGACTCGAAATTTAATATACAGGGTACTGAGATTTGGGAAAATCGATGGGATTGGTTTTCGGCCAGAAATTTCGCTGTTAAGGGGTCAAAGTTCAACAATTTGACTTGAACTCTACCAACTCCTCCGACAATTTTGGGTCTAAACACTTGAAATTTTAGATATAGGTTCCTTGGACATGGATCTAACTTAATAACTTGATTTGAGCCCAAAATAATGAATGTTAAGGGATCATAATAGGGCTCAAAGTTAAAAAAAAATTGACAGTTTTTTTTTTGTTTTTCTTCAAACACCCTGCCAACGCCGGGCTGAACTGCTAGTATATATATATATATATATATATATATATATATATATATATATATATATATATATATATATATATATATATATATATATATATATGTTGAATATGAAAACTATTTTTCATATTCAACATATTCATATTGCTCCGTCTAAATATTGAGCACTCTTTGGTAGACATATTGTGTTTTTTTTGTTTTTGTTTAAATAATTAAGCAATAATACCAATAATATATATATATATATATATATATATATATATATATATATATATATATATATATACTAGCATTTCAGCCCGGCGTTGCCCGGGTGTTCGGAGATTTATGTTAAGTAAAAAAATAAAGTGGTAGTAGGAAGGTAGGCTCGACCCCGTACGTAAAGGAGGAAAAACGTGGAAAACCCTGACGTCTTTGCTGTTGCGGCCACCGTCAAACGGAGAGTGACGTAGGTTTTAAATAAGGCTAGAAAATCGAAAAGAGGGGATGATTTTCGAAAATATCTGCGAAAAAAACGACCCCACCCCGAAGAAAGTGCCTAGTTGAGGGTGAAGAAATTAAAGTTTTTAGCCAAGTTTTCGGTATTTTCCGTCTGAAGGGTCGAGCTTCAAACGGTATTAATCTTGTGAAAATCCGCCGCCTCTGTCGAAAGTTTTCTGCAAACATATATACATACATTTATAGATTGATAGCTCAAATTTTGACCTCAACCGATTAAAAAGCTTGACCTATCCCTGAATACCCTTTATGTCAAATTTCAAATGTTTAGACAGGAAATTGTCTGAGTAATTTGGTAGAGACCGCAAAGGTCATTTTTTTTAACTTTAACCCTTATTATGACCCTTGAGAGAGTTATTGCGTAGGGAAATGTACACAGACACACAGACACACATACAGACACGTTCATATATATATATGTTTGGAGGTGTATGTTGGACAAAAAGAAAAGCGGTAATTTTTTTTTAACATTTATTGTTTAGGACTCAAATTAAGTTATTAAGTTATGTCCATGCCTATATCTAAAATTTCAAGTGTTTAAACCCAAAATTGGCGGAGGAGTTCGGTAGAGTTCTCAAAGGTCAAATCGTTGAATTTTGACCCCTTAACAGCCAAATTTCTGGCCGAGAACGGATTACAAAGATTTTCCAAAATCTCAGTACCCTGTATATCAAATTCCAAGTCTGTAGACTGAAAATTGACAAAGTTACTGCGTGAGAAAATGTACACACACAGACACGTTCACTTTTATATATATATATATATATATATATATATATATATATATATATATATAAAATATATATATATATATATAAAATATATATATATATATATAAAATATATATAAAAATATGCTTTATCGTTATTTTCATGGCAAGTGCTCGGCTGAGCTCCAATCTTCTTAGACTTTCACAAGAAACACCCGCCTAGCCGAAAACACTATCACTAATTCCCCCAACTCTTTGTCTGTGTCTAAACCTAAACGTAGATTCCTTGAACAAAGTTTCTTTCTTAGAACTGTACGCCTGTGGAATTATCTTTTGTTTTCCTGCTTTTCAGCTGACTACAATATGGTTGTCTTCAAGTCTAACGTAAACAAGTTTTTGATGAACCGTTCCATATAAGTTAACAAATTTATCGAATTTCTATTATTAACGATTACTATATTGTCCAATTTCTACTGTACACTCTTTAACCCTTATCCTCGAGTGGCCTCTTGGCCTTGATAAGCGATGATGCCGATGTAATATATATATATATATATATATATATATATATATATATATATATATATATATGTGTGTGTGTGTGTGTGTGTGTGTGTGTGTGTGTACAACCACACATCTGGGTCGGTATTATTTAGATTCGACGTTCGGAACGACAAAGCAAAAATCAATCAATGTCTAATCAAAATTCTTCTCATTTTCACCGTTTGGAAAAACTGAGTTAATATTTTGTACTCTTGAAAAGATCGTCTTGCACAGATTTGAATACTTTTTTATCGCATATTTTGAATTGTGACAAAATTTCTTTTTCTTACAATCACAGAACTGAATGGATGCAAGTTAATTGAAAATCCAATTTCTTTTTTTTATGAGGTCGCCTATCTCCTAACCCAAATGTTGATGAGAGCAATTAGTCTTAAATGTCACACAATTTTGACGATTAACATATTGACCATTTTAAGCGATAAATTTTTGTTGAATTAAAATTCTTAATATTCCAAATATCATCGTGCTCTTCAGAGACAATCATAATAAATAAAGACTGATTCTCTTCGTCATGTGTGAATTTATTTCATTTTTCGCACGAGAAAATATCCAGATAACATATATGGCGTATAGCTTTGGTATTGTTGTCTGGCAACAGAAAGAAATTAACAGATTAGATACTAAAACAAGAAAAATGTTAACATTATACCGAGTCATATACGGAAACCAGTGTCTACCAAGAGGGGCAATAGGTATGGGTTTGGCAGAGTAACACTCAATACCGTGCATCTATTGTGAGCACTAGGCAATATCTGATAAGCTCCCAAAATCCAAACTTTCAAATAGTATATGAACACCAAGAAAGGAGAGCCAGTGTAACTACTTCCATCACAAAACTGGCCAAAATAGTTTGCACGAGACTGCCTTGCAAATGAGAAAGAAACAAATAAAAACAAGTCTGCAGCGGAAATAGCCCAAAAGAGGCAACAAAAAAACATTAAGACCTTTCATTGCAGAAAACTGGAAGAATGGTCCAACCAACAGCGTGCAAAGTATTTCCTGGATAAACTATCACAGGAATATAGATAAAGAAAGCTGTGTAGATTGGCTTAAAAAAGGGTCTCTTCAATATGATCAGGAGAGAACAATAATGGCCGCTCAAGACCAATGCTTGATGACCAATGCTTTTAAAAAGATGAGTGGTCTCAGCAATAACAACAAGTGCAGGTTCTGGCACACAGAAAAAGAGAGTGTGAGCCACCTGACATCCAGTTGTAAAGACCTGTTGGGGGACGGCTATTCTACAATGTAACACAATTGAGGGTGTACATATCTTCATTGGAAAATCTGTAAAAACTTGAATATCCAATGTAATAGCAAATCTTGATAACATGTTTACCAGAAAAAACAGTTGGAAATAAGTCATACACCATCCACTATGACTACGAAATTCCTACAGCTACATACCTAGAAAATGGGGCCATTAAGCCTAACATAGTGATATGGGACAAGAAGGAGAATGTAGAAACCCTAGTTGAAGTAAGTGTCCCTAATGATGCTGACCTTAACAGAGCAGAGAAGGAGAAAATAACAAAATTCAAAGGACTTATGTACGACATGAAAATAACAAAATACCAAGGACTTATGTACGACATGAAAACAACAAAATTCAAAGGACTTATGTACGACATGAAAATAACAAAATACCAAGGACTTATGTACGACATGAAACTAACAAAATTCAAAGAACTTATGTACGACATGAAAATAACACAATTCAAAGGACTTATGTACGACATGAAAATAACAAAATACCAAGAACTTATGTACGACATGAAAATAACAAAATACCAAGGACTTATGTACTACATGAAAATAACAAAATTCAAAGGACTTATGTACGACATGAAAATAACAAAATTCAAAGGACTTCTGCACGACATAAAAATAACAAAATTCCAAGAACTTATGTACGACATGAAAATAACAAAATTCAAAGGACTTATGTACGACATGAAAATAACAAAATTCCAAGAACTTATGTACGACATGAAAATAACAAAATTCCAAGAACTTATGTACGACATGAAAATAACAAAATTCCAAAGAACTTATGTACGACATGAAAATAACAAAATTCCAAGAACTTATGTACGACATGAAAATAACAAAATTCCAAGAACTTATGTACGACATAAAATAACAAAATTCCAAGAACTTATGTACGACATGAAAAAAACAAAATTCAAAGGACTTATGTACGACATGAAAATAACAAAATTCCAAGAACTTATGTACGACATGAAAATAACAAAATTCCAAGGACTTATGTACGACATAAAAATAACAACATTCCAAGAACTTATGTACGACATGAAAATAACAAAATTCAAAGGACTTATGTACGACATGAAAACAACAAAATTCCAAGAACTTATGTACGACATGAAAATAACAAAATTCCAAGACCTTATGTACGACATGAAAATAACAAAATTCCAAGAACTTATGTACGACATGAAAGTAACAAAATTCCAAGGACTTATGTACGACATGAAAATAACAAAATTCCAAGGACTTATGTACGACATGAAAATAACAAAATTCCAAGAACTTATGTACGACATGAAAATAACAAAATTCCAAGAACTTATGTACGACATGAAAATAACAAAATTCCAAGAACTTATGTACGACATGAAAATAACAAAATTCAAAGGACTTATGTACGACATGAAAACAACAAAATACCAAGAACTTATGTACGACATGAAAATAACAAAATTCCAAGGACTTATGTACGACATGAAAATAACAAAATTCCAAGAACTTATGTACGACATGAAAATAACAAAATTCAAAGAACTTATGTACGACATGAAAATAACAAAATTCAAAGGACTTATGTACGATATGAAAATAACAAAATTCCAAGAACTTATGTACGACATGAAAGTAACAAAATTCAAAGGACTTATGTACGACATGAAAACAACAAAATTCCAAGAACTTATGTACGACATGAAAATAACAAAATACCAAGAACTTATGTACGACATGAAAATAACAAAATTCAAAGGACTTATGTACGATATGAAAACAACAAAATACCAAGAACTTATGTACGACATGAAAATAACAAAATTCCAAGAACTTATGTACGACATAAAATAACAAAACTCCAAGAACTTATGTACGACATGAAAATAACAAAATTCAAAGGACTTATGTACGACATGAAAATAACAAAATACCAAGAACTTATGTACGACATGAAAATAACAAAATTCAAAGAACTTATGTACGACATGAAAATAACAAAATTCAAAGGACTTATGTACGACATGAAAATAACAAAATACCAAGAACTTATGTACGACATGAAAATAACAAAATTCAAAGGACTTATGTACGACATGAAAATAACAAAATTCCAAGGACTTATGTACGACATGAAAATAACAAAATTCCAAGAACGTATGTACGACATGAAAATAACAAAATTCCAAGAACTTATGTACGACATGAAAATAACAAAATTCAAAGGACTTATGTACGATATGAAAATAACAAAATTCCAAGAACTTATGTACGACATGAAAATAACAAAATTCAAAGGACTTATGTACGATATGAAAATAACAAAATTCCAAGAACTTATGTACGACATGAAAGTAACAAAATTCAAAGGACTTATGTACGACATGAAAACAACAAAATTCCAAGAACTTATGTACGACATGAAAATAACAAAATACCAAGAACTTATGTACGACATGAAAATAACAAAATTCAAAGGACTTATGTACGATATGAAAACAACAAAATACCAAGAACTTATGTACGACATGAAAATAACAAAATTCCAAGAACTTATGTACGACATGAAAATAACAAAACTCCAAGAACTTATGTACGACATGAAAATAACAAAATTCAAAGGACTTATGTACGACATGAAAATAACAAAATACCAAGAACTTATGTACGACATGAAAATAACAAAATTCAAAGAACTTATGTACGACATGAAAATAACAAAATTCAAAGGACTTATGTACGACATGAAAATAACAAAATACCAAGAACTTATGTACGACATGAAAATAACAAAATTCAAAGGACTTATGTACGACATGAAAATAACAAAATTCCAAGGACTTATGTACGACATGAAAATAACAAAATTCCAAGAACGTATGTACGACATGAAAATAACAAAATTCCAAGAACTTATGTACGACATGAAAACAACAAAATTCAAAGGACTTATGTACGATATGAAAATAACAAAATTCCAAGGACTTATGTACGACATTAAAATAACAAAATTCCAAGGACTTATGTACGACATGAAAATAACAAAATTCAAAGGACTTATGTGCGACATGAAAATAACAAAATTCCAAGAACTTATGTACGACATGAAAATAACAAAATTCCAAGGACTTATGTACGACATGAAAATAACAAAATACCAAGAACTTATGTACGACATGAAAATAACAAAATTCAAAGGACATATGTACGACATGAAAATAACAAAATTCCAAGGACTTATGTACGACATGAAAACAACAAAATTCCAAGAACTTATGTACGACATGAAAATAACAAAATTCAAAGGACTTATGTACGACATGAAAATAACAAAATTCCAAGAACTTATGTACGACATGAAAATAACAAAATTCCAAGAACTTATGTACGACATGAAAATAACAAAATTCCAAGAACTTATGTACGACATGAAAGTAACAAAATTCCAAGGACTTATGTACGACATGAAAATAACAAAATTCCAAGGACTTATGTACGACATGAAAATAACAAAATTCCAAGAACTTATGTACGACATGAAAATAACAAAATTCCAAGAACTTATGTACGACATGAAAATAACAAAATTCAAAGGACTTATGTACGACATGAAAATAACAAAATTCAAAGGACTTATGTACGACATGAAAATAACAAAATTCCAAGAACTTATTTACGATATGAAAATAACAAAATTCCAAGAACTTATGTACGACATGAAAATAACAAAATTCAAAGGACTTATGTACGACATGAAAATAACAAAATTCCAAGAACTTATGTACGACATTAAAATAACAAAATACCAAAACTTATGTACGACATGAAAATAACAAAATTCAAAGGACTTATGTACGACATGAAAACAACAAAATACCAAGAACTTATGTACGACATGAAAATAACAAAATTTCAAGGACTTATGTACGACATGAAAATAACAAAATTCCAAGAACTTATGTACGACATGAAAATAACAAAATTCCAAGTACTTATGTACGACATGAAAATAACAAAATTCAAAGGACTTATGTACGACATGAAAATACAAAGAACTTATGTACGACATGAAAATAACAAAATTCAAAGGACTTATGTACGACATAAAAATAACAAAATACCAAGAACTTATGTACGACATGAAAATAACAAAATTCCAAGGACTTATGTACGACATTAAAATAACAAAATTCCAAGAACTTATGTACGACATGAAAATAACAAAATTCCAAGAACTTATGTACGACATGAAAATAACAAAATTCAAAGGACTTATGTACGATATGAAAATAACAAAATTCCAAGAACTTATGTACGACATGAAAATAACAAAATTCAAAGGATTATGTACGACATGAAAACAACAACATTCCAAGAACTTATGTACGACATGAAAATAACAAAATACCAAGAACTTATGTACGACATGAAAATAACAAAATTCAAAGGACTTATGTACGATATGAAAACAACAAAATACCAAGAACTTATGTACGACATGAAAATAACAAAATTCCAAGAACTTATGTACGACATGAAAATAACAAAACTCCAAGAACTTATGTACGACATGAAAATAACAAAATTCAAAGGACTTATGTACGACATGAAAATAACAAAATACCAAGAACTTATGTACGACATGAAAATAACAAAATTCAAAGAACTTATGTACGACATGAAAATAACAAAATTCAAAGGACTTATGTACGACATGAAAATAACAAAATACCAAGAACTTATGTACGACATGAAAATAACAAACTTCAAAGGACTTATGTACGACATGAAAATAACAAAATTCCAAGGACTTATGTACGACATGAAAATAACAAAATTCCAAGAACGTATGTACGACATGAAAATAACAAAATTCCAAGAACTTATGTACGACATGAAAACAACAAAATTCAAAGGACTTATGTACGATATGAAAATAACAAAATTCCAAGGACTTATGTACGACATTAAAATAACAAAATTCCAAGGACTTATGTACGACATGAAAATAACAAAATTCAAAGGACTTATGTGCGACATGAAAATAACAAAATTCCAAGAACTTATGTACGACATGAAAATAACAAAATTCCAAGGACTTATGTACGACATGAAAATAACAAAATACCAAGAACTTATGTACGACATGAAAATAACAAAATTCAAAGGACATATGTACGACATGAAAATAACAAAATTCCAAGGACTTATGTACGACATGAAAACAACAAAATTCCAAGAACTTATGTACGACATGAAAATAACAAAATTCAAAGGACTTATGTACGACATGAAAATAACAAAATTCCAAGAACTTATGTACGACATGAAAATAACAAAATTCCAAGAACTTATGTACGACATGAAAATAACAAAATTCCAAGAACTTATGTACGACATGAAAGTAACAAAATTCCAAGGACTTATGTACGACATGAAAATAACAAAATTCCAAGGACTTATGTACGACATGAAAATAACAAAATTCCAAGAACTTATGTACGACATGAAAATAACAAAATTCCAAGAACTTATGTACGACATGAAAATAACAAAATTCAAAGGACTTATGTACGACATGAAAATAACAAAATTCAAAGGACTTATGTACGACATGAAAATAACAAAATTCCAAGAACTTATTTACGATATGAAAATAACAAAATTCCAAGAACTTATGTACGACATGAAAATAACAAAATTCAAAGGACTTATGTACGACATGAAAATAACAAAATTCCAAGAACTTATGTACGACATTAAAATAACAAAATACCAAAACTTATGTACGACATGAAAATAACAAAATTCAAAGGACTTATGTACGACATGAAAACAACAAAATACCAAGAACTTATGTACGACATGAAAATAACAAAATTTCAAGGACTTATGTACGACATGAAAATAACAAAATTCCAAGAACTTATGTACGACATGAAAATAACAAAATTCCAAGTACTTATGTACGACATGAAAATAACAAAATTCAAAGGACTTATGTACGACATGAAAATACAAAGAACTTATGTACGACATGAAAATAACAAAATTCAAAGGACTTATGTACGACATAAAAATAACAAAATACCAAGAACTTATGTACGACATGAAAATAACAAAATTCCAAGGACTTATGTACCACATTAAAATAACAAAATTCCAAGAACTTATGTACGACATGAAAATAACAAAATTCCAAGAACTTATGTACGACATGAAAATAACAAAATTCAAAGGACTTATGTACGATATGAAAATAACAAAATTCCAAGAACTTATGTACGACATGAAAATAACAAAATTCAAAGGACTTATGTACGATATGAAAATAACAAAATACCAAGAACTTATGTACGACATGAAAATAACAAAATTCAAAGGACTTATGTACGACATGAAAACAACAAAATTCCAAGAACTTATGTACGACATGAAAATAACAAAATACCAAGAACTTATGTACGACATGAAAATAACAAAATTCAAAGGACTTATGTACGACATGAAAACAACAAAATACCAAGAACTTATGTACGACATGAAAATAACAAAATTCCAAGAACTTATGTACGACATGAAAATAACAAAATTCCAAGAACTTATGTACGACATGAAAATAACAAAATACCAAGGACTTATGTACGACATGAAACTAACAAAATTCAAAGAACTTATGTACGACATGAAAATAACACAATTCAAAGAACTTATGTACGACATGAAAATAACAAAATTCAAAGGACTTATGTACGACATGAAAATAACAAAATACCAAGAACTTATGTACGACATGAAAATAACAAAATTCAAAGGACTTATGTACGACATGAAAATAACAAAATTCCAAGGACTTATGTACGACATGAAAATAACAAAATTCCAAGAACTTATGTACGACATGAAAATAACAAAATACCAAGGACTTATGTACGACATGAAAATAACAAAATTCCAAGAACTTATGTACGACATGAAAATAACAAAATTCCAAGAACGTATGTACGACATGAAAATAACAAAATTCCAAGAACTTATGTACGACATGAAAACAACAAAATTCAAAGGACTTATGTACGATATGAAAATAACAAAATTCCAAGGACTTATGTACGACATTAAAATAACAAAATTCCAAGGACTTATGTACGACATGAAAATAACAAAATTCAAAGGACTTATGTGCGACATGAAAATAACAAAATTCCAAGAACTTATGTACGACATGAAAATAACAAAATTCCAAGGACTTATGTACGACATGAAAATAACAAAATACCAAGAACTTATGTACGACATGAAAATAACAAAATTCAAAGGACATATGTACGACATGAAAATAACAAAATTCCAAGGACTTATGTACGACATGAAAACAACAAAATTCCAAGAACTTATGTACGACATGAAAATAACAAAATTCAAAGGACTTATGTACGACATGAAAATAACAAAATTCCAAGAACTTATGTACGACATGAAAATAACAAAATTCCAAGAACTTATGTACGACATGAAAATAACAAAATTCCAAGAACTTATGTACGACATGAAAATAACAAAATTCCAAGGACTTATGTACGACATGAAAATAACAAAATTCAAAGGACTTATGTACGACATGAAAATAACAAAATTCCAAGGACTTATGTACGACATGAAAATAACAAAATTCCAAGAACTTATGTACGACATGCAAATAACAAAATTCCAAGGACTTATGTACGACATGAAAATAACAAAATTCCAAGAACTTATGTACGACATGAAAAGAAACTGGAATCTTAAGAAGGCATCAATCATACCTGTCATTATAGGAGCAACCGAAAAAGAATTTCAAAAACTATCTGGCGAATATGCCCGGTAACCCAAGTAAAATGCAAATAATAGCACTTAAAGGGACGGTTCGAATCTTAAAAAGATCTCTCGATTGGAGTAACTAAACTAATGGGAGAATATTTAGCATCCGGCAGAATGTCCCATCAGGAAAAACAAAGTGATAGGAAAATTAAAACAAAAGGGAAAAGCCACATTCTTGTGTAGTGTGTGGATTTTCTTGTTTTCGAAAATAACAACGTCACTCTCTGCAATGGGAAACAGAAAATGAACAATAGTATGTTATTAGTTATTTTTGTGATGTTATCGTCCAGTTTGTTTTGTTTTTGTTTTTTTTCACACAGGAATCACCACTTATCAAGGTCCGGAAGCCACTCGAGGATAATGGTTAATGGGTATACAGTAGTTAATGTGATTATAGCGTAATTAACATAGGTAGTGGAATTTTTGTAAGTTGAATTACATAGGGGGACGGTTCATCAAGAACTTGTTTGCATTGGACTTGAAGACAATCAGGTTGTAGTCAGCTGGAAAGCAGGCAAAGGGAAGATAGTTCCACAGGCGTGCAGTTCTAAGAAAGAAGCTCCGTTCTGTCAAGGCAGAATAAGCTGCTTCTAGCAGCTCCAGCCCAGATGTGGCAACAGTACTCCATCATTTGCCGTACTTGGCTTTTATATAGGTAGAGAATTACACTAGGAGTGAGATATCTACTGGAGCGGTAGAAAAATCCTACCATTTACCAGCCCCCTTGGCAACGGATTTGATATATGTGTTCCATTTAAGATCGGGAGTAAAGGTCAAGCCCAGAAGCTTATCAAAGCGTGAAGCCTCCCCAAGACGAGAGCCATTTATTTCAATCGATGCCAGATGGGCTCAGAGCGTTAATGATGTAAAGATAGAAGCTAGATTTTAGATGCATTAAAAGTAATCAGCCACCACTTTTCCCATTGTACCACGCGCTCAAGATCAGAGGAGAGAGAATCAGAGAGAACTTGGTCGTTTACGGTCTTTGATATGCTACCATAAATGGTAGTGTCATCAGCATAAATGTCTACGAATGATGTAAGGATGTGATTTGGAAGACCATTAATGTAGATCAGGAAGAGAGTTTGGCCCTGGATGGACCCCAGAGGGACCCCAGCATTAATACCGAGAGCTTCTGATTTCTGCCCGTCAACGACTACTCTTATGAACCTAGCAGAGAGAAATGATTTAATAATTGAGAAGAAATTTCCAGCTATACCATAGCTGGAGATTTTGTGAAGTAAACCTCTGTGCCATACCTTATCAAAGGCCTTTGATATGTCAAGATTAATTGTCCTAGAGAGGAAGCCTCCGTCGAGAAATTCATTAATCTTATGAGATAAAACTGTAAACACATCAGCTGTAGATCTAGCAGAACGGAAACCATATTGCATGTCACTAAGAAGGTTATTTTTGCTGAGATGGTTGACTACTTCTCTATTTAACAAAGATTCCAGCATGACGCACAGAAGACTTATTGGCCTGTACTGAGAAGGAGATGAACGATCACATGGATCCTTAAATACAGGCCATACTGATGAGATTTTTCATTTCTCCTTAAGATAACGCTTAAACAGCTTTGTAAGTATGGGCGCTGGTTCTGGTTAAAGTTTTTTAGCACTATAATTGGAATGCCGTCAGAGCCAGTTGCTTTACTGGAATCAAGGTTTTTGATTAGCTTGGCAACATCACGTACATATATTTGTATATCGCATAGCGTGTTTTTAGATACACGAGGAAATGCTGGGGGTCGACGGCCTTGGTCGTTAAGCAGTTATTTCGTAAATCATAAACTCCCGAAGTCACTATATCTCAGTGCACAACTTATTATGACCGCAACAGCGGGTGTAACTTTCTTGGTTTTAATTGTTTCCATCACGTGGCGGACAGGCAGCGAATCGGCATGAACCCAAATGTTACAAAATCTTTGGTTCACGCTACGTATGAAAATATATATATATTTTTTATTCACCCTGCCTATGAAAATGTATAGGTATTTATCAGTTTAATTAATGTACTTTTCGTCACGTGTAAGTCGCGCTTTACGGGAATTGAGTTTTTTTTTTAACAACAAAAGTAATTCAAAACACTCATATTATCAACATTGCAAACTAAATGCTATTTCTCATTTATATAATGTTTTAAAAAATACAGGTGATCTTAACATGTTATATTTAGTTTGATGCAAATATGATAAAATATCAATTCCCTTTATTTCAATATTTTAAAGACGTCTTCGACATTTTCTAGAAATAAATCATGTAACAGATTTTTATGAAAATTAGAATAGTATTCGATATGAAGTTTAGTAGCATTATCTAATGATTTAAATTTTTCGTACTGAAAACGGCGCAAAACTGCTCTGTGAATTTATCTGTATTGTAACGAGTATTTTTCTAGTTGAATTATATTATTTTATTTGCATACATATACGCGACATTTTTTTAAATAGATTTTATGAAAGACGAAGAAGTGAAATAAGGAATTCCCGTATGTTTAGATAATTTGTATTATTTGGATTCTTCGGATTACTGTTCTCATCTTGAGTATTATTTACACAACGTTTTGACCGATGTAACCTTGGACCTTTTTTACATATATTAATTATTTTCGTTACGCCACGGGTTCTTGTGCTAGAATCGTCACTGATAAAGTACTAGATAAAATTAAGTTCTATTTAAAAATCTTCTGGAGATTGAAGGTTCAATCATCGGTGTGGGCTATACATGGAATACAATTACGAATTATTTAAAAATATACTCATTTATGGCGGAAGAAACAATAGCATTCTACCCCTGCGAATTAATTAAAGAGTTTCTCATGTTCGTGAAGAAAATTCCTGAGTTCGACAAGAAACACCTGAAGACGTTACAGTTGGCGTTACATCGTTGTGAAAATAACACTCAAATAAGAACAGTAGTCCGAATAATCCAAATGAGACGAGTAGGTGATAGAGTTAGGATAAGCTAACTTGAAAAATAAAACTGGGAAATGTTGGTGGGATAAGGTACAAGCCAACACCTTGTCTAAGGGTGTCCGAAGCAATGTAGTGTCCGAAATAAATTCTACCACGCGTACTTCTATCCTTGGTCAGATTTGCCTTGAGAATATTAACTCAACCTCCCCAAAACTCCCAAATTATGACTCACCACCGGTGGCATTTAATGGTTATACTCATGACTTTTTGATTACGTGAAATGCTCACCCAACTTTTAAAATGAGAGGTTTCCGCATTAAATGGCGTAAAAAAAGGTTGATATGCCATTAAATGAAACCTACCAGTAGAAGTGGATATATTCACAATTACTGCCATCATCACCATGACACACTAGTTTGCTATCGTTAAGACGGATTTAAACTATGAATGAAAGCAACCAACCCGCATATGTGAATGCAATGAATGAAATACGCCTTAGCAGTGCATCCATTGCAAGTGTTTACAAATTCGAGAAACAGAAAGATATTTTTGGATGTTCCGTTGGCGCGTTGGGATCAGCAAATTAACGCCGCACACTTGATCGAAGCTTTTAAAAAAATGTTTTTATTATTTTTTGTTACGTTTTGTTTGTTGTTTATTCCACTGTTGTTTGCCGTTGATTGTAACAACGCCTACCCGGCAAGAATACGAGCTTTTGTAAACGACTGTTATTGGATCCTTGATTTGTTACGTTTGAATATTTCACAACATATAAACCAATCTGTGGTTATTTTGATTCAGTAATCAGTTTGTGTGCCTTTTTACAACACATCAACATTTTTTACATTAGTAAACAACGAAACACAAAATATATCGCAGCGTTCAGTTGTCTGTTTTGTAGGATTGAATGATGAACGAAATGATTATTATAAACGTTTCAGTAGTTGGTTTATCATTTTCTTTTATTATCTGCTATTTGACGTGTTTACAAACAACCAACGGCAATGTCAAGGTCGAACAACTGGTGTCACTTGAAATGTGCGCCAGTATTCGTCTTCTGCCACGGGATATCTATTCTTTACTTGGTCCATCATTTTTTACGGCATATCAATCTAAATTTGCAAGGTGGAATCTCTATTTCATTTAGACTATCGAGAAAATTCGAAGTATTTCAAGTAAGATTATACTTGACTTTTATGTTGGGAGAGGTATGAACGCTTCACTCTTCAACAGTAAAATATTAAAGGGTTCGTAATTGGTATAATACTACTATTGGGGCCTATATGTGCTTAAAACAATACTTTGATAAATTACGTACTAATATTGTTGAGGAAGTTATGAACTTACAATTTCCCTCCAGCTATGAGAAATATAGCAATTTTTGTTCAGTTAATTATATACAATGGATCGTTTAAATAACAGTTTATATGCCTTAAAACAAGCAAGAACGGAAATAGTGCTTGTTTTAACGGACAGTTAGAAAAATACATTTTGTTTTAATGTTAAAATAAAAACGCACAAAAAGTTGATATACCTTAACACAAACAGTTGTTTGTGTTAAGGTATATCAACTTTTTGCAACTTAAATGCAATCCAAATGTTGATTCATGATTTTGAACACTGTTGTAAACGAGTGGATATAAAAATATATATCTTTAAGGTACACATCTCCATAATATCGTTCATATTTTTGCAAATAACAAACTCAATGAAGTTTTATTTCCGACTTCAGAGTGTATGTGCTAATTAGATGTAGCCAATGGAAAGAATCAGTTCGCGATCATAATTTAATTTTTTTTTTTGGCGAGTATCTATTGTTTTAGTTTGCCGACTTACGCAACCCATAACGAATAATATTATCTTAAGTTTACTTGTTAGCTCTTCTGTTATATGTTTTTAAAAATGTGTGTTGCCTATGAACTAACTACGTAAAATAATACGAGGATGAAGGGGAACGTTTAACAAATTTATTCAACAACTTATGAGATTATATTAGTTGAGCCACTGTGGGAACTGTGTGTGTTTCGTTCTCAAAGTGTCATGGCCGAACTTTTACTCGCTTCTACTACATCGAGGCGATCACTTATTGACACTTCAATGGAAGTAACTATAATTTTTATTTTAATCCTGACGTTAAATTTGAACTCAACCTCAGATCAAAAGTCTCAAACTCAAATCCAGCTGTTCTCTTCTCTCTGCACTTTCCACACTGACGCCTAAAATAAAGAAGACGACTCTTTTATAGAGAGGCCCAACCACATCTCATTTGCATACCCCTCCCCCCTCTCCTCACATCACGTGATCATCAGTCCATAAATACCAGGGGGTGGCCATTTTTATTTTCTCTTTTATTTTCTTTCCTAACACTGGCCGCACGATGCATGAGGTAAGGTTCTTTACTTTTAACCACACGCCCCCTTGATCTCTAAGATCAATAATTAGTATCATAGTTCGCCATCCACGCTGAGCGTCTTCGTTCACGGTGCGATCGTCGAAGAAACTCTTCTTCAGACACTTCAACATCAGCATCAACCTCCCCTTCCTCTGATGGCAAGGAGACTCTCCGTATATCTAAAATGTGACGAGGCATTCCGCCAATCGCTACCTTGTTTTTGGAGAGTACTTCAATCACTGTACCTTTTCCCCAGCGAGTCGTGCAACGGGAATTGGGTGGTTTCACCCACACCTCTTCACCAACTGCGATGTCCACGCAGGCCTGTTCTTCTCTCTGTGTTACAGCCAATGGATGTCGCCATTCATAAGAAAAAATAGGCCGGTGCGACACTTAATTTTCGTCTTGACCAGCCTTCGGCGTCATATTGTACCAAAAAACTGCTTCTTGGGGCGAAATCTGGCTTCTTGATGCCACATCTTTTATAGTGCGATGGTGCCTCTCTATAATTCAATTTCCACTTGGACGGTATGCAGCTCTAAAATATAGCCCCACATTCCACTTCGCACATAAGTCTCTAAAAACTTTCGAGCGGAAAGACGTACCATTATCCACCAACACCCCTGCTACTGGCCCCCTTTCCATGAAAACCTTCTCGACAACTTTCTTTACCTCTTCTGCGGTTTCATTCTTGATTTTTCGCCATATCGCTACTCTCCCAGACCCACAATCAATCATAGTTACATACGGTTCATGTTGATAATGTGTGATGTCAATGACCAATCTCCGCCAATTCTTTTCAACATGCAGTTCCCTTTTTTCATGTCTAGCCGGTGCAGGGTCGATTGATTGGCATTCCCTACATTGTTCCACCACCTTTTGGACGTCTTTCATTGTGACATGCGGGTTTACTTTTCTTGCCAGGTAAAGGGTCCGTTCCTTTCCAAAATGATGCAGGTTATGCAGGTCTTTTAAATTCTCTAATGCACAACATGCTGGAGCCCCGTCTCTTTCCTTGTGTAGCCAGGCTTTCTTGACTCTTGTCAGCCCATCTGCTTAATTTCTTTGTGATGGAACTAAGGTAATAGTTACCTTTAGTTCGAATTCTCGAACCAAGTCTCCGAGCGCTCCAAGTCGACGCTGCTCCTTTTGTATTCATCCGCTTATCACCAGACAGCTCCGATTTAATCCACGACACCACTGTTGCAGAGTCTGTTTTAACGTTCACTACCTGTTGCCCCCATTTCAGAGTCAGATTGATGCCTTTCATCACAGCATCGAGTTCCGCAACATTGATATGGGCGCTATCATCCTTTTTGCGTAGCCAAGCAGCATCTTCAACAGTCACTTCTCCTATTTCCAATAATGCCCCTAATGCTACACTGCTAGCATCAGTCCATATCACCCCTTCATGGCCCTCCTTTACATGCCATTCTCCTCTCACAGGGTCCATTTTTTTCACTTCTGCAATGACTTCTTGTATCATGAGAAGCACTTTTTAATCAACTGCATCTTCCCAACTGTCTGTCCCAGTCTGCCTTTTAATAAAACTACACGCAGTTCGCAGCCATCCAGCTATTGGATAGTGGCTAACCAGCTTTCCACATACAGAGAAAAGCTCTCTCTTGGCTAGGTCAACCTTGGCTTCAGGGATCTCATTCCCTCGCCCAAACATCAATTTTCCTGCCTTATTGTTCTGTAGTCGAAATCCCAAAGCCATTCTGTTTTCCAGTGACTCAGGCGGTTTTGTCGTCATTCCATATGCTTTGATATGCTCTCTCACCCTTTCCGCAGTCACCTCTGTTTCGTCTACTAGTACATCGTCGATGTAAGAGCAGGTGCCTCTCTTCACTGCATCGTCTTTGGCCAACACTGTTTTAAGAACTGCCGTCATTATCTTTGATGCGGAGTTCAGACCAAATCCTAATCAGGTCAGACAATAAACTTTATACTCTACCAATTGATATTTCCACAATTTATCATCCACATGAAGTTGGAGGTAGGCTGACTTCAGGACCACAATTTTAGTTGCTTGCTTCATCCTTCTCCATTTCCTTATGACTTCTTCACACACGTCGATTCCGTCCTTTGTGTGACAAGCGACAAACTTGTTCAGCTCACGGAAATCTAACACTGGCCTAACTTTCTTCTTAATAGGTTGGACCACAGCCATGAGTGGCAAAATTCCTTCAACTTTCCCTGACCACGGCATTAATATTCCTTCATCTATCCATTTCTCAACTTCTTTTTCAAGCTGCGGCTCCGCAGCTCCTTTCAGTGTGCTTTTGTAGCAGCTGACTCGATTCGTCAATACAGGTGGCTCCGTGGTCCATCGCCATTTTACCATCCATTTTTCACCATCGAGGCAGGCTCGAATGTCATCATCCTCAATCAGACACAGTCGGGGTTTTGACGGTTGGTTGGTATCACCCCTTGTTATACTTCCTGTTATTCCCGGTGCACTCTGATTGCCAAACTTCACCTTGCCTTTAGCAATAGTAGCTCCTCTCAGTCGGCCTATCGCGTCCAGGCCCAGCACCACATCAATTCCTGCAACCAGTCTATCCAGCACGATCACTCTTAGCCGCAACGGCATATTCCTTACTACAATCTCTGCATCATCCTCTCCTTTACTTGTTTCCCGGAAGCGAAGGGCAATTACTGCTAATGTGCACTACTTGGCCACACCGAAAACAGATAATGTCAGGCCGTGGCTCCCTACAGTCTCTCATCAGGTGTGGTCCTTGACATCGAAAGCATTTACCGGTAAATCCAAGGCCTTGCTTCATCACTGGTCGCTCCTTTCTGCTTGCCACAGCAGCCGTGACCGCCCCCAGCTCACTGGACTGTTTCACCAAAACTCTAGCATGCCTTAGAATCTCCTCCACCTCCATGGTTTCAATATCAGTAAGTCGTTGCAGTTCCATGGAGATGTGATCACGGAAACCAGTTACAAGCGCAGTCTTCTCAAGGCTGTGTCCCCCATATCCAGCCAATCCTGCTAGTCACCTTATCTCTGCCACGTACACGTCCACAGACTCCCCAGTCCAGGTGACTCTTTTGAGCTTGTTGTAAGCCTCAAACGCGCTCTCGGAAAATGCGGTCTTTAACCGGTTTTAAAGGCTCTCAGGAGTAGCCTGATTCGTCTCTCCCATTTCTAGATAGACCGATAGAGCACTTCCTTCCAAATACATTGGTGTTAACGTGGCTACATCCTCGATCTTCTGCAGCCTTGCCACCAACTTCAGCTTGTTAAGCTACGCAACCACGTCACCTTCTCCAGTAAATGGCCTCAGGATATCGCTGCTCAATCTTACTCGGTCACCCATTTTTCTCACTGTGTCGAAATAGCTATACGTTAAATTCAGAGTGTATGTGCTAATTAGATGTAGAAAGAATCAGTTCGCGATCATAATTTAATTTTTTTTTTCGGCGAGTATCTATTGTTTTAGTTTGCCGACTTACGCAACCCATAACGAATAATATTATCTTAAGTTTACTTGTTAGCTCTTCTGTTATATGTTTTTAAAAATGTGTGTTGCCTATGAACTAACTACGTAAAATAATACGAGGATGAAGGGGAACGTTTAACAAATTTATTCAACAACTTATGAGATTATATTAGTTGAGCCACTGTGGAAACTGTGTGTGCTTCGTTCTCAAAGTGTCATGGCCGAACTTTTACTCGCTTCTACTACATCGAGGCGATCACTTATTGACACTTCAATGGAAGTAACTATAATTTTTATTTTAATCCTGACGTTAAATTTGAACTCAACCTCAGATCAAAAGTCTCAAACTCAAATCCAGCTGTTCTCTTCTCTCTGCACTTTTCACACTGACGCCCAAAATAAAGAAGACGACTCTTTTATAGAGAGACCCAACCACATCTCATTTGCATACCCCTCCCCCCTCTCCTCACATCACGTGATCATCAGTCCATAAATACCAGGGGGTGGCCATTTTTATTTTCTCTTTTTTTTTCTTTCCTAGCACGAGCCGCATGATGCATGAGGTAAGGTTCTTTACTTTTAACCATACATCGATAGAACGTTAACTCTATAATAATATATACGAAATCTGCAAGAATTAAAATACCATATTAAAGCGTACTTTACGACCGGACTTTGCCGGGCGTTCGTGCTACTTTTGCAGTTTTAACAAAAAAAAGCTACAATAATATCAGAGCGTCTCCATTCGCACTGAACATCTACATATGAATGAGTACACTATAGAATTTCCACTGGTCCTGCTAGTCATTATTATTATTATTATTGCTTTTTGGCCAAGTCCTGTCGAGTTTTTCGTCATTTGTTCGCACTTGATATGGCAGTTCTAATGTGTCGAACGGACTTGTTGTCTGCTTAGGTTGCCTCCTGGGACGTATTTGGTTTTTGTGCCGTACCCAGAATTGGTTCCCGACTTGAACACCGTGGACAAATTGTTCCTTTGTTTTGCAAATAATGCCAAATGCCCACTTTGACATACCAAATCTGTAATTCCGAACAAATATATGTGTGGCAAGCGTCAATTACTTTTGTTAGAGCTTGGTTTTTACCTTTGTCGCTAGGACCGGAAAGTATCCTGTGTGGTACAAAGTTTTCGCCCCATGAGTTCTTCTGTTGGTGACAGACCATTCTTCATTTTCCCATTTAGTGGTGTTCGATAGGAAAGAAGAAAGTATATAGGATCTCCCCTGTTATCCCCCTCGCATTGAAGAGTGGCGATTTAAATGTGTCAGCAAACCGAACGTGCATTATGCACCACAATTTATAGAATTGCTGGAATGATTCAGACGTCAATTGTGATCCGTTGTCGGAAACTAAAATCTCGAGAATGACTAAGTACTATTATCATAGATGGATGTCAATCTTTTACATTACCATCGATCGGCAAAATATTTTGAACTATGGTTGCTCTATATATGTAGCGGGAATCCATAGTCCGAGGTAGATTTTTCTGCGCTTTCATACACTGAATACAACGCTTGACAGTACGTTCGATATTTATGTCTGTGTTAATCCAATAAGCCACACTGTGGGCTATTGATTTCATGCTTGGGTTCCCGGTATGTAGTTGTCTAAGGCCTACTTGCCTGATCTGCGTACATTTGAAACCATCAATGAGCGAAAGAGGGCCACTGCGGCGTTTGAACTGTTGGACGTTTCCTGTGAAAACAGAACATCATGAAAGTTGAAGAAATCTGCACGCTGTTTTGATCGGTGTGTTTCTTGTTTGATGCTAATGCATATCACTGGAATCGTCTAGATACAATCTGTAAATGTGCGTTGAAAATCGTCCTCAATAATGATGGCAATACCGATAGTATTGTTGTTTGGAACTGATTGTTCTGATGAGTCGTGTGTAACCCCTCACTCAAGAAGGTGGTTAAGGACCCCTTTTTTTCTATAAATCTCGGCTCGTGCAGTCTAGTCTTCTCTGGGGTTGTTACATGAAATCTGGTATGCTGAAAGCGAATATCGAAGCAGCAGGCAGGAAGAAAGACAAACTCATGTTGTCTATCTAAAAAAGCTTAATTTCGCAAAATTATGTACAAATATTTTTACAAATCTCATTCAGTTTTTGTAAGTTCTTTTCAGTCTCAAATCTCTTCACAGACAATGACAGACGGTTGGATGAGGGAGGTGGAGGGGTCACGTCTCTTCTCAGATTCAACAAGCAATCTGCTTCAACTCCCAACTCTAACTGATCCGACTAATTTTCGCACGACAATCGTATATATAGTAAGTGTGAATGGGGTGGAAATTCTCCCCAGCCAATAAAATTTCGCCACGAAATCGAAAGCTTTAGGGTTTTGCGTGGGTGCGATTCCCATACCTGAAATCTGAATTACTCATTCTCACGATTTCCAAGGTCAGATGTCAATTCTGACATCCGACCTTGAGTTTATTTAAGGCCAGAAAATGTTATAAGTGAAATTTCCTGTCATCAACTTTTAGCCGTAAAATATATTTCTCTGGTTTCAAACAATATCTATTTTGACACGAAATAAAAAATATATATTTATCTTCTCTATTTTAAATCCTTGGGTTATCTGGCGTCACCCGGGAATACAAAGCTACCTCAGCGTAGTTCTAATGCTCCTCAATGGGGGATTACGTTACACGTGATAAGGTATCAGTCTGACAAAATATTGTTGTTCTATGGTGATGGATGCTGAAATCATATACCAATAGAATGATTACCCATCGTTGTAATAGACTAGCTAGATATACGGGAATGCCTTTCTTTGGGCCAAATATGGAAAATAGTGGCTTCTGATTCGTCAGAAATGTAAAGTAGTGCAAATTGTGGAATGTTTTACAGCAAAATCAGTGCTAGTACTTCTTTTCTACTTGACTATAATTGCAATCAGCGGGCTGCGTGCATGAAATCCTTCTCAGTTCCTATGACCTTCACCTTCACCGAGGTGCACGACTTATATGATCTTCACCTAGGTGCGCGACTTGACACACAAAAAAAACAGCCTCTTAATCACCTGCTAACGCACGCGTCACTGTAACGTCCAATGACAACAACAACAACAACCACAACCTTCTCACTCGACCTGCCTTTTATACCACTATCTTAATCCCTTCTCTTGCGCATGCGCCTGTAGATTCCTGACAACCTCGAGACTTCCGCTTATAAAAACCCAAGTTTTGTTGTCGCGCATGCCTATACAAGGCACAAACACGTGGGCGTTTGTTTTGTTGGTAAGTACTACACTCTCCCCTGATCTGATGATCACATAGAGTGCACTCCGGGGGTGGCCTCTTAGTTCATTGGCTTCTGCAAAGGGTGGTATTTACAATCTCGAATTCAGGTTCTGGTTCTGGTTCTGGGCGTGGTTCTGGTTCTGGTTCTGATCCTGCCTGATCAGACGAACTACAACTACCACTCTCTTGCTCGGTGATCTCACTCATTAGCAGCTCATCATCTGATGATTCATCGCTCTCTGTAGTTGTGGGATGTACTTCACTAGCTGGGCGAAGATCGCGCACATGGCGTGGGGTTCCATCAACAAGGACCGACTGCTGGCTGACCACTCCAGATATTCGTCCTCGCTTGAACTTGGTGGTGCACCGATTTCCAGGGGGTCTAACCCAAAGTGGATCCCCTACCTCGTATTTGTCATGACTCTCCTCATCGATTGGTTGGACAGTGTCAATGCCCTTTATCCTAACACGGTATTTGTGTATAGCATTGGCCGGTGCTGTTGTTAGTGTCTTCCCATCCTTTGGTGTGATGTTATACCAATACGTGGCCTCCGTAATGGTGCATTGCTTTCTGGCAGCAATTCTCTTGATGCTGCGATGGCTCCTCTCAGCAATGTCATTCCCTGATGGGACATGAGCACATCGCAGTCGTAGTCGGACACCCCACTCATTCAACAACTGCCGAACTTGGTGGCTACAAAAAGCAGCATCGTTGTCCGTCAATATCTCTTCCGGCGCACCTCGCTCAGAAAAGATAGATGACAGTTGGCGGACAACATTCGCTGAGTCCTGCCTGGTCATTTGCCGCCACACCGCAAAATGAGTGGGTCCACAGTCGATAAGGGTTAGAAAGGGCTTACCACTGTAATGGGTAATATCCATCGCTAATCGTTGCCACACATGCTCAACTTCCAATCGCCCCTTCTGCCATTGCTCAGGTGCAGGATCGATACTGGCATGCCTCACGGTGCTTGATGATCTGCCTGACATCCGCCCTTGTCACTGCCGGGTCCACACGCCTCGCAAAATACAAAGTTCTTTTGATACCTGGATGTCCACTCTGCACATGAATTCTTTGTATTTGGCATGAGCTAATCGCGCCAACTGTGCAAGATCGAGCAGCGAATTCCACGCCTGTCTTCACAGCTTCATACCATTTGTGAGGCACACGGGTTAGTTGGTCTGCACGATTACAGTGTGATGCCACGAGCGTTACACTCACCGACAGGTCATACTCTGATACCAGACTCTTCAGGGTGTTTAGCCTCCGCCGGATTAACATCTCACTGGCTGCCTTAGAGCGGACTCTCGTTCGTCCCGAAAGAGTGTCGGACACCCAGTGGTAGACGCAGAGAGAATCCGTGTACAAGTGTAACTTCTTTGACTGCCATTGCAGTGCCAGATTTAAACCCTTCACAACAGCATCCAGTTCCGCCAGGTTGATGTGTTGAGCATCAGAGTTAGAAGAGCATCATCAGATACATCATCCCAACCTGTAGTTACTAAACTTGCCCTGCGTTTGATGACGCCCACAGCTGTTCGGAGCCAGCCACACGCTGGTAAGTGACCAATAAGTTTCCCACACAAGGAAAAAATAGTCCGCCGCGTAATAACATCAGGGATGTTTGGAATCTCACTGCCACGCCTCCATCGTAAGGTACCGTCTTTCCTGCAAACGTCCAATCCTAATACCCGTGCTCCATCCCTCAGACGTTCGGGATCCTTGCACTCCAACCCGAATTGAGCTAACTTTTCTCTGACATGCGACGCAGATTGTACGTCTTCATTGACGTACACATCGTCAATATAGGCCGATGTTGCATCCTCAGTGGTCTTTTCCTGTGACACTGCATTTACAATGGTCTTCATGATTTGCGGTGCCACATTCAGCCCAAAGCCAAGTCGAGTAAGGCAGTATCTCTGACCCCGGAACCACACTGTCTGGAACGGCCACAATGTCTCATCCACTCGCACCTGCAAATAAGCCTTCTGCAAGTCTACTATAGACACATTGGAGCCCTTCTGGCACCATTCTCTCAGCTTGCTGGCGCACACGTCAGCATCGGCAGTGTACGTCTCAATGTATCTATTGAGTTCACGATAGTCCAGCACCAGACGAACTTTTGATTTGTTATGCTGGACTACCGCCATTAAGGGAATCAGACCCTTGGGTGGTCCCAGCTTGTTGGGGTAGGGGATCAGCCATCCATCCTGGATCCATGCCTTAAGTTCCTTCTCGTATTCATTACGGGCCTTGTCGGGTATCGAGTACTCTGCAATGCTATTCTTGAGTTCGGTTGGCGCCCTTCCTTCTGTCCACTTCCAAGATACAGTCCATGCTTTTTGGTGAGGGTCGTAGTCCACCTTAAAATCAGGCCGATCAATGTGAACTGCAGCACACACTGGGGTTTCCAAAAATCGCACAGTCCCATCTCTTCCAATAACCACTCCCCCCAGTGCCTTAATAGTATCATATCCCAACAGTACATCGAATCCCAGCAAATCCCCTCGCATCGCCAGCACATTAATGTCTGCGGCCACACCAGAGTCTGTGTGGACTTTGACAGTTCCGGCTCCACAGCAAGCTTGCGTATTGCCACCTATTGTGGTTACTTTGATGTTTTGCTTTGTCCAGTTTCGACACAACTTGGCACTCATGATGGTGTGTGAGTACCCGGAGTCGAGAAGAGCTGAACAAGGCACTTGGTCCACATACACATTTATTGTCGGTTGCGCCTCAATTAAATCTTGTCCAGGGAACAGGGCGGCGCCGACGTCCTGCCCCCTGATGCATTTCCCACACAATTTTGGGATAAATGTCCATAACTACCACATTGGAAACAGTGCGGGCGTCCTCGCCCCTTGTTAGTACAATTTCTTGCGAAATGGCCTTGCTGGCCGCAGCAGAAACATCTCCCATTGGTCGTGGGTCTCAAACTGGGACTCTTTTCAGCATTAGTCTTGGCTGCCTGCGCCATCATTACAACCGGTTCCCTCAGGTCCTCCTCATCTCTGATAATGGCTCGAGCACGTTCTAACAAATGTTCCATAGGCATTACAGATATGCTGGTGGAAGCCCTCAACAGTTGCTTAACATGGGTGGGAAGGCCGGCCACAAACGCATATGCCAGTGTTTGCTCTGACACTCCATTGCCAAATAGAACTGCAAGTTTCTTCAGCTCTGCGAAGAAGACATCCACGGTTTCTCCTGGCATGAGCTTCCTAGAGGCAAATGTTTCGTAGGCCATGCAGGGATCCATGGTAAATGCCTTGTATAAAGCATTTTTTATAGAGGTAACATCAGCCTTCTCCACGGCACTAAGTTGCTGATACACAATCAGGGCGCCTCCAGCCAATCTCAGGGGAATCACGGTATGCATCCCCTTTACTTCACAGAGGTTGCAGGTCAGCTCAACCCTTTCGACCCAGTCAACAACAGAAGTGGATCCGTCTAATTCGGGTATCAGTTTTAAATCAAACTTTGCCCCAGCCATAGTTGTCCAGGAAAAGAGACAAAACGAAATAGCCGAAATAGCTTATGACCTTCACCTTCACCGAGGTGTACGACTTATATGATCTTCACCTAGGTGCGCGACTTGACACACAAAAAAAAACAGCCTCTTAATCACCTGCCAACGCACGCGTCACTGTAACGTCCAATGACAACAACAACCACAAACTTCTCACTCGACCTGCCTTTTATACCACTATCTCAATCCCTTCTCTTGCGCATGCGCCTGTAGATTCCTGACAACCTCGAGACTTCCGCTTATAAAAACCCAAGTTTTGTTGTCGCGCATGCCTATACAAGGCACAAACACGTGGGCGTTTGTTTTGTTGGTAAGTACTACAGTTCCATCTATGAATATATGCTCAATCACTGCACCCACGCCATGATTTGATGCATTTGAGAAAATGAGTACTGGTGATCATCTAGTACTGTGTTAAGACACCAATTAAAAAATTAGTACAAAACTGAATTGAACCATCATTTTGCTTTACGGTGGTGAGTCCTGTTTCCTACAGTGAATATGTCACCGGTATGATGACCTTCATTTTCTCAAGTCGTTTAAGTTTCTGGTCCACCAGTTGTGGTGCAGCGTTTGGACACATGTTTGACAAATGATTTTAGCGACCGCATAGCATCTGCCTGAATGCAGCGTCTCAAGTTGTTATTAAAAACTGAAGAAACCTGTTTTATAATGTCTGGTCGATAATATTGCTATGAGATGATGAACTGGATCCCACTTTAACTATCCGATTGAGTGGAATGTCGAGAAGGCTCAATTACTAAACAAAGCAAATGAAGCATTGTTCCCGGTGAGTGCACAGTGAACGAGGCATAAAAAATGACGAAATTCAGCACCCCCACCTCCCATTTATCCCAAAAAATCCCCGGGGGAGTCAAATCCTGGTGAAAATGAACACACAGTCTAGTTTTAGACCTTAACATATGTAAATTTGAGTTCTGCGCCATGCAATAAAATAAATGACTAAGTCCATCATTTACTCCCCTCCATTTAACCCCAAAAGTCTCCAAGCCTTAACATTTGAGTTCAGCACCATGCAAAATTGCTAAATAAACATACACAAAAATATTTGGAGAAATATGATACAATAGTCGCAAAAATGGAGTCTTTTTATTAGTTCTAAAAGAGCCCCTGTGGCACACTCAAGACTTATCGCGAAGTATAGACAAGCAAAATTATATAGAAATCAGTTAGTTACAATTTTTCAGAATGTTTTATAAAAACCGAAGGCATCAAGTTTTTTAATAAGCACAAAAGTGTCGATTTTAGCCATTTTAACCCGAACGGCACCCCTAGGAGGGCAAATCCGTTGTTACATATTTATTCATATCATGTTTAATGTTTGTGCAAAATTTCCAAAAACTCCAAGGCATAGTTATTGAGGAAAATACGGACGGATGAATGGACAAGGGTGAATTTACAGGTCTATCCCCTCCTTTTGTCGGGGACCAATTAAATTCTAGTGAAATATGGTTCAAGATTGTTATCTATATGATAATCAATGCCGTTTTGTTTTTTTCATTTTAATGGTAGCCTGTGGTCTACCTGTGATGTGAACACATTTTTCGGAAGTACTCTGTGTCTGTGTTATATGACTTTTAGTTTTAATGAAAAGTGGCCTATACTTTCCCATAGTGCTTGGTATATAAGTGTAATTCTGCAGACAGTGTCTACTTTCAACTGTACTGCCATGTATTTTCGGTTTTATTTTGGGTTTGGGGAGAAGGTTGCTACTTTTTTACCATGATGTTTGTGTCTGTTATGCAAGGTTTATCTACTCTGTTGTATTTTGGCCTTTGTCCTTGTGAAGTGCAGAATCCTTCTTTATGACTCAGTAAATTACAGCTGCGACATCGGTGTGTCTTAAATGTACAGTTTCGTCCAAAATGCCAACTGACACAGTTACAGCAAGTAGTGTAAAGTTAGATAGGTGTTGACGTCCATGGTGTGGGATAGTGCAATATTTTAACAGTGTTAACCGCGGAAGTTGTTGATTGTTGCACCATAGTGAGACCATGCTTCAGATTAATGAGGCACTGGACTTCCACGGAAACTTGTAAAGTTATTTCTGGATCTGCTCTATTTTTGGCAAAATCCGTGTACGAATACCTGCGTCTCCCACTGATCTCAAACCACACGAAAATCTCAACCACTTGAATGGGCGTTGGAAGTTATTTCGAACAACTCACATTATCTGATTACAATGCTTTCATAAGTTAAGAAATCGGTTGACTCGCATTTCGTTATGGTAAAACAATTACAGCGAACGAGTATCTGCCTCACCTTTGTATACTCTCGTCGAAATTGTAGTCACGTTGGTGTTTAGGAAGTATATAATTTGCGTACCAGTTGTGTTTCGATGACCTAAGCTTACTTAGCAAAACTCTGACCTTCCAGGTGTCATCTTGTTTTTTGAATTCCATTTAAAATCTGTCCTTCAAGCGCGAAAACCACGTACATAACGATTTAGCCGTTGGGTCGAAATAGAATTACGTGATAGATTGTTCAACTGATTCTACAGATGTCGCAAGATTTGTTTCCGAGATGGCAAACGTTGAGAATCTTTCTGAAAATAATTCCATCAATCGTAGATGTTGTTGTCTTAACTGTTGTATAGTGCAATCCATTTTAATGTCTGTGTCTAGTTAAATGCATTTCATCTTTTTTCGTTTTCTAGCGGTTTTTTTTTTCTTTTCGAAAAGTAATTTTTTATGATGACATGAAGTTTGAACGGCCCTAAAAGTTGGTTTTAGTTGGGTTTTTTTCTTTTTATGAAACGTGTTCGTTCCCACCTTGTGCATGAAATAAAACAATCCTCGTCACTAATTGTTACGAGTTTTGAAAAGTGTGTTTGTGAAATAACCAGTTAAAAAATTATACGAGTATGAAGGGAACATTTAACGAATTTATTTAACAACTTAAAAATGATATAATAATATTTACTGGGTGTTATAATGATGTAATTCTCTCGTTGAACGGTGCGTGTGTTTCGTCCTCAAAGTGTCATGACCGAACTCCTACTCCCTCTTACTACATCATAGAGCGTGTACTGCCTTATCAGTCGAAGAAAAGTAACTATTTACTATATATTCAAAGACAATAAAAACAATGTTTCCAAACAAAATGAACACGAATAGAGATACGTAATAAAAATGAGTAGCCCATCCATCCATGTTGTTATTATTATTATTATTATTATTATTATTATTATTATTATTATTATTATTATTATTATTATTATTATTATTATTATTTTATTATTATTATATTTATTATTGATTTATTATTATTATTATTGATTTATTATTGATTTATTATTATTATTGATTTATTATTGATTTATTATTATTATTGATTTATTATTGATTTATTATTATTATTGATTTATTATTGATTTATTATTATTATTGATTTATTATTGATTTATTATTATTATTGATTTATTATTGATTTATTATTATTATTGATTTATTATTGATTTATTATTATTATTATTATTATTATTATTATTATTATTATTGATTTATTATTATTATTATTATTATTATTATTGATTTATTATTATTATTATTATTATTATTATTATTATTATTATTATTGATTTATTATTATTATTATTATTATTATTATTATTATTATTATTATTATTATTATTATTATTATTGATTTATTTATCTTTCAATATATTTTAAAATTTCATTTATTTTCCAGTTTTTATGATTAATGTTTCATTTTTAATTATTTTTGTTGATATTCAATTGCGGATTTGATACAGTCACGTAATTACCTAATCCTATTTTTGACACTCGTTGTTTTGTTTGTAAATTTCTCTGCGATAAACAATGAAATATACCTCGCCACTGCATCATAAACTCTGATCCGATTAGGATATTATTTTATTCAATTTATGTAAATGCGAAATATAAATATTTTAACTCAACTGATTTGACGCCATCTTTGACCTTTGTCCGTCAGGCGGTGTGATCAGATGTCTCTGACTTGAGATCTGCTGGTTGAATGCTACAAGTCTTATGTTTGCTCTTGCATATGTCTTTGTAACGCAAATTGAGTCTTCCGATTGACCGCATTCCAGAGGTGTAATCGCGTATAGAATGTTCTTTTGAGATGTGATCGTCTTCTATCCTGCAAACGTTACCGAGCTAGCGAAAGTCTTTGAGTGAGAATGGCAGACATGCTTGGTATGCCAGCCTGGTGAGTTGATCCTGCCAGGTGATTTCTAAGAGACTCTGAGATTGCGCATGTGGAAGGCATTCAGTCTTCACTCTCGGGTTGATTACAAAGTCCAGGACTCACTACTGTAAAGAAGATTGTTCAGCACGCAGGTGTACTCTTATTTTGGTGTTGAGTGTCAGCAAGGTGTTTGTCCCAAACTGTTTTCACTGGGTGGACCATAGTAGCTACTCTACTCTGGGGAAATTCGGTCATCCAGCAGTTGAAGGCAGTTGAGGCCCGCCCGTGCACAGGCTTTACCCATAATGATCAGAAGGGAGATCTAACGATATTTGTTTCGATTGCTGCGGTCCTCCATTTTTTTGTAAAATGTGACGACCATTGCGTCCCGCATATCCTGGGGCATTGTGCCCTTTCCCCAGCATTGTAGTAGAAGCCCGGGCGAATTCTTTGTTGGTGAGTACTTTCTTTTCACGGGGATTTTTCTTGTACCGCAGAAAAGCTGCCCCCTTTTACAACCATGACAGGATCCACCTCCTCAAATTAGTCTTCGCTTTTTTTTCTTTTTTCGGCTCTTTACCTAAAAGGTGTAAAAGGCAGCTTTGTACGCGGCATCGCGGATAAAATCCTATCGCGTCTGGGAGGAGTTTGTGGAGCAATCATTCACGGTTTTGTTAATGGTTTTGGAGAAACGTTCCGCGGCGTTTGCATCAGCAGCCCTAGAGTGTCAATATGGAGGGTATTCCCTCTACACGTAGCGATGAAACGGCCCGAGGTGAAGACGCACCTTGCTATCGACCAGAAAGTGGTCAGTATCGCAGTCGGTACTGTGCTAACTGCTGTGAGCAGAACATGATTGAGCATAGCTCTCTAAATGATAAAAAAAATCTATCTAGAGTAAATGCTTGAATTTGGGATGTTTTCAGGACACTCTGTGATGTAGCTCGCGGTAAAATAAAGTGTTGGTGATGCATAGGGTTTTATAGGAGCAGAGCTCGATTAGTAGCTGGCTGTTCTCATTGAGCTTGCCAACGCCAAAGTGTCCAATGTAGTGTGGCTAGGAGTTGTGGTCTGCACTCACCCAGGCATTGAAGAGCAGTTTCTCCTTTCCTGGGATTCCTCTTATCGAGCTCCTCGTACAAGACATCTTTAACCTCCACTAAAAACAAAGTGTGGGAGCGTAGGTACTGAAAATGTGTTTTGAACCCGAGGAGGTGGTAAGGCGCAGTAAGGAGGCTCCACTGATGACAGAATAGAGTTGCGCACTGCGAAGACGACTCCGTAAATATTTGACTCCAATCCTTTGCAGAAAAATGTGTAATTATTATAAGGGACATAACTACGTATCGAACCGGATACGAAACAGTATATAAAAGAGCTACCATTTTAAGGTAGGACGTCTTGTCTTGCTTGCAGTCTTGCGTCCTACCAGCCTCGCGTCTTCCACTCTACAAGTGTACTCCGGTTAACCAAGCTTCCCAGGGACGAGCGTTTAGCTCTCACACGCTAAGTTCCTTTTTCTTTACCTTCATTTACATTTATCTAACTTCAAAAGAAAGTAGCTATTTTGTATTTGTATTATTACGAAGTAACCTTCTTTTTGTTACGTACCACTCGGCATATTTTGTCATAGTATTATATACCGTTGAAACAGGATATAACAGTTGGCGAACGAAGATGATTCTTTATCTCTTAACAGAGATAAATTACTGGATTCAAAGGACTGTGTACTATTCAATGATTTTTTGACGAAAATTTACAAGGATGTTGTTACTGAACTACCATTAGGATCACGTGCGACAAAGAACTATTCGAGTTTACCTACATAAAGTAGTAGAAAGTACGGATTTCTCCGATAAGAACTCACGGAAAGGTAATAAAATTGTACTTGAAAGATATTGAAGGTAAAGTGAATTTTATTTATATTTTTGACGAAAAAATATTTGGGAAACGCAAACTGAATTCGAACCCGACACCATAGGATTACGAGTCTTTCGAAAGAAAAGAAAGAACTCTCACTATTCTTTTTCTCTAAACAAAACAGAGACTATTGTTATAATTTTCTTTTTTTTTTGCAAACGTATTTTTGTTGAAAAACAGTTTGTTCGTCATTGTTTCGGGTAAATTAATTAGAACTATTTGTTGTGTGAAGTTGAAAAAGTATTATTGTGTAAAATTACGTTGTTGAAGCAGTTTATTTTGCAAAACTTGTAGAAGTATTGTTGCTAATTTGCGAAAACGCATATTTACGAAGTGTAGAATCATTGGTGTAAATTTTGAAAAGATATTTTTTAAGCTAAAATCGAACAATTGGCTGAGTTGACGACGGTGCTTACTCTTAGCATTCAGGAACAGTAAAAAATGACACAACAATTTTTAGTGCAACAACAATAACAACAGCTACAACAACAGCAGGAAATGACACAAAAAACTTTAGAGGCACAACAAGAACAAATAAAAATACTTCAACGCCAAATGTCGACTCACCAAAAGAATTTGGAAAAAATAATTAAAACCTCGACAACTGAGAAAAAAACGAATTTTTCTGCAGAGAGTATTTCAAATTCTTTGTCGGAATTTCACTACTCTCCCGATACTGGCGTTACATTTCCAACATACTATAGAAGGTATGAAACAGTTTTTACAAAGAGGTGTTCGGACTGGACTGACGAAGAAAAAGTTACACTGTTACTTCAAAAACTGGGTAATGACATAAACACAAAGTGTGCTAATTTAATTTTACCCAAAAAACCGGAGGAAGTGACCTTTGAATAGACAATAAATACTTTATCTAGAATATTTGATAAAAGAGCCTTTTTCACTCTAAATATAAATTTTTTAATTTATAGAAATCAGAATCCGAAGACTATCTAGAGTATGCTTGTACTGTAAATTGCTTATGTGAATCATTTAAATTAAATGAAATTTCTGCGGAATTATTTAAATGCTTGATCTTTGTGCAGGGACTCACAGAACCAAGGGACAAAGATATCAGATCCGAGATCCTGATAATCATGGAGAAAAACAACACCCGCATTGAAGAAAAAAGCGTTTACAAGGCACAACATGTAAAAAGGCAAAGGACCTCTAGAACGTACAAGACCCAAGAACAAAACACCCCCAGAATGCACAAGGACCAAAATTGTGGATGCTGCGGAAGTACGAGACACACCAAAAAGACCTGCTGGTTCAGGAATAGGATATGTTACGAATGTGGATTCAGAGGCTACAAGGGAACGTACTGTGACTAGAAGAAAAAGCGAAGGACCAACAAAGTGAATGCGCTTCGCACAAGGAAAGAGAAAAGTTGCGAAAGGCGTAAGTATGTCGATGTTCACATAAATGGACATCCTGTAACATTACTCCTGGATAGTGGTTCGGACATCAGCATCATAGATGAAGATATCTGAAGAAGTATCGGTCGACTTGAACTAATGGAAATTAGCAAAATGGTGAAGAGCGTGTGCGGCAAAAAGTTGGAATTCAAAGGAGAACCGAGGTGCAACGTAACATTTGGTGGTCAGACACGCAAGTCCAAAGTGAACGTGGTACTAGGAAGGAACACAAGTCTATTTGGAGGGGATAGGTTTGTCCTGTTTAACTTATGGAAACGACCAGTTAATTCTTTTGTAATAGGTTGAGCACAGAGAAATCGAACCTAGGGGAAGGCTTCCTGCACGATGTAAAAACAGAATTCCCAAGAGTTTTTGCCGAAGGGCTTGGACACTGTGTGAAAATAGAAGCCAAATTTGAAGTGAAGAAAGATGCCACCCCAGTATTCAAACCTAAAAGAAATGTACCTTTTTTATCAATGGACGCAATCGAGAAGGAGTTAGAGAGACTTCAACAGTTAGATGTCATTGAAAAAGTTGACCATACGGAATGGGCCAACCCGACTGTATATGTGAAGAAAAAGAAGAATAAAATCAGTCTGTGTTGATTTCTCAACGGGTCTGAATGATTTCTTAAAGGACCACAATTATCCCCTTCCGTCGGCAGAAGATCTATTCTCAAAACTAAACGGAGGAAAAAAATTTTCCAAGATAGACCTCTTGGACGCGTACTGGCAAATCAAGGTCAATGATGAATGCTCAAAGTACCTGTGCATTAACACGCATAAGGGTATATTCAAGCTAAAGAGGCTTCCTTTCGGCTTAAAGGTCGCCCCTGCTCTCTTCTAACAGATAATGGATACGATGCTCGCAGGGTTGGAATTTGCAATGGCATACCTTGACGATGTCTTGATAAAGAGCAGAAATTTGCAAGAGCACAAGAAGCACATCAGAGAAGGACTTAAGAGAATGGAGGTGTTTGGTTTCAGATTGAGTCCAGAGAAATGCGATTTCTTCATGAAAAGGATCAAATACATGGGTCAAATAATTGAGAAAGATGGAAGAAGGCCAAATCCATAACGGACCGAAGCAATCAAAAAGATGCCTGCCCCAGACTCAGTACCAAAACTACAGTCATTTTGGGATTGGTACAATATTATGCGATATACATCCCTAATGTGCATAATTTGAGAGCTCCTCTTAACGACCTACTAAAAAAAGGCAGTAGAATTGTACAAAGGAATGTGAATCTGCTTTCCAGAAAATTAGGAAATGTCAGATCTGGCATTAGCGCATTTCGATCCAGAAAGGGAGATGGTACTAGCAACGGACGCCAGTGATTACGGAGTTGGTGCTGCATTACTCCATAAGTATGAGGATGGAACAACAAAAGCAATCGCTCACGCGTCAAGAACTTTGATTGCAGCTGAGAAAAACTACAGCCAGATTGAAAAGGAGGCTGTCTCGATAATATTTGGAGTCAAAAAGTTTAACCGTTTTCTCCATGAACGAAACTTCATATTACAGACGGATCATAAACCGTTAATCACGATATTTCGATCGAAGAAAGGCACCCCTACGCATACCGCAAATCGATAGCAGCGATGGGCTGTAACTATCTTAAACTATCAGTTTAAGATGGAGCATGTGTCATCAAAAAGGTTAGGACACGCGGATGCACTTTCAAGGTTGATTCCAAAAAGAAATTAAAGTTTCGAAGAGACGGTAATTGCAGCTCTTAAAGATGAAAGCGAATGCTCAAATTCAATGTGCAATATGACCCGTGAGCTCCTGGTAACTCTAGAAGAGATTAAAAGAGAAGCTGATAAGACGTTTTCATGAAGAAAATGAATAATCAAGTAGGACGGACGGAAAGAAATAAAAAGGACAAATGACACCTTTTTCCATTTGCGAAGATGTACTCATGTATGCTGATAGAATCGTAATTACACAGATATTACGAAGAAAAATGCTAAAGGAATTTCATACAGTTCATCCTGGCATTTCAAGGATGAAATCCCTAATTAGAGGTTACGTGTATTGGCCTGGTATTGATAAAGAGGTGGAAAACTGTGTCAAAGCGTTCAAAGGATGTCAGTTAGCAGCCCGAGATCGTCCGGTAAAAACGACCCCGTGGTCGAAGACGGACTTGCCCTGGTCACGTCTGCATATTGATTATGCTGGACCCCTAAATGTTTGTTTTTATTTAATTGTAGTGGACTCTTTCTACAAATGGCCGGAGATATTCAAGATCAGACATCCAACAGCAAGGAACACTGTAAGTGCACTTGACGAAATTTTCAGCCGGTTTGGTGTACCAAAGACCATAGTGAGTGACAATGGTACAGCATTCACAGGTTACGAATTTAGAGGATTCTGCAACTCACTGGATATACAGCACATCACGACGCCTGTTTACCATCCTAGGTCGAATGGGTTGGCAGAGAAATTTGTGGACACGTTTAAGCGGGCATTAAAGAAAAAACATGAACATTGACACAGATGAGCGAACAATACAAACATTTCTAGCAATCTACAGAGTAACCCCAAATCCAAACAATAATGTAAATGCATCGCCTGCAGAACTTATGTTCGCCAGAAAAATTAGATCCATTTTCGATAGATTCCTACCGGACAAAAAGAAAGTTGCTAGAAAAGAAAACTTTCATGTAAAGTGCTATTCCACAGGAGATAAAGTTTAGTATCATTAAGAAAAGAATTAGTAACATGGTCTATACTATTCAAGGCCCAAGTTTTGTCTGTAAAAGACATGTAATCAAATTCGTTCCAGAATTTCGGAAAATACAGAGGAAATCCCAATAGAAACGTTGTGTGACACATTTAACATTCCAACAGTGTGTATACACGGACCCATGAATGTATCCCCTGAGCCTACTATACGGGCTGGACAGAATTCTTTACCGCAGGAAACTCTGAAAATTTAAAAAAAAAAAAACGTTTACAAGTATTTTTGATATAGATGTACATAAGAATACTTTGATAAGTATGTTTTAACTTAAATAGGGATGGGATAATAAAATTGTGGGGTCTGCGTTCGCACATGGCCTCCATAGAATGGAAATAGGCACAAACTTTAATAAAGACTTTTCATATCTATCTGTGTAAGTATACTTTGATAATTATGTTTCAGTTTAAAGAAATATGGTATAATAAAATTATGGGGTGTTTGTTCGCACCTGACCTCCATAGAATGGAAATATGTCACAAAGTTTAACAAGGTTTTTAACAGAATATTGTGATAAGTGTTTCAGTGTGAACAGGTATGGTATAATAAATTATGGGGTTTATTTATTTTATTTTTACTTTCATCATATTTTGCTTTTGTTTTGATACCCCCAAATTCGAAGCTATCTCATTGCAACCCTTCCTTTTCATAACCTATCATACTTTCATAAATCAGAGTTCATTTTCTGTAATCTGTTTTTGAACCCAGTCAACGACGGGTACTTTTGCTTGTATATATATATATATATATATATATATATATATATATATATATATATATATATAGAGAGAGAGAGAGAGAGAGAGAGATAGATAGATAGATAGATAGATAGATAGATAGATAGATAAATAGATAGATGTGGGATATTGATTACGTTTTTTCATTACTTGTGATCTCCTATGGTCATTAAATTAAATTCAATTCAAAGTTATTTTGATATTTTAAGCAGGATAATTCATATAGTAAATGTGGGATTGTGGTGATTTCTGAAGTAAAAATGGACAAATTGTGAAAGAATCGAATGAAAAATGCTTGTTGGAATAAGTGGAAATGCATCAAGTAGAAAAGAGGATAGATAGGATGACTACAAAAGTAATGGCTGGAAATCCTTCACGACTGTGGAAATTGTTATTCCAAGCATAAAGAAAATTTTTAATAAAATGTATCCCATTCCAAGATGAAGCATTGATTCTCCAAGCCTAATTTAATTTCTTTTTATTGATTTTTATGGTAAGCAAAATAAATATCCTAGTTCATTTGGCTATTCAATATTACGGATTTTTAAAAGCTTTTCGCACCTATTTGAAAAACGGCAATATGGTGCCTATTAGAGACTTCACATTTTAATATTAAAAGATTTAAGATGCTTGGACATTGCTTTCTATCGCTTCTTGACCTTGGTCTTGTCTGATCACCACATATTCTGAGATATTTCACGTTTCCTTAGATTTTGTCTCCCAGCGCTCCAAGTCTCCGCTTAATAAGCATCTCCGCTGCTCCTTTTGTTTTGATCCGCTTATCACCAGACAGCTCCGATTTAATCCACGACACCACTGTTGCAGAGTCTGTTTTAACGTTCACTACCTGTTGCCCCCATTTCAGAGTCAGATTGATGCCTTTCATCACAGCATCGAGTTCCACAACATTGATATGGGCGCTATCATCCTTTTTGCGTAGCCAAGCAGCATCTTCAACAGCCACTTCTCCTATTTCCAATAATACACCTAATGCTACACTGCTAGCATCAGTCCATATCACCCCTTCATGGCTCTCCTTTACATGCCATTCTCCTCTCACAGGGTCCATTTTTTTCACTTCTGCAATGACTTCTTGTATCATGAGAAGCACTTTTTAATCAACTGCATCTTCCCAACTGTCTGTCCCAGTCTGCCTTTTAATAAAACTGCACGCAGTTCGCAGCCATCCAGCTATTGGGTAGTGGCCAACCAGCTTTCCACATATAGAGAAAAGCTCTCTCTTGGCTAGGTCAACCTTGACTTCAGGGATCTCATTCCCTCGCCCAAACATCAATTTTCCTGCCTTATTGTTCTGTAGTCGAAATCCCAAAGCCATTCTGTTTTCCAGTGACTCAGGCGGTTTTGTCATCATTCCATATGCTTTGATATGCTCTCTCACCCTTTCCACAGTCACCTCTATTTCGTCTACTAGTACATCGTCGATGTAAGAGCAGGTGCCTCTCTTCACTGCATCGTCTTTGGCCAACACTGTTTTAAGAACTGCCGTCATTATCTTTGATGCGGAGTTCAGACCAAATCCTAATCAGGTCAGACAATAAACTTTATACTCTACCAATTGATATTTCCACAATTTATCATCCACATGAAGTTGGAGGTAGGCTGACTTCAGGACCACAATTTTAGTTGCTTGCTTCATCCTTCTCCATTTCCTTATGACTTCTTCACACACGTCGATTCCGTCCTTTGTGTGACAAGCGACAAACTTGTTCAGCTCACGGAAATCTAACACTGGCCTAACTTTCTTCTTAATAGGTTGGACCACAGCCATGAGTGGCAAAATTCCTTCAACTTTCCCTGACCACGGCATTAATATTCCTTCATCTATCCATCTCTCAACTTCTTTTTCAAGCTGCAGCTTTGCAGCTCCTTTCAGTTTGCTTTTGTAGCAGCTGACCCGATTCGTCAATACAGGTGGCTCGGTGGTCCATCGCCATTCTACCATCCATTCTTTGTCATTGAAGCAGGCTCGAAAGTCATCATCCTCAATCAGACATGGTCGGGGTTTCGACGGTTGGTTTATATCACCCCTGGTTACACTTCCTGTTATTCCTGGTGCACTCTGATTGCCAAACTTCACCTGGTCTTTAGCAATAGTCGCTCCTCCCAGTCAGTCTATCGCATCCAGGCCCAGCACCACATCAATTCCTGCAACCAGTCTATCCAGCACGAACTCTCTTAGCCGCAATGGCATATTCCTTACTACAATCTCTGCATCGGCCTCTCCACAGCATTCTACTTCTCTGCCATCCACCGCTCTAATGTTGCTGGTTCCATTCCAAGAGTTAGCAACGCTCATAGTAATAATGTTGTTGTACATCCAGTATCAACAAGAACTCTAGCCCTCTTTCCATTGATTGTGATCACTGACTGTGGCAACAAACTCTCATACGCCTGTTCAGTATAAAAGGGGTGACTACTGGTGCAATAGCACCCCTTTACTTGTTTCCCGGAAGTGAAGGGCAATTACTGCTAATGTGCACTACTTGGCCACACCGAAAACAGATAATGTCAGGCCGTGGCTCCCTACAGTCTCTCATCAGGTGTGGTCCTTGACATCGAAATCATTTATCGGTAAATCCAAGGCCTTGCTTCATCACTGGTCGCTCCTTTCTGCTTGCCACAGCAGCCGTGACCGCCCCCAGCTCACCGGACTGTTTCGCCAAAACTCTAGCATGCCTTAGAATCTCCTCCACCTCCATGGTTTCAATATCAGTAAGTCGTTGCAGTTCCATGGAGATGTGATCAGGGAAACCAGTTACAAGCGCAGTCTTCTCAAGGCTGTGTCCCTCATATCCAGCCAATCCTGCTAGTCACCTTATCTCTGTCACGTACACGTCCACAGACTCCCCAGTCCAGGTGACTCTTTTGAGCTTGTTGTAAGCCTCAAACGCGCTCTCGGAAAATGCGATTTTCAATGCTCTCAGCAATGGCCTGATCCGTCTCTCCCATTTCTAGATAAACCGCGAGAGCACTTCCTTCCAAATACATAGGTATTAATGTGGCTACATCCTCGATCTTCTGCAGCCTTGCCACCAACTTCAGCTTGTTAAGCCACGCAACCACGTCACCTTCTCCAGTAAATGGCCTCAGGATATCGCTGCTCAATCTTACTCGGTCACCCATTTTTCTCACTGTGCCGAAATAGCTTGACGTTAAATTTGAACTCAATTCCAACTCCAAATCCAACTGTTCTCTTCTCTCTGCACTTTCCACACTGACGCCCAAAATAAAGAAGACGACTCTTTTATAGAGAGACCCAACCACATCTCATTTGCATACTCCTCCCCCCTCTCCTCACATCACGTGATCATCAGTCCATAAATACCAGGGGGTGGCCATTTTTATTTTCTCTTTTTTTTTCTTTCCTAACGCGAGCCGCATGATGCATGAGGTAAGGTTCTTTACTTTTAACCATACATCGATAGAACATTAACTCTATAATAATATAAACGAAATCTGCAAGAATTAAAATACCATATTAAAGCGTACTTTACGACCGGGCTTTGCCGGGCGTTCGTGCTACTTTTGCAGTTTTAACAAAAATTGGCCTTCGGGACAAGATCAAAGTGTAGTATCTGTTCTTCAGATGCTGCACTTCTATTTCTTGTTCTCTTTCGGTGGAGGAGAAATCCTTCACGACTGAGACAATTTTTATTTTTGTACCTTTTCTCCACGTTAAAAAACGACCCTAGTGTCTAACTCTGTCCCGTGGGGAGGCATAGTAAATAGGTACAATAATATCAGAGCGTCTCCATTTGCACTGAACATCTACATATGAATGAGTACATTATAGAATTTCCACTGGTCCCGCTAGTCATTATTATTATTATTATTATTATTATTATTATTATTCGCATCTCGTTTTTATTTTTGTTTACAGCAAAGCAAATTAAGCAAGTTTTAACTTCATTCATAGAATGCATAGAAAATAGTAAATATTTTTTCTTACATCGTTTTCTCAGTTTACCTATGAATCGTCGACTATTTTCAACTGTTTATGAAAAGTTTCAAGTAGCATTGTTGTACGCTAACCACGAACTAATACAATCTGTTTTTTTGTTTGTTTATTTGTTTTTGTTAAAAAATTTTTTGACTCATAATGAGGGTAGATATTTATTTGGTGTCCACCGCACCAAAGTGTAACACAAGGTCGGAAGGTGGAAAATAGGCAAGCTTCCCTAAAAGAGGCACACTCTTGCCTCAACAAAAATTGTCTGGGCATCCCTGTTGGCATTACACGGTCGGGGCACCTCAGACGATAAGCAATAAACTTGCCCCCCCCCTGAAAGCTGAGTGGCAAAGCTTGGGAGGATAGACCTCCTAAGTAATACCCAGGCCGTGTAGTTTAGTCCGACAAGGACGTGGCCGGTTCCCGGCTCTTCCCTTGTCAGGCTGAGTGTCAAGAACTGACATTTGACGTGTGCTCTACAAAGTCTCCCTGTAGCTGAAGCCATTAGGAGACGCAGCAATATTTGGCACAAGGCCTAGAAAGTGGGGACCTAAAGCAAACTTCCCTAAAGGATGAGCACTCTTGCAATTGCAAAAATTGCCTGAGTAACCCCGTCGGCATTCCCCGGTCAGGGCGCCTCAGATGACAAGCAATGAACTTGCCCCACCCGAAAGCTGGGTGGCAAGGCCTGGGACGGTGGACCTCCTGTGTGATACCCAACCGGTGTTCCTCAGTCCGACAGGTGCTGGGCCAGTTCCTGCTGTCGGGCTGAGTGTCAAGAACGGATCCTTGACGTGAACTACTACCCTGCCTCCCAGCAGCCAAAGCTGCTAGGAGACACATCCCCATCATGAGTAATGGGGATATGACTCCAATGATTTCGACGATCGTTTTTATAACCACCGCTAAACAGTCAACCAATCATAAGCTTCAAAATTATTCAATCAGTTCACCGTCGCCTTTGTCTCAAAACAAAAAGATCGGGATTGCATGGATTCTTCGCTGCCATCTTTGTTACTAGGAATTACTTAACTCAAGATCCGGACTACATTGATTCTTTGCCGATTTGATTTACTGCCGCCATCTTTGTTCAACATAATGTCACAACACTTGACAGTTTTAAAATCAAAATAAATCTTTTGTTGTCTTACAATTTTCAATGAACTACAAGGAAAACATTTGAGAAAAAATATATGCGGAAATTACCCGGAAATTGTAAAATTTACAAAAATATACAACAAATCTCTCATTCGGAAATTTAGAATGAAATCGATAATTGTATTGGAATCGGGAAAAATTTTAGAATCGTCCCATCACTAATATATATATATATATATATATATATAAATATATATATATATAAATATATATATATATATATATATATATATATATATATATATATATATATATATATATATACTAGCTGTCCCCCTGCCACACATTGCTGTGGCTCAAATTGGTGCAACGGAAAAAGTTCCAAAATGAGAAAATGCTTGTATCTTATAGGTTTAATTTCCCATTTCTTATGGGTACACAGTTTTTGTTGTTCCATTTTCTGAGCTGATGTAGAGATTTTCTGGTTTGGTGACTCTTGAACACGTAACAGAAATTGTCCATATGAAAAAACAGTCAGTGTGTAACTGTAAGCCACACAATTGTAAACATTGTTCCCTGAGCTTTGCTGGTGGTTATTGCAAACGACAATAAAATTGGAAAGTGCAATTTCCTAAAGTGTAATGGCGTATCCAGTGGAATCATAGGAATGCGTGAAATGAAGATATATTCACCTGTGAAAGGTCCTGTTAAGATTGTTATTTCTATGATATTGTTTGTTAATTTGTTTTTTACTGCAAGCCATGTGCCATTGCAAAGCTTGGATTGGTTTATATTTTACAACATGATAATTAGTTTGCCAATTTTTTGTTGCAGTATATGCGGTGGCATCCCTAGTAAATCTATTTTTGTTACTATCCAGAGATCTTGTAAAACAGACACTTATGCCATGCCCTATCAAAAACCATTGATATCTAAAGAGCAATTACTGTAAAAACGAATCCCCCTTCGACACATTCACTAACCCTGTGTGATATTACAGTTAGTAGATCAGCTGTAGATCTATCAGAATTGAAACCATATTGTTTGTCGCTGTGTATGTTATTTTTGCTGAAATGGTTGGAAACTTCTCTATTTATCACAGATTCCAGAAACTTACTCATAATGCAAAGGAGACTGATTTTTCTATACCGAGATGGACATGACCAAGATAAAATTTTCTACGATAGTATGCGGCAGTGATACTGAGTCTGGGTAAGTCAGTATTTACTGCAAATCAATTATTATTGTTGCATCAGGATCAGTGTCACCAGCTAGAGTTTCCTTTAAGTGTTGATCCTCAGTAGTCACGTCTTTATGTTCCTATTTCTATTTTTCTAGATCATGTTTTTCATCCTCATCATTTCCCAAACTTCATTTGGCACCAAACTGGTCACAGGCGGTAAATGTGTCCGTCTGTGGAGGTTTAAAGAACACGCTAAACTTAATATTTAACACTGACCTTAAAAAAGACGTCTTCACAACTTAGTGGTCAGAATAACTAATGCTCATCAACTGATGGTACATGCCGTAAAGCTTTGATACACTCAACCTGCTGTCTATATACCATCTATTAGGAATTTCGCATGAGTGTAGTGGCTGAATGCGGGGAACCGACGCTATGTGTGGTCAATTTGGCTGGCAGTAACTTTGTGTGTCTTGTATTTGCCTCTTTTATCTGCGATTGGGGTTCCAGAATCTGTCATCCTCTACGTAGTATTATCCACTTTCAAATTCATCTTCGAGCACTCAACGCATTCTCGCTTCTGGAATGGTGTAAGCAACCTGGGAATCCATCTGGCAGACACTTTATGCATATGCAAATGGTCATGAATAACATTTTCCACAGACCCTGTACTAATCTTGACATCTTGGGCTATTTGGCGAATAGTAATGCGTCGATCTTCCAAAATGGTAGCCTCAACTTGACGGATAGATGCCTCATCAATGGCAGAAGGAGGGTCGACCAGGTCTGGGAGCTGTTCCCACAGATTTTCGGCTATGTTTGAATTCATGATGTTAGCGTTTTACAAGGTCATATGATGGGTCATTATCACCATAAGTTTCTTTCATTTCATCAAAGGTCTCCTGTGGTGTGCGTCCTTTCAAATACAAAAACCGGATCACTGCTCGACATTCAACAGGCTTCATATCATACCTGACTCAGTTCAAACACCTGTAAAACAGAAACCACAATTAGTCCAGGGCTGTAATTTGCCAAATAACCTGTACAGATATAAATCATTGCACATGCAAAATTTCAGCTCGATCAGACAACTGAAAGTGGGTCAGGGGCATTACTTATTGAACGCCCCTCGTATCTATAAAAGTGAACGTGTCTGTGTGTCTGTGGGTGTGTCTGTCTGTGTACATTTCCCTACGTATATCAAATTTCGAGTCTGTAGACAAAAAATTGACAGAGTTATTACTCTGTCAATTTTTTGTGTACAGACTCGAAATTTGATATACAGGGTACTGAGAATTGGGAAAATCTATGTGATCGGGTTTTGGCCAGAAATTTGGCTGTTAAGGGGTCGAAGTTCAACGATTTGACCTTTGAGAACTCTACCAAACTTCTCTGACAATTTTGGGTCTAAACACTTGAAATTTTAGATATAGGTTATTTGGACATAGATCTAACTTAATAACTTGATTTGAGCCCAAAACAATAAATGTTAAGGGGTCATAATAGGGGTCAAATTTTAAAAATTGACCGTTCTTTTCTTTTTTTTTTTTTTTGCTCAGTATACACCTCCAAACACCCAGGCAACTCCGGGCACCCATGCTAGTATATCTATAAAAGTGTCTGTGTGTGTGCATTTCCCTATGCAATAACTCTGTCAATTTGTAGTCTACAGTCTCGAAATTTGATATACAGGGTTCTGAGATTTGGGAAAATCTATGTGATCGGGTTTCGGCGAGAAATTTGGCTGTTAAGGGGTCGAAGTTCAACGATTTGACCTTTGAGAACTCTACCAAACTCCTCGACAATTTTGGGTCTAAACACTTGAAATTTTAGATATAGGTTCCTTGGACATAGATCTAACTTAATAACTTGATTTGAGCCCAAAACATTATTGTTTTGGGCTCAAATCAAGTTATTAAGTTAGATCTATGTTAAGGGGTATTAATAGGGGTCAAATTTTAAAAATTGACCGTTTTTTTTTGTTTTTTTGTTTTGTTTTTTTGCTCAACATGCACCTCCAAACGCTGGGCTAAAACGCTAGTATATATATATACTAGCGGGGGGGGGTCATACATTATGCTTAAATATATTTTAGTTTGTCCAGATTTATATATTATTATAGAGTCCTGATTTCAAAAGTGAAAAAAAAATTGAGTACCATCAGTTAGAATCGAAACCGAAAGCAAAGCACTGCACCAACGTGATACGCATATGAACTGATTAAAAATAAACTAAGATGAATGTACAAAATGTGCAATGATTTTTTTCAATTTTGACCCAACTTTGACTTCTTAAAAACAATTTTAACCGGCTAACGACCCATAAAAGAACGGTCCATAAAAATCCAATCATTTAAGGCCCCTAGCGCCGCTCCACGAATTTTAGTTTCGGGAGAGATAGAGTTTGAAAATATAGAGATAGACATCGGGCCTTGTTTAGAGAAAGATGTCATGACACCATGCTTCGTAGTGCAATTGGATTATGTTCGCTTTTTTCTAGACAAAAAATCTAACCTGAGTTTAAATTATTATATATCTGTAGCATTTATAAGAGTAACTCTCTTTTTTGTTAATTTACATAATCTATTCGTATACACCGTAAACACGCATGTAAATTAGATTTTTTTAAAATTATATTATCCGCACGGAGCGAACTATGCAACAAGAATCTCTTCTCAAATGTATCATAGTTTATGAATGTTAAACGTTCACTGGTACATCTACATCTAGTATATATATATATATATATATATATATATATATATATATATATATATATATATATAAAGTGTGTGTGTCTGTGTACATACGTATATAGAAAGAGCGGAAGAAAGAGCGGGTGAGAGAAAGAGTTTTACCTTGCCATTACATGATTAATAGGAAATTAACTAACACTTTCCAAACAGATTGTTCAATCTCACTGCTTTCTAGAGCATGTTATGGGGAACTAATCTTACATTTCATTGCCGTTTTAAAATTATTATATTTTTTCTGAATAAAATACCTCTCTCAAATATGTATTCCCCCAAACGGTAACAGACTTATTTACCTTCTATATATTAAGTCCTCTCACACGACTCATGTCACCGCCAGAATACTTTTAACAAATATCATTATTTCTATATGGCCACTTCTCAGATGCGCCGATAAAACAAATTTAGTAAAAATTTGTTTTATCTTCTCAAATTCCATTCGGAACAAATAGATGAATCGGTTACTTCCCTTGTCTCCAAAATATCGCATTACACTACGAAATATCGCATTACACTACGAAAGCGCTACCAAAATACCCTGAAGGAAAACAGAAGAACTCGCGACTGAAACTTCACACTAATTAGGGACTTCCTGTTTTAGTTAAACGTAGATAATCTTTAATTTTGTTTGTGTATGAGCGGGTGTTTATACATTCAATAAGCAGTTCACCAAACACAGACAATAATGTACCAGTAGAGTTATTTACCAGGACGTTTAACATATTTTCTAGGGGCACGTATCTTTTTTAACTTGATCTCTCTTTTAGGGTTCTGTGAATCTGCAAAACGATTTTCTCCAAAGAACACCGAAAACCAAATGATATTTTATGTAACATTATGAATATTCCCTGGTTTGGAGTTGCGCGCTTCTTTGATCTTTACACCTTGCTGTATTATCGCCGCTAATGCTTCTGTGAACCTCAGCCAACTCGACATTTCTCACACTTAAAACTATCCCTTTGCTTGTTCAACTCTTTGACGTTAGAGATCAATCTTATTATTCTAAGTCGAGTTTTGTTTATCGACCTTTTAAACTGGCCTACCATGCATGATACTAAATTCTATTTTGACTCAAACTAATTGTTTTATTTTCCAACATTCATTTTCGATATCAAATTATTTTCTCCGATTTTTTTCTTATTTAATAACATCAACATCCCTATACAATAATAATAATAATAATAATAATAATAATAATAATAATAATGATAATGATAATGATAATAATAATAATAATAATAATAATAATAATAATAATAATTACTTAGGTGACTTAACGGTGGCCAAGAGTCTCAGAATACAACAATACTGTATGAACCTTTGTTTTGATAAGGTGCAGCCAAAGAAAAATTATACCATCCGTTCGATGCACAATTAGAGATTAGTCACCACAATACCACATTTACTCTAGAAGTTTGGTATAAAGTAACCATTCTAAAACAACTTGATATAACTTTTGCCCGTTTTAAATGGTGCATATATATATATATATGCACCATTTAAAACGGGCAAAAGTTATATCAAGTTGTGTGTGTGTGTACATATATATATATATATATATATATATATATATATATATATATATATATATATATATATGCACCATTTAAAACGGGCAAAAGTTATATCAAGTTGTGTGTGTGTGTGTGTACATATATATATATATATATATATATATATATATATATATATATGTACACACACACACACATATATATATATATATATATATATATATATATATATATATATATATATATATATATATATATATGCATGCTTACCAGCTCTATCCTGCATTAAACATTATTTAATAACCACCGGAGTGTCATTAAATTTACATTTAAAACCCCACTCGATACAACTGGTATGTTGTATCGAATGGTTTCCTAAATGTAAATTTAATCAAACTCCGGTGATTATTAAAGAGTGCTCACTGCAGGATAGAGCTGGTATAAAGACTGTTTAATATACAAACATTATTGGTTACATATGTTCATATATGTTGCAGTGGAGTCCCAATTCAGGAACAACACTTCATCAGACCAAAAAAGAATAGACATTGAAACGGGGTCAAGATTACATTGGCTTTTATAAAATATTTGGGTGCGATCTACATTTTACGAAAGGTTGGGGGTGTACATCTTGTGAATGTAAGCCGTAGCGTTTTTGGCGGTGTGGTGAGGGAAGAGGGGAATTCTGTTTCCCGCACTTAGGCCATCTTTAGAAGGAAGGTGTTAGGTGATTCTTTAAAGTTAGCAGTTGTTTACTGCCTCCAAAGCACTTTTGAAAATTTCTTGAATCTTAGGTTGTTTATCTGGTTGTATATTTTTTTTATTATTGGTGGTCACTTTCTTTTTGACAATTGTTTTTTTCTCTCGTTTTTTTTTTTTTTATTCATTTGTTTTCAGTTTTCTGGTTATCAGAGTAGAGGTGAGGGAGGGAAGTGCCGATTCACGCGCTTAGGCTATTACTTACCTTGCTTTGATCTAAAGTCCTTCTATAGTAACTAGTACTTATGTGCTAGGTTGTTTAATGGTTGTCCGTACTTTACTGTTGTCAACTTACTATTGATAAGTGTTTTTACTTATTTATTTATTTATTTTATTATATATATATATATATATATATATATATATATATATATATATATATATATATATATATATATTAATTACTTTTTTATTTTTTCGCTATTTTTCATTTTTTTTTTTTTTCATTCCTTTTTAGTTTTTCGTGTTTCTTATTTATTTCCTTATATGTTTGTTTGCATATATGATATATGGTCGGGTTGGGATTTCTTTTAAATGGATATGAACATTTAAATAAACGTGTGTTGGTAGTTATATTTTTCCCTGTACAATTATGTTTGGGTTAATTATCGTGGCAAAGGTAAGTATATGTATATGTATATAAACTTATTTTCGATGGTTGTCATTTTTAATTTTGATTCAGGTAGTTTTTCCCCTATTGCTATAATATGTATCTGATAGGTTAATATGTTAAGTTCTATGGTTTGGATTTTTGGACTATCGACATGTAAATGGATGCATTAATAGCATATATTTAGTTTATTTAGTTACCTGGTTAGTGTTATCTTTTGTGTTAATTATGTGGATGGTATACTAATGTGGCGTTGTTTTTCGATAATAATTTTCGTATGTGCATATCAACATTCCAATTAAAAGCGTGTACGACACATAGATTTTTTTAATTACATTTTCACCCCAAACAAGGCACATTGCCACTTTGGTGTAGGGGGCTACTATCAGGGGAAACAACTACTGGGGTACTATGTAGGGATTTAGGCAGCAAGATGTTGGTTCACGTTGCACTTGAACTTCTGCATGTCAGTACAGTCTGGGGAAGCAGTGACCTGGAATAGAATTCCAAAGTCTAGCGGTTCTGGGAAAGAAACCACCGGAGTAGAAAGATCTTTTACATCTAGGGATCTCTACAGTGTGGAGGTTGGATTTTGCAGCTTGTCGGGTCTGTCGAGGGTGTTCACGTCGTGGGGGCACAAGTACTTGCAGTTCATCAGAGCATTCACCATTAGAATACTTGTAGAACAGGCAGAGGGATGCAACGTTTTGTCGATGGGACAGAGGCTGAAGCTTAGATGCCAGTTTAAGGCCTATCAGATTTGCGACTCTTTTTTAACCCTGTCAAGGAGCGAGAGACTAGTAGCCGATGCACCAGCCCAAATATGACAGCAATACTCCATACATGGGCGAATGGTTGCCTTATAGAGATGCAGGATACTTTCGGGTGTTAGTAATTTTCTAGCACGGTAGAGAGAGCCCAACTTCCTTGCAGCGGCTCTGGCAATGCCCTCGATGTAATTGTTCCAACTCATGTTTCCTGTGAACGTTAGGCCAAGGAGCTTGAAAGACGTAATCTCAGGTAAAGAGTCGTTGGCCATTGCTATAGGTGGTAGAGAAGGTTTCTTGTAATTATTGAATGAAACCAGTTTAGTCTTAGCGGCATTGAACGTAACCATCACTTTTTGTCCCCATTCCACTACTGATTGGAGGTCATTCTCTAGTGTTTCTGCCATTACTTTAGATATATGTTCATTTGTTTTCCTGTCGTGCTTGCTATAGAGTGTGGTGTCATCAGCATATATACCCATCTCAGAGGCAATTTTGTCGGGGAGGACATTTATGAATATCAGGAACAGTAGAGGTCCAAGGATAGATCCCTGGGGCACTCCCGCATTTATATCATATTGTTTAGATGTACGACCGTCGAGGACAACCTGGATTTTTCTCTTATCTAAGAAGGATTTAATTATGTTAAGTATTCTACCAGTGATACCGTATGATCTAATCTTCCTGAGGAGACCCTCATGCCATACCCTGTCAAAAGCCTTAGATATATCTAGAGCTACCGCTCTGCCCTCTCCCGCTTTGTCCAGTGAATGGTATATGCGTTCAGAGATTACAGTGAGGATGTCTGCTGTAGAAGAGGCTTGTCTAAATCCATATTGTTGGTCGGTCAGAAGTTTAGCATCTGTAAGGTGACGGACTAGAGCATGGTTAATTAAGGTCTCAAATATTTTGGCAAAAAGTAGGAGGATGCTAATAGGGCGATAATTTAATGGGTCAGTTCTTTCGCCAGAATTCTTGAATACTGGTACCACAGAAGCAGTTTTCCAACAGCCCGGAAAGCAAGATTCATTAAGGCATTTGTTGTAGAGTTTGGAGAGAACTGGAGCTACTTCGGCTGAGCACTTTTTTAATAGCACAGCTGGGATGAGATCGGGTCCACATGCTTTTGAAGTGTCAAGGTTTTTTATGATAGCATGCACCTAAGCAGGGGTGATTTTCAGATCGTCTAGCGTGGCGTCTGTCCGCATAGCAAATTGAGGTACGGGATGGTTGGAAGGGTCCAGTGTGGAGTTTGAGGCAAACCGACTGGCAAGCATGTTAGCCTTTTCGGTTGCTGAGCAAACAACCTCGTGATTGTTGGTTAGTGGGGGAATTGTTGATTGCCCATTATTTACTACACTATTGTGGATTTTCCAGAAGTCACGAGTTCCTAGTTTTTGTACTTCGATGCGTTTTTTTAATGGTTTCCGTAAATTCCCTCTTAGCTGTCGCTATTTCTTTCTTAGCGTTACTTCTAGCTTCTATGTACTTCTGTCTGTTTGAACTGGACTTATGTCGGTTAAACCTACGGAATGCATGCTGCCTTTGAGCAATGGCAGTTGCGCAAGTCGAAGTAAACCATTGGGGAGAGTGTGGCTTTAGATTACTTTAGTTATACGTCCTAGGGTATTTAGTTATCAAATACGTAAAAATGTAAAAGTGCGTTCACCTTAATATGGCAAAATTTGTTGCTTGGTTAGTTTGGAATAAGTAACGGATGTTTGAGATGGAGTTAGAGGGTAACTAGAGGATGGTCCTTACCTAAAATTAGTCAGGTTGTTTTATGCTAGCATTTTCTTCCATGATTAGGTGAGTGTCGTAATTAGTTATATTGATAATTAATGGTTTATAGTTTATTTAAAGCGTAGTTATCAAAATACCTGCAGTTTATATCCGATTCATTATAATTCTCCAAGCCCTGGACTTCATCTAACAATCTGTAGTGTTCAAAATAAAGTTTACCCTTGATTTTTCCGTCCAGCGTAAAGTCAAAACACACGATATATTGTAAATGCCATAATTCCAAATTGTTATCACCATTGGATTACCTTATCTAAGAAAAGGTGCGTTTAGGCTTCATATACGACTTCAGTGTTCAATTAAATTCCCGAATAGAAGGACCGACAGATACAACATATTGCTATTGTAGATTTGCTTTTTGAGTATCATCTTTAAGATGTAGGCAATAAGCATTAAAATGCACAAACACAAGATGGCGTCCCTGCATTCTTTGATTTGATAACTCCTCATTTTACACATATTAAACGATTTCATTTTTATGAACGTATTTTCTTTTTATGTGCGCATCATCGCAAGCCTGTTATAGTGTTTTCGTTCGCAACGCCAAAGAATACAATTATGCTGATGTTTACCAGATGAAATCACTTATAGCTTTTCTTACTCTCTCCCTCTCACCTCCATCTTTTTATAGCTTGATGTTTTTTTTTTACCTTTTTTTCCTGCCCCTTCCTTTCTTGGAAACATACAGTTGTTTCTTTTTCTTCTTCCTCTTCTACTTGAATGATGTTTCAATTAGAAATTAATCACCCGAATTTTTCAGAATTATTTTGGGAATTGCAAAAAACAAGAATCCCTTGAGTTATGAAAAATGTGTTTCAAACTTCCGTCCTTTAAAAGCTAAATTTTATACATTTCATTCTCCTTCGACAATGAACATCGAACCCCATCCTACGAGCATTCATTTATAAAGACATGCCCTTTTAGATGCGTCTTTGCAGCGCTTTCAAAAGCTTTGTCAGTCGGTAGTGTTTGTCACGTTTGGATTTAAAACAATATTGTCATCGCCAAGCACAGGCATAATTGTTTTGTTTTTCTAATTTACATTCATACACTTATTACTCTTATCAACAGTAACATTAAATTCATATGGACTGCTATATTAACATCTAAATATTAATTTACTTATTTGTACATTTAAAGTATCTAAAAAACATCATCATCGCCAACATTAATCAATGAGAAACGAATTACCTCCTTCATAGTCGCTTTTCATCAGTTTAAAATCATTAAAATTATTCCATCTTCAAAATTTTTATTACCATTATTACACACTTACATGTCATGTTAAAATTAGTACAAAAGCAATTAGTACAAAGCAGTTTACTGTAAATACAGAAAACTAGTCTTTCCATACACGTGTAATCCAAGATGTTCTTAAATAATAAACAACTTGGATCCATCAGAATTTGCATAAAATCGACATGCACATTTAGCTGGAGTTTTGAAAGACAATAAAGACAGACATGTACTGGGAATTCTGTTTGCAAATGTTTATATTATTGTATTTCAAAAAGAAGGGCTACCACACTGCCACAGGATAATAATGTTGCGAGACCAGGATAAGATCAGAACAGTTCAACAAATTGATGCAATTGTGCCAGCAGATATATCAGGACCTGCAGATCCAGAGCTTCTTGATTTAGTTCAGTCTTTAATGGTACATGGTCCAACCTCATTGTAATTGTTTGATTATGTGATGAGCTTCTTTACTGATACGTGTTTTAAACACTTTCAACTACCGTGGAATTTCCACGGGTTCACTAGTTGTTAGTAATGTGATTATATATGTTTCTCCGGATCTCATGAACACCATTTACGATATTCAGTGTGTGAGAAAGCGGATAAAGGTTATTAGGTAAAAATCAACTTAATAACAGTACAAAATTACAAGTTCACAATAGAGAGTTATGTTTTAAAGTGATGATTTATATAAATTGAAGCACAAAGAATGTTTGTTCATTATTTGAAAGACCTTGCAGAACAAGGAGAGGTTATTTGTTAACCAAGATTTCCGTAATATAGATGTTAGCTCTGTCCGGACTGTTGGCTGGTTTCTTGATGGAAAAATCGCTTCATATGCGTCGTCGATCACAGAAGCAAACTTGAGGAACTCAAAGAGACGCATTCTATCAGTTAAAAATATATGAATTAGTTGTTTTTTTGTTTTTCTTTTTTTTTAATCCGCCAAATGGAATCGTTGATCCATATGCACACAAATGATTTGGAGTATTTGGATTTCGTGCCATACAGGGTAAACTTCGGATGCCATAATTTTCCCGATTCTTTTTAGAATCGAGCACCCACCAGAAAGACTACATGGAGGTTGCCGGCGTTTTTAGTTGAACAGTTGTTTAGAATTCAATAATACTCGAATCCGTGCCACTACATCTAAAGAGACGAGTATTGGGAGATAAATAACATATGGTTCATAAAAGTTTTATTTTCAAAAATCATTTTTATAAAGTGCTTATTAGACGAAGCTATTGTTCATAAGAAACGCAAATAGACTATACTGATCATCCATCATTTTGCAAATCAATTTAATATTACCATATAACACTATGCAAATCATTTTAATATTACATATACCACGATGCAAATCATTGTAATATTACATATACCACGATGCAAATCATTGTAATATTGCCATATCACACTATGCAAATCATTTTAATATTTCCATATCACACTATCCTAATTATTTTATATTACTATCCAAATTATTTTAATATTACGATATCACACTATGCACATAATTTTAATATTACCATATCACACTATCAAAATAATTTTAATATTACCATATCACACTATCAAAATAATTTTAATATTACCATATAACACTATGCAAATCAGTTTAATATTACAATATCACACTATGTAAATCATTTTAATATTACTATATCACACTATGCAAATCATTTTAATATTACTATATCACAGTACAAAACATTTTCATATAACAATATCAGACTACAAAACATTTTAATATTACCATATTACACTATGCAAATCATTTTAATATTACCATATTACACTATGCAAATCATTTTAATATTACCATATTACACTATGCAAATCATTTTAATATTACCATATTACACTATGCAAATCATTTTAATATTACCATATGACACTATGCAAATCATTTTAATATTACCATATCACACTATGCAAATCATTTTAATATTACCATATTACACTATGCAAATCATTTTAATATTACCATATTACACTATGCAAATCATTTTAATATTACCATATTACACTATGCAAATCATTTTAATATTACAATATAACACTATGCAAATCATTTTAATATTACCATATGACACTATGCAAATCATTTTAATATTACCATATTACACTATGCAAATCATTTTAATATTACCATATTACACTATGCAAATCATTTTAATATTACAATATCACACTATGCAAATCATTTTAATATTACCATATGACACTATGCAAATCATTTTAATATTACCATATTACACTATGCAAATAATTTTAATATTACCATATTACACTATGCAAATCATTTTAATATTACCATATTACACTATGCAAATCATTTTAATATTACCATATTACACTATGCAAATCATTTTAATATTACCATATTACACTATGCAAATCATTTTAATATTACCATATGACACTATGCAAATCATTTTAATATTACCATATGACACTATGCAAATCATTTTAATATTACCATATGACACTATGCAAATCATTTTAATATTACCATATGACACTATGCAAATCATTTTAATATTACCATATTACACTATGCAAATCATTTTAATATTACCATATTACACTATGCAAATCATTTTAATATTACCATATTACACTATGCAAATCATTTTAATATTACCATATTACACTATGCAAATCATTTTAATATTACCATATTACACTATGCAAATCATTTTAATATTACCATATTACACTATGCAAATCATTTTAATATTACCATATTACACTATGCAAATCATTTTAATATTACCATATTACACTATGCTAATCATTTTAATATTACCATATGACACTATGCAAATCATTTTAATATTACCATATTACACTATGCAAATCATTTTAATATTACCATATTACACTATGCAAATCATTTTAATATTACCATATTACACTATGCAAATCATTTTAATATTACCATATTACACTATGCAAATCATTTTAATATTACCATATTACACTATGCAAATCATTTTAATATTACCATATGACACTATGCAAATCATTTTAATATTACCATATTACACTATGCAAATCATTTTAATATTACCATATTACACTATGCAAATCATTTTAATATTACCATATTACACTATGCAAATCATTTTAATATTACCATATTACACTATGCAAATCATTTTAATATTACCATATTACACTATGCAAATCATTTTAATATTACAATATCACACTATGCAAATCATTTTAATATTACCATATTACACTATGCAAATCATTTAATTATTACCATATTACACTATGCAAATCATTTTAATATTACCATATCACACTATGCAAATCATTTTAATATTACAATATCACACTATGCAAATCATTTTAATATTACCATATTACACTATGCAAATCATTTTAATATTACCATATTACACTATGCAAATCATTTTAATATTACCATATTACACTATGCCAATCATTTTAATATTACCATATTACACTATGCAAATCATTTTAATATTACCATATTACACTATGCAAATCATTTTAATATTACCATATCACACTATGCAAATCATTTTAATATTACAATATCACACTATGCAAATCATTTTAATATTACCATATTACACTATGCAAATCATTTTAATATTATCATATCACACTATGCAAATCATTTTAATATTACCATATCACGCTATGCAAATCATTTTAATATTACCATATCACACTATGCAAATCATTTTAATATTACCATATTACACTATGCAAATCATTTTAATATTACCATATTACACTATGCAAATCATTTTAATATTACCATATCACACTATGCAAATCATTTTAATATTACCATATCACACTATGCAAATCATTTTAATATTACCATATCACACTACGCAAATCATTTTAATATTACCATATTACACTATGCAAATCATTTTAATATTACCATATTACACTATGCAAATCATTTTAATATTACCATATTACACTATGCAAATCATTTTAATATTACCATATGACACTATGCAAATCATTTTAATATTACCATATTACACTATGCAAATCATTTTAATATTACCATATTACACTATGCAAATCATTTTAATATTACCATATTACACTATGCAAATCATTTTAATATTACCATATTACACTATGCAAATCATTTTAATATTACCATATTACACTATGCAAATCATTTTAATATTACAATATCACACTATGCAAATCATTTTAATATTACCATATTACACTATGAAAATCATTTTAATATTACCATATTACACTATGCAAATCATTTTAATATTACCATATTACACTATGCAAATCATTTTAATATTACCATATCACACTATGCAAATCATTTTAATATTACCATATCACACTATGCAAATCATTTTAATATTACCATATCACACTATGCAAATAATTTTAATATTACCATATTACACTATGCAAATCATTTTAATATTACCATATTACACTATGCAAATCATTTTAATATTACCATATTACACTATGCAAATCATTTTAATATTACCATATTACACTATGCAAATCATTTTAATATAACCATATTACACTATGCAAATCATTTTAATATTACCATATTACACTATGCAAATCATTTTAATATTACCATATTACACTATGCAAATCATTTTAATATTACCATATTACACTATGCAAATCATTTTAATATTACCATATTACACTATGCAAATCATTTTAATATTACCATATTACACTATGCTAATCATTTTAATATTACCATATGACATTATGCAAATCATTTTAATATTACCATATTACACTATGCAAATCATTTTAATATTACCATATTACACTATGCAAATCATTTTAATATTACCATATTACACTATGCAAATCATTTTAATATTACCATATTACACTATGCAAATCATTTTAATATTACCATATTACACTATGCAAATCATTTTAATATTACCATATGACACTATGCAAATCATTTTAATATTACCATATTACACTATGCAAATCATTTTAATATTACCATATTACACTATGCAAATCATTTTAATATTACCATATTACACTATGCAAATCATTTTAATATTACCATATTACACTATGCAAATCATTTTAATATTACCATATTACACTATGCAAATCATTTTAATATTACAATATCACACTATGCAAATCATTTTAATATTACCATATTACACTATGCAAATCATTTAATTATTACCATATTACACTATGCAAATCATTTTAATATTACCATATCACACTATGCAAATCATTTTAATATTACAATATCACACTATGCAAATCATTTTAATATTACCATATTACACTATGCAAATCATTTTAATATTACCATATTACACTATGCAAATCATTTTAATATTACCATATTACACTATGCCAATCATTTTAATATTACCATATTACACTATGCAAATCATTTTAATATTACCATATTACACTATGCAAATCATTTTAATATTACCATATCACACTATGCAAATCATTTTAATATTACAATATCACACTATGCAAATCATTTTAATATTACCATATTACACTATGCAAATCATTTTAATATTATCATATCACACTATGCAAATCATTTTAATATTACCATATCACGCTATGCAAATCATTTTAATATTACCATATCACACTATGCAAATCATTTTAATATTACCATATTACACTATGCAAATCATTTTAATATTACCATATTACACTATGCAAATCATTTTAATATTACCATATCACACTATGCAAATCATTTTAATATTACCATATCACACTATGCAAATCATTTTAATATTACCATATCACACTACGCAAATCATTTTAATATTACCATATTACACTATGCAAATCATTTTAATATTACCATATTACACTATGCAAATCATTTTAATATTACCATATTACACTATGCAAATCATTTTAATATTACCATATGACACTATGCAAATCATTTTAATATTACCATATTACACTATGCAAATCATTTTAATATTACCATATTACACTATGCAAATCATTTTAATATTACCATATTACACTATGCAAATCATTTTAATATTACCATATTACACTATGCAAATCATTTTAATATTACCATATTACACTATGCAAATCATTTTAATATTACAATATCACACTATGCAAATCATTTTAATATTACCATATTACACTATGAAAATCATTTTAATATTACCATATTACACTATGCAAATCATTTTAATATTACCATATTACACTATGCAAATCATTTTAATATTACCATATCACACTATGCAAATCATTTTAATATTACCATATCACACTATGCAAATCATTTTAATATTACCATATCACACTATGCAAATAATTTTAATATTACCATATTACACTATGCAAATCATTTTAATATTACCATATTACACTATGCAAATCATTTTAATATTACCATATTACACTATGCAAATCATTTTAATATTACCATATCACACTATGCAAATCATTTTAATATTACCATATTACACTATGCAAATCATTTTAATATTACCATATTACACTATGCAAATCATTTTAATATTACCATATTACACTATGCAAATCATTTTAATATTACCATATTACACTATGCAAATCATTTTAATATTACCATATTACACTATGCAAATCATTTTAATATTACAATATCACACTATGCAAATCATTTTAATATTACCATATTACACTATGAAAATCATTTTAATATTACCATATTACACTATGCAAATCATTTTAATATTACCATATTACACTATGCAAATCATTTTAATATTACCATATTACACTATGCAAATCATTTTAATATTACAATATCACACTATGCAAATCATTTTAATATTACCATATTACACTATGCAAATCATTTCAATATTACAATATCACACTATGCAAATCATTTTAATATTACAAAATTACACTATGCAAATCATTTTAATATTACCATATTACACTATGCAAATCATTTTAATATTACCATATTACACTATGCAAATCATTTTAATATTACAATATCACACTATGCAAATCATTTTAATATTACCATATTACACTATGCAAATCATTTTAATATTACCATATTACACTATGCAAATCATTGTAATATTACCATATTACACTATGCAAATCATTTTTATATTACCATATGACACTATGCAAATCATTTTAATATTACCATATTACACTATGCAAATCATTTTAATATTATCATATCACACTATGCAAATCATTTTAATATTACCATATCACACTATGCAAATCATTTTAATATTACCATATCACACTATGCAAATCATTTTAATATTACCATATTACACTATGCAAATCATTTTAATATTACCATATTACACTATGCAAATCATTTTAATATTATCATATCACAATATGCAAATCATTTTAATATTACCATATTACACTATGCAAATCATTTTAATATTACCATATTACACTATGCAAATCATTTTAATATTACCATATTACACTATGCAAATCATTTTAATATTATCATATCACACTATGCAAATCATTTTAATATTACCATATCACACTATGCAAATCATTTTAATATTACCATATTACACTATGCAAATCATTTTAATATTACCATATTACACTATGCAAATCATTTTAATATTACCATATTACACTATGCAAATCATTTTAATATTACCATATGACACTATGCAAATCATTTTAATATTACCATATTACACTATGCAAATCATTTTAATATTACCATATTACACTATGCAAATCATTTTAATATTACCATATTACACTATGCAAATCATTTTAATATTACCATATTACACTATGCAAATCATTTTAATATTACAATATGACACTATGCAAATCATTTTAATATTACCATATCACACTATGCAAATCATTTTAATATTACCATATTACACTATGCAAATCATTTTAATATTACCATATCACACTATGCAAATCATTTAAATATTACCATATTACACTATGCAAATCATTTTAATATTACCATATGACACTATGCAAATCATTTTAATATTACCATATCACACTATGCAAATCATTTTAATATTACCATATTACACTATGCAAATCATTTTAATATTACCATATTACACTATGCAAATCATTTTAATATTACCATATTACACTATGCAAATCATTTTAATATTACCATATGACACTATGCAAATCATTTTAATATTACCATATGACACTATGCTAATCATTTTAATATTACCATATCACACTATGCAAATCATCTTAATATTACCATATTACACTATGCAAATCATTTTAATATTACCATATTACACTATGCAAATCATTTTAATATTACCATATTACACTATGCAAATCATTTTAATATTACCATATGACACTATGCAAATCATTTTAATATTACAATATGACACTATGCAAATCATTTTAATATTACCATATCACACTATGCAAATCATTTTAATATTACCATATCACACTATGCAAATCATTTTAATATTACCATATCACACTATGCAAATCATTTTAATATTACCATATTACACTATGCAAATCATTTTAATATTACCATATGACACTATGCAAATCATTTTAATATTACCATATCACACTATGCAAATCATTTTAATATTACCATATTACACTATGCAAATCATTTTAATATTACCATATTACACTATGCAAATCATTTTAATATTACCATATTACACTATGCAAATCATTTTAATATTACCATATGACACTATGCAAATCATTTTAATATTACCATATGACACTATGCAAATCATTTTAATATTACCATATTACACTATGCAAATAATTTTAATATTACCATATTACACTATGACAATCATTTTAATATTACCATATGACACTATGCAAATCATTTTAATATTACCATATGACACTGTACAAATCATTTTAATATTACCATATTACACTATGCAAATCATTTTAATATTACCATATTACACTATGCAAATCATTTTAATATTACCATATGACACTATGCAAATCATTTTAATATTACAATATCACACTATGCAAATCATTTTAATATTACCATATTACACTATGCAAATCATTTTAATATTACCATATGACACTATGCAAATCATTTTAATATTACCATATTACACTATGCAAATCATTTTAATATTACCATATTACACTATGCAAATAATTTTAATATTACCATATTACACTATGCAAATAATTTTAATATTACCATATGACACTATGCAAATCATTTTAATATTACAATATGATACTATGCAAATCATTTTAATATTACCATATTACACTATGCAAATCATTTTAATATTACCATATTACACTATGCAAATAATTTTAATATTACCATATCACACTATGCAAATCATTTTAATATTACAATATCACACTATGCAAATCATTTTAATATTACCATATTACACTATGCAAATCATTTTAATATTACCATATGACACTATGCAAATCATTTTAATATTACCATATTACACTATGCAAATCATTTTAATATTACCATATTACACTATGCAAATCATTTTCATATTACCATATTACACTATGCAAATCATTTTAATATTACCATATTTCACTATGCAAATCATTTTAATATTACCACATAACACTATGCAAATAATTTTAATATTACCATATGACACTATGCAAATCATTTTAATATTACCATATGATACTATGAATATCATTTTAATATTACCATATTACACTATGCAAATCATTTTAATATTACCATATCACACTATGCAAATCATTTTAATATTACCATATTACACTATGCAAATCATTTTAATATTACCATATTACACTATGCAAATCATTTTAATATTACCATATTACACTATGCAAATCATTTTAAAATTACAATATCACACTATGCAAATCATTTTAATATTACAATATCACACTATGCAAATCATTTTAATATTACCATATTACACTATGCAAATCATTTTAATATTACCATATCACACTATGCAAATCATTTTAATATTACCATATTACACTATGCAAATCATTTTAATATTACTATATTACACTATGCAAATCATTTTAATATTACCATATTACACTATGCAAATCATTTTAATATTACCATATTACACTATGCAAATCATTTTAATATTACCATATTACACTATGCAAATCATTTTAATATTACCATATGACACTATGCAAATCATTTTAATATTACCATATTACACTATGCAAATCATTTTAATATTACCATATCACACTATGCAAATCATTTTAATATTACCATATTACACTATGCAAATCATTTTAATATTACCATATTACACTATGCAAATCATTTTAATATTACAATATTACACTATGCAAATCATTTTAATATTACTATATTACACTATGCAAATCATTTTAATATTACCATATCACACTATGCAAATCATTTTAATATTACCATATCACACTTTGCAAATCATTTTAATATTACAATATCACACTATGCAAATAATTTTAATATTACAATATCACACTATGTAAATCATTTTAATATTACCATATCACACTATGAAAATAATTTTAATATTACAATATTACACTATGCAAATCATTTTAATATTACCATATTACACTATGCAAATCATTTTAATATTACCATATCACACTATGCAAATCATTTTAATATTACCATATTACACTATGCAAATCATTTTAATATTACCATATTACACTATGCAAATCATTTTAATATTACCATATTACACTATGCAAATCATTTTAATATTACCATATTACACTATGCAAATCATTTTAATATTACCATATTACACTATGCAAATCATTTTAATATTACCATATTACACTATGCAAATCATTTTAATATTACCATATAACACTATGCAAATCATTTTAATATTACCATATCACACTATGCAAATCATTTTAATATTACCATATTACACTATGCAAATCATTTTCATATTACCATATTACACTATGCAAATCATTTTAATATTACCATATTTCACTATGCAAATCATTTTAATATTACCACATAAAACTATGCAAATCATTTTAATATTACCATATGACACTATGCAAATCATTTTAATATTACCATATGACACTATGAATATAATTTTAATATTACCATATTACACTATGCAAATCATTTTAATATTACCATATCACACTATGCAAATCATTTTAATATTACCATATTACACTATGCAAATCATTTTAATATTACCATATTACACTATGCAAATCATTTTAATATTACCATATTACACTATGCAAATCATTTTAAAATTACAATATCACACTATGCAAATCATTTTAATATTACAATATCACACTATGCAAATCATTTTAATATTACCATATCACACTATGCAAATACTTTTAATATTACCATATCACACTATGCAAATCATTTTAATATTACCATATTACACTATGCAAATCATTTTAATATTACCATATTACACTATGCAAATCATTTTAATATTACCATATTACACTATGCAAATCATTTTAATATTACCATATTACACTATGCAAATCATTTTAAAATTACAATATCACACTATGCAAATCATTTTAATATTACCATATCACACTATGCAAATCATTTTAATATTACCATATCACACTATGCAAATCATTTTGATATTACCATATCACACTATGCAAATCATTTTAATATTACCATATCACACTATGCAAATCATTTTAATATTACAATATGACACTATGCAAATCATTTTAATATTACCATATCACACTATGCAAATCATTTTAATATTACCATATCACACTATGCAAATCATTTTAATATTACCATATAACACTATGCAAATCATTTTAATATTACTATATTACACTATGCAAATCATTTTAATATTACCATATTACACTATGCAAATCATTTTAATATTACCATATCACACTATGCAAATCATTCTAATATTACCATATTACACTATGCAAATCATTTTAATATTACTATATTACACTATGCAAATCATTTTAATATTACCATATTACACTATGCAAATCATTTTAATATTACAATATGACACTATGCAAATCATTTTAATATTACCATATCACACTATGCAAATCATTTTAATATTACCATATTACACTATGCAAATCATTTTAATATTACCATATCACACTATGCAAATCATTTTAATATTACCATATTACACTATGCAAATCATTTTAATATTACAATATGATACTATGCAAATCATTTTAATATTACCATATCACACTATGCAAATCATTTTAATATTACCATATTACACTATGCAAATCATTTTAATATTACCATATTACACTATGCAAATCATTTTAATATTACCATATTACACTATGCAAATCATTTTAATATTACCATATGACACTATGCAAATCATTTTAATATTACCATATGACACTATGCTAATCATTTTAATATTACCATATCACACTATGCAAATCATTTTAATATTACCATATTACACTATGCAAATCATTTTAATATTACCATATTACACTATGCAAATCATTTTAATATTACCATATTACACTATGCAAATCATTTTAATATTACCATATGACACTATGCAAATCATTTTAATATTACAATATGACACTATGCAAATCATTTTAATATTACCATATCACACTATGCAAATCATTTTAATATTACCATATCACACTATGCAAATCATTTTAATATTACCATATCACACTATGCAAATCATTTTAATATTACCATATTACACTATGCAAATCATTTTAATATTACCATATGACACTATGCAAATCATTTTAATATTACCATATCACACTATGCAAATCATTTTAATATTACCATATTACACTATGCAAATCATTTTAATATTACCATATTACACTATGCAAATCATTTTAATATTACCATATTACACTATGCAAATCATTTTAATATTACCATATGACACTATGCAAATAATTTTAATATTACCATATGACACTATGCAAATCATTTTAATATTACCATATTACACTATGCAAATCATTTTAATATTACCATATTACACTATGCAAATCATTTTAATATTACCATATGACACTATGCAAATCATTTTAATATTACCATATGACACTGTACAAATCATTTTAATATTACCATATTACACTATGCAAATCATTTTAATATTACCATATTACACTATGCAAATCATTTTAATATTACCATATGACACTATGCAAATCATTTTAATATTACAATATCACACTATGCAAATCATTTTAATATTACCATATTACACTATGCAAATCATTTTAATATTACCATATGACACTATGCAAATCATTTTAATATTACCATATTACACTATGCAAATCATTTTAATATTACCATATTACACTATGCAAATCATTTTAATATTACCATATTACACTATGCAAATCATTTTAATATTACCATATGACACTATGCAAATCATTTTAATATTACCATATGATACTATGCAAATCATTTTAATATTACCATATTACACTATGCAAATCATTTTAATATTACCATATTACACTATGCAAATAATTTTAATATTACCATATCACACTATGCAAATCATTTTAATATTACAATATCACACTATGCAAATCATTTTAATATTACCATATTACACTATGCAAATCATTTTAATATTACCATATGACACTATGCAAATCATTTTAATATTACCATATTACACTATGCAAATCATTTTAATATTACCATATTACACTATGCAAATCATTTTCATATTACCATATTACACTATGCAAATCATTTTAATATTACCATATTTCACTATGCAAATCATTTTAATATTACCACATAACACTATGCAAATCATTTTAATATTACCATATGACACTATGCAAATCATTTTAATATTACCATATGACACTATGAATATCATTTTAATATTACCATATTACACTATGCAAATCATTTTAATATTACCATATCACACTATGCAAATCATTTTAATATTACCATATTACACTATGCAAATCATTTTAATATTACCATATTACACTATGCAAATCATTTTAATATTACCATATTACACTATGCAAATCATTTTAAAATTACAATATCACACTATGCAAATCATTTTAATATTACAATATCACACTATGCAAATCATTTTAATATTACCATATCACACTATGCAAATCATTTTAATATTACCATATCACACTATGCAAATCATTTTAATATTACCATATTACACTATGCAAATCATTTTAATATTACCATATTACACTATGCAAATCTTTTTAATATTACCATATTACACTATGCAAATCATTTTAATATTACCATATTACACTATGCAAATCATTTTAAAATTACAATATCACACTATGCAAATCATTTTAATATTACCATATCACACTATGCAAATCATTTTAATATTACCATATCACACTATGCAAATCATTTTAATATTACCATATCACACTATGCAAATCATTTTAATATTACCATATCACACTATGCAAATCATTTTAATATTACAATATCACACTATGCAAATCATTTTAATATTACCATATCACACTATGCAAATCATTTTGATATTACCATATAACACTATGCAAATCATTTTAATATTACCATTTAACACTATGCAAATCATTTTAATATTACTATATCACACTATGCAAATCATTTTAATATTACCATATTACACTATGCAAATCATTTTCATATTACCATATTACACTATCCAAATCATTTTAATATTACCATATTTCACTATGCAAATCATTTTAATATTACCACATAAAACTATGCAAATCATTTTAATATTACCATATGACACTATGCAAATCATTTTAATATTACCATATGACACTATGAATATCATTTTAATATTACCATATTACACTATGCAAATCATTTTAATATTACCATATTACACTATGCAAATCATTTTAATATTACCATATTACACTATGCAAATCATTTTAATATTACCATATTACACTATGCAAATCATTTTAATATTACCATATTACACTATGCAAATCATTTTAATATTACCATATTACACTATGCAAATCATTTTAATATTACCATATCACACTATGCAAATCATTTTAATATTACCATATTACACTATGCAAATCATTTTCATATTACCATATTACACTATGCAAATCATTTTAATATTAACATATTTCACTATGCAAATCATTTTAATATTACCACATAACACTATGCAAATCATTTTAATATTACCATATGACACTATGCAAATCATTTTAATATTACCATATGACACTATGAATATCATTTTAATATTACCATATTACACTATGATAATAATTTTAATATTACCATATTACAGTATGCAAATCATTTTAATATTACCATATTACACTATGCAAATCATTTTAATATTACCATATTACACTATGCAAATCATTTTAATATTACCATATCACACTATGCAAATCATTCTAATATTACCATATTACACTATGCAAATCATTTTAATATTACTATATTACACTATGCAAATCATTTTAATATTACCATATTACACTATGCAAATCATTTTAATATTACCATATTACACTATGCAAATCATTTTAATATTACCATATTACACTATGCAAATCATTTTAATATTACCATATGACACTATGCAAATCATTTTAATATTACCATATTACACTATGCAAATCATTTTAATATTACCATATCACACTATGCAAATCATTTTAATATTACCATATTACACTATGCAAATCATTTTAATATTACCATATCACACTATGCAAATAATTTTAATATTACCATATTACACTATGCAAATCATTTTAATATTACCATATTACACTATGCAAATCATTTTAATATTACCATATTACACTATGCAAATCATTTTAATATTACCATATTACACTATGCAAATCATTTAAATATTACCATATCACACTATGCAAATCATTTTAATATTACCATATTACACTATGCAAATCATTTTAATATTACCATATTACACTATGCAAATCATTTTAATATTACCATATTACACTATGCAAATCATTTTAATATTACCATATTACACTATGCAAATCATTTTAATATTACCATATTACACTATGCAAATCATTTTAATATTACCATATTACACTATGCAAATCATTTTAATATTACCATATTACACTATGCAAATCATTTTAATATTACCATATCACACTATGCAAATCATTTTAATATTACCATATTACACTATGCAAATCATTTTAATATTACCATATTACACTATGCAAATCATTTTAATATTACCATATTACACTATGCAAATCATTTTAATATTACCATATTACACTATGCAAATCCTTTTAATATTACCATATTACACTATGCAAATCATTTTAATATTACCATATTACACTATGCAAATCATTTTAATATTACCATATCACACTATGCAAAAAATTTTAATATTACAATATTACACTATGCAAATCATTTTAATATTACCATATTACACTATGCAAATCATTTTAATATTACCATATTACACTATGCAAATCATTTTAATATTACAATATTACACTATGCAAATCATTTTAATATTACCATATCACACTATGCAAATCATTTTAATATTACCATATTACACTATGCAAATCATTTTGATATTACCATATTACACTATGCAAATCAGTTTAATATTACCATATTACACTATGCAAATCATTTTAATATTACCATATTACACTATGCAAATCATTTTAATATTACCATATCACACTATGCAAATCATTTTAATATTACCATATTACACTATGCACATCATTTTAATATTACAATATCACACTATGCAAATCATTTTAATATTACCATATTACACTATGCAAATCATTTTAATATTACCATATTACACTATGCAAATCATTTTAATATTACCATATCACACTATGCAAATCATTTTAATATTACAATATCACACTATGATAATAATTTTAATATTACCATATTACACTATGCAAATCATTTTAATATTACAATATCACACTATGCAAATCATTTTAATATTACCATATTACACTATGCAAATCATTTTAATATTACCATATCACACTATGCAAATCATTTTAATATTACCATATCACACTATGCAAATCATTTTAATATTACCATATTACACTATGCAAATCATTTTAATATTACAATATCACACTATGCAAATCATTTTAATATTACCATATTACACTATGCAAATCATTTTAATATTACCATATTACACTATGCAAATCATTTTAATATTACCATATTACACTATGCAAATCATTTTAATATGACAATATCACACTATGCAAATCATTTTAATATTACCACATTACACTATGCAAATCATTTTAATATTACAATATCACACTATGCAAATCATTTTAATATTACCATATTACACTATGCAAATCATTTTAATATTACCATATCACACTATGCAAATCATTTTAATATTACCATATCACACTATGCAAATCATTTTAATATTACCATATTACACTATGCAAATCATTTTAATATTACAATATCACACTATGCAAATCATTTTAATATTACAATATCACACTATGCAAATCATTTTAATATTACCATATCACACTATGCAAATCATTTTAATATTACCATATCACACTATGCAAATCATTTTAATATTACCATATTACACTATGCAAATCATTTTAATATTACCATATTACACTATGCAAATCATTTTAATATTACCATATTACACTATGCAAATCATTTTAATATTACCATATTACACTATGCAAATCATTTTAAAATTACAATATCACACTATGCAAATCATTTTAATATTACCATATCACACTATGCAAATCATTTTAATATTACCATATCACACTATGCAAATCATTTTAATATTAACATATCACACTATGCAAATCATTTTAATATTACCATATCACACTATGCAAATCATTTTAATATTACAATATCACACTATGCAAATCATTTTAATATTACCATATCACACTATGCAAATAATTTTAATATTACCATATCACACTATGCAAATCATTTTAATATTACCATAGAACACTATGCAAATCATTTTAATATTACTATATTACACTATGCAAATCATTTTAATATTACCATATTACACTATGCAAATAATTTTAATATTACCATATTACACTATGCAAATAATTTTAATATTACCATATGACACTATGCAAATCATTTTAATATTACAATATGATACTATGCAAATCATTTTAATATTACCATATTACACTATGCAAATCATTTTAATATTACCATATTACACTATGCAAATAATTTTAATATTACCATATCACACTATGCAAATCATTTTAATATTACAATATCACACTATGCAAATCATTTTAATATTACCATATTACACTATGCAAATCATTTTAATATTACCATATGACACTATGCAAATCATTTTAATATTACCATATTACACTATGCAAATCATTTTAATATTACCATTTTACACTATGCAAATCATTTTCATATTACCATATTACACTATGCAAATCATTTTAATATTACCATATTTCACTATGCAAATCATTTTAATATTACCACATAACACTATGCAAATAATTTTAATATTACCATATGACACTATGCAAATCATTTTAATATTACCATATGACACTATGAATATCATTTTAATATTACCATATTACACTATGCAAATCATTTTAATATTACCATATCACACTATGCAAATCATTTTAATATTACCATATTACACTATGCAAATCATTTTAATATTACCATATTACACTATGCAAATCATTTTAATATTACCATATTACACTATGCAAATCATTTTAAAATTACAATATCACACTATGCAAATCATTTTAATATTACAATATCACACTATGCAAATCATTTTAATATTACCATATTACACTATGCAAATCATTTTAATATTACCATATCACACTATGCAAATCATTTTAATATTACCATATTACACTATGCAAATCATTTTAATATTACTATATTACACTATGCAAATCATTTTAATATTACCATATTACACTATGCAAATCATTTTAATATTACCATATTACACTATGCAAATCATTTTAATATTACCATATTACACTATGCAAATCATTTTAATATTACCATATGACACTATGCAAATCATTTTAATATTACCATATTACACTATGCAAATCATTTTAATATTACCATATCACACTATGCAAATCATTTTAATATTACCATATTACACTATGCAAATCATTTTAATATTACCATATTACACTATGCAAATCATTTTAATATTACAATATTACACTATGCAAATCATTTTAATATTACTATATTACACTATGCAAATCATTTTAATATTACCATATCACACTATGCAAATCATTTTAATATTACCATATCACACTTTGCAAATCATTTTAATATTACAATATCACACTATGCAAATAATTTTAATATTACAATATCACACTATGCAAATCATTTTAATATTACCATATCACACTATGAAAATAATTTTAATATTACAATATTACACTATGCAAATCATTTTAATATTACCATATTACACTATGCAAATCATTTTAATATTACCATATCACACTATGCAAATCATTTTAATATTACCATATTACACTATGCAAATCATTTTAATATTACCATATTACACTATGCAAATCATTTTAATATTACCATATTACACTATGCAAATCATTTTAATATTACCATATTACACTATGCAAATCATTTTAATATTACCATATTACACTATGCAAATCATTTTAATATTACCATATTACACTATGCAAATCATTTTAATATTACCATATTACACTATGCAAATCATTTTAATATTACCATATCACACTATGCAAATCATTTTAATATTACCATATTACACTATGCAAATCATTTTCATATTACCATATTACACTATGCAAATCATTTTAATATTACCATATTTCACTATGCAAATCATTTTAATATTACCACATAAAACTATGCAAATCATTTTAATATTACCATATGACACTATGCAAATCATTTTAATATTACCATATGACACTATGAATATAATTTTAATATTACCATATTACACTATGCAAATCATTTTAATATTACCATATCACACTATGCAAATCATTTTAATATTACCATATTACACTATGCAAATCATTTTAATATTACCATATTACACTATGCAAATCATTTTAATATTACCATATTACACTATGCAAATCATTTTAAAATTACAATATCACACTATGCAAATCATTTTAATATTACAATATCACACTATGCAAATCATTTTAATATTACCATATCACACTATGCAAATACTTTTAATATTACCATATCACACTATGCAAATCATTTTAATATTACCATATTACACTATGCAAATCATTTTAATATTACCATATTACACTATGCAAATCATTTTAATATTACCATATTACACTATGCAAATCATTTTAATATTACCATATTACACTATGCAAATCATTTTAAAATTACAATATCACACTATGCAAATCATTTTAATATTACCATATCACACTATGCAAATCATTTTAATATTACCATATCACACTATGCAAATCATTTTGATATTACCATATCACACTATGCAAATCATTTTAATATTACCATATCACACTATGCAAATCATTTTAATATTACAATATGACACTATGCAAATCATTTTAATATTACCATATCACACTATGCAAATCATTTTAATATTACCATATCACACTATGCAAATCATTTTAATATTACCATATAACACTATGCAAATCATTTTAATATTACTATATTACACTATGCAAATCATTTTAATATTACCATATTACACTATGCAAATCATTTTAATATTACCATATCACACTATGCAAATCATTCTAATATTACCATATTACACTATGCAAATCATTTTAATATTACTATATTACACTATGCAAATCATTTTAATATTACCATATTACACTATGCAAATCATTTTAATATTACAATATGACACTATGCAAATCATTTTGATATTACCATATCACACTATGCAAATCATTTTAATATTACCATATTACACTATGCAAATCATTTTAATATTACCATATCACACTATGCAAATCATTTTAATATTACCATATTACACTATGCAAATCATTTTAATATTACAATATGATACTATGCAAATCATTTTAATATTACCATATCACACTATGCAAATCATTTTAATATTACCATATTACACTATGCAAATCATTTTAATATTACCATATTACACTATGCAAATCATTTTAATATTACCATATTACACTATGCAAATCATTTTAATATTACCATATGACACTATGCAAATCATTTTAATATTACCATATGACACTATGCTAATCATTTTAATATTACCATATCACACTATGCAAATCATTTTAATATTACCATATTACACTATGCAAATCATTTTAATATTACCATATTACACTATGCAAATCATTTTAATATTACCATATTACACTATGCAAATCATTTTAATATTACCATATGACACTATGCAAATCATTTTAATATTACAATATGACACTATGCAAATCATTTTAATATTACCATATCACACTATGCAAATCATTTTAATATTACCATATCACACTATGCAAATCATTTTAATATTACCATATCACACTATGCAAATCATTTTAATATTACCATATTACACTATGCAAATCATTTTAATATTACCATATGACACTATGCAAATCATTTTAATATTACCATATCACACTATGCAAATCATTTTAATATTACCATATTACACTATGCAAATCATTTTAATATTACCATATTACACTATGCAAATCATTTTAATATTACCATATTACACTATGCAAATCATTTTAATATTACCATATGACACTATGCAAATAATTTTAATATTACCATATGACACTATGCAAATCATTTTAATATTACCATATTACACTATGCAAATCATTTTAATATTACCATATTACACTATGCAAATCATTTTAATATTACCATATGACACTATGCAAATCATTTTAATATTACCATATGACACTGTACAAATCATTTTAATATTACCATATTACACTATGCAAATCATTTTAATATTACCATATTACACTATGCAAATCATTTTAATATTACCATATGACACTATGCAAATCATTTTAATATTACAATATCACACTATGCAAACTATTTTAATATTACCATATTACACTATGCAAATCATTTTAATATTACCATATGACACTATGCAAATCATTTTAATATTACCATATTACACTATGCAAATCATTTTAATATTACCATATTACACTATGCAAATCATTTTAATATTACCATATGACACTATGCAAATCATTTTAATATTACCATATTACACTATGCAAATCATTTTTATATTACCATATTACACTATGCAAATCATTTTCATATTACCATATTACACTATGCAAATCATTTTAATATTACCATATTTCACTATGCAAATCATTTTAATATTACCACATAACACTATGCAAATCATTTTAATATTACCATATGACACTATGCAAATCATTTTAATATTACCATATGACACTATGAATATCATTTTAATATTACCATATTACACTATGCAAATCATTTTAATATTACCATATCACACTATGCAAATCATTTTAATATTACCATATTACACTATGCAAATCATTTTAATATTACCATATTACACTATGCAAATCATTTTAATATTACCATATTACACTATGCAAATCATTTTAAAATTACAATATCACACTATGCAAATCATTTTAATATTACAATATCACACTATGCAAATCATTTTAATATTACCATATCACACTATGCAAATCATTTTAATATTACCATATCACACTATGCAAATCATTTTAATATTACCATATTACACTATGCAAATCATTTTAATATTACCATATTACACTATGCAAATCATTTTAATATTACCATATTACACTATGCAAATCATTTTAATATTACCATATTACACTATGCAAATCATTTTAAAATTACAATATCACACTATGCAAATCATTTTAATATTACCATATCACACTATGCAAATCATTTTAATATTACCATATCACACTATGCAAATCATTTTAATATTACCATATCACACTATGCAAATCATTTTAATATTACCATATCACACTATGCAAATCATTTTAATATTACAATATCACACTATGCAAATCATTTTAATATTACCATATCACACTATGCAAATCATTTTGATATTACCATATAACACTATGCAAATCATTTTAATATTACCATTTAACACTATGCAAATCATTTTAATATTACTATATTACACTATGCAAATAATTTTAATATTACCATATTACACTATGCAAATCATTTTAATATTACCATATCACACTATGCAAATCATTTTAATATTACCATATTACACTATGCAAATCATTTTAATATTACCATATTACACTATGCAACTCATTTTAATATTACCATATGACACTATGCAAATCATTTTAATATTACCATATTACACTATGCAAATCATTTTAATATTACCATATCACACTATGCAAATCATTTTAATATTACCATATTACACTATGCAAATCATTTTAATATTACCATATTACACTATGCAAATCATTTTAATATTACCATATTACACTATGCAAATCATTTTAATATTACTATATTACACTATGCAAATCATTTTAATATTACCATATCACACTATGCAAATCATTTTAATATTACCATATCACACTATGCAAATCATTTTAATATTACAATATCACACTATGCAAATAATTTTAATATTACAATATCACACTATGCAAATCATTTTAATATTACCATATCACACTATGCAAATCATTTTAATATTACAATATTACACTATGCAAATCATTTTAATATTACCATATTACACTATGCAAATCATTTTAATATTACCATATCACACTATGCAAATCATTTTAATATTACCATATTACACTATGCAAATCATTTTAATATTACCATATTACACTATGCAAATCATTTTAATATTACCATATGACACTATGCAAATCATTTTAATATTACCATATGACACTATGCTAATCATTTTAATATTACCATATCACACTATGCAAATCATTTTAATATTACCATATTACACTATGCAAATCATTTTAATATTACCATATTACACTATGCAAATCATTTTAATATTACCATATTACACTATGCAAATCATTTTAATATTACCATATGACACTATGCAAATCATTTTAATATTACAATATGACACTATGCAAATCATTTTAATATTACCATATCACACTATGCAAATCATTTTAATATTACCATATCACACTATGCAAATCATTTTAATATTACCATATCACACTATGCAAATCATTTTAATATTACCATATTACACTATGCAAATCATTTTAATATTACCATATGACACTATGCAAATCATTTTAATATTACCATATCACACTATGCAAATCATTTTAATATTACCATATTACACTATGCAAATCATTTTAATATTACCATATTACACTATGCAAATCATTTTAATATTACCATATTACACTATGCAAATCATTTTAATATTACCATATGACACTATGCAAATAATTTTAATATTACCATATGACACTATGCAAATCATTTTAATATTACCATATTACACTATGCAAATCATTTTAATATTACCATATTACACTATGCAAATCATTTTAATATTACCATATGACACTATGCAAATCATTTTAATATTACCATATGACACTGTACAAATCATTTTAATATTACCATATTACACTATGCAAATCATTTTAATATTACCATATTACACTATGCAAATCATTTTAATATTACCATATGACACTATGCAAATCATTTTAATATTACAATATCACACTATGCAAATCATTTTAATATTACCATATTACACTATGCAAATCATTTTAATATTACCATATGACACTATGCAAATCATTTTAATATTACCATATTACACTATGCAAATCATTTTAATATTACCATATTACACTATGCAAATCATTTTCATATTACCATATTACACTATGCAAATAATTTTAATATTACCATATTTCACTATGCAAATCATTTTAATATTACCACATAACACTATGCAAATCATTTTAATATTACCATATGACACTATGCAAATCATTTTAATATTACCATATGACACTATGAATATCATTTTAATATTACCATATTACACTATGCAAATCATTTTAATATTACCATATCACACTATGCAAATCATTTTAATATTACCATATTACACTATGCAAATCATTTTAATATTACCATATTACACTATGCAAATCATTTTAATATTACCATATTACACTATGCAAATCATTTTAAAATTACAATATCACACTATGCAAATCATTTTAATATTACAATATCACACTATGCAAATCATTTTAATATTACCATATCACACTATGCAAATCATTTTAATATTACCATATCACACTATGCAAATCATTTTAATATTACCATATTACACTATGCAAATCATTTTAATATTACCATATTACACTATGCAAATCTTTTTAATATTACCATATTACACTATGCAAATCATTTTAATATTACCATATTACACTATGCAAATCATTTTAAAATTACAATATCACACTATGCAAATCATTTTAATATTACCATATCACACTATGCAAATCATTTTAATATTACCATATCACACTATGCAAATCATTTTAATATTACCATATCACACTATGCAAATCATTTTAATATTACCATATCACACTATGCAAATCATTTTAATATTACAATATCACACTATGCAAATCATTTTAATATTACCATATCACACTATGCAAATCATTTTGATATTACCATATAACACTATGCAAATCATTTTAATATTACCATTTAACACTATGCAAATCATTTTAATATTACTATATTACACTATGCAAATAATTTTAATATTACCATATTACACTATGCAAATCATTTTAATATTACCATATCACACTATGCAAATCATTTTAATATTACCATATTACACTATGCAAATCATTTTAATATTACCATATTACACTATGCAACTCATTTTAATATTACCATATGACACTATGCAAATCATTTTAATATTACCATATTACACTATGCAAATCATTTTAATATTACCATATCACACTATGCAAATCATTTTAATATTACCATATTACACTATGCAAATCATTTTAATATTACCATATTACACTATGCAAATCATTTTAATATTACCATATTACACTATGTAAATCATTTTAATATTACTATATTACACTATGCAAATCATTTTAATATTACCATATCACACTATGCAAATCATTTTAATATTACCATATCACACTATGCAAATCATTTTAATATTACAATATCACACTATGCAAATAATTTTAATATTACAATATCACACTATGCAAATCATTTTAATATTACCATATCACACTATGCAAATCATTTTAATATTACAATATTACACTATGCAAATCATTTTAATATTACCATATTACACTATGCAAATCATTTTAATATTACCATATCACACTATGCAAATCATTTTAATATTACCATATTACACTATGCAAATCATTTTAATATTACCATATTACACTATGCAAATCATTTTAATATTACCATATTACACTATGCAAATCATTTTAATATTACCATATTACACTATGCAAATCATTTTAATATTACCATATTACACTATGCAAATCATTTTAATATTACCATATTACACTATGCAAATCATTTTAATATTACCATATGACACTATGCAAATCATTTTAATATTACCATATGACACTATGCAAATCATTTTAATATTACCATATTACACTATGCAAATCATTTTCATATTACCATATTACACTATCCAAATCATTTTAATATTACCATATTTCACTATGCAAATCATTTTAATATTACCACATAAAACTATGCAAATCATTTTAATATTACCATATGACACTATGCAAATCATTTTAATATTACCATATGACACTATGAATATCATTTTAATATTACCATATTACACTATGCAAATCATTTTAATATTACCATATTACACTATGCAAATCATTTTAATATTACCATATTACACTATGCAAATCATTTTAATATTACCATATTACACTATGCAAATCATTTTAATATTACCATATTACACTATGCAAATCATTTTAATATTACCATATTACACTATGCAAATCATTTTAATATTACCATATCACACTATGCAAATCATTTTAATATTACCATATTACACTATGCAAATCATTTTCATATTACCATATTACACTATGCAAATCATTTTAATATTAACATATTTCACTATGCAAATCATTTTAATATTACCACATAACACTATGCAAATCATTTTAATATTACCATATGACACTATGCAAATCATTTTAATATTACCATATGACACTATGAATATCATTTTAATATTACCATATTACACTATGCAAATCATTTTAATATTACCATATCACACTATGCAAATCATTTTAATATTACCATATTACACTATGCAAATCATTTTAATATTACCATATTACACTATGCAAATCATTTTAATATTACCATATTACACTATGCAAATCATTTTAAAATTACAATATCACACTATGCAAATCATTTTAATATTACAATATCACACTATGCAAATCATTTTAATATTACCATATCACACTATGCAAATCATTTTAATATTACCATATCACACTATGCAAATCATTTTAATATTACCATATTACACTATGCAAATCATTTTAATATTACCATATTACACTATGCAAATCATTTTAATATTACCATATTACAGTATGCAAATCATTTTAATATTACCATATTACACTATGCAAATCATTTTAATATTACCATATTACACTATGCAAATCATTTTAATATTACCATATCACACTATGCAAATCATTCTAATATTACCATATTACACTATGCAAATCATTTTAATATTACTATATTACACTATGCAAATCATTTTAATATTACCATATTACACTATGCAAATCATTTTAATATTACCATATTACACTATGCAAATCATTTTAATATTACCATATTACACTATGCAAATCCTTTTAATATTACCATATGACACTATGCAAATCATTTTAATATTACCATATTACACTATGCAAATCATTTTAATATTACCATATCACACTATGCAAATCATTTTAATATTACCATATTACACTATGCAAATCATTTTAATATTACCATATCACACTATGCAAATAATTTTAATATTACCATATTACACTATGCAAATCATTTTAATATTACCATATTACACTATGCAAATCATTTTAATATTACCATATTACACTATGCAAATCATTTTAATATTACCATATTACACTATGCAAATCATTTTAATATTACCATATCACACTATGCAAATCATTTTAATATTACCATATTACACTATGCAAATCATTTTAATATTACCATATTACACTATGCAAATCATTTTAATATTACCATATTACACTATGCAAATCATTTTAATATTACCATATTACACTATGCAAATCATTTTAATATTACCATATTACACTATGCAAATCATTTTAATATTACCATATTACACTATGCAAATCATTTTAATATTACCATATTACACTATGCAAATCATTTTAATATTACCATATCACACTATGCAAATCATTTTAATATTACCATATTACACTATGCAAATCATTTTAATATTACTATATTACACTATGCAAATCATTTTAATATTACCATATTACACTATGCAAATCATTTTAATATTACCATATTACACTATGCAAATCCTTTTAATATTACCATATTACACTATGCAAATCATTTTAATATTACCATATTACACTATGCAAATCATTTTAATATTACCATATCACACTATGCAAAAAATTTTAATATTACAATATTACACTATGCAAATCATTTTAATATTACCATATTACACTATGCAAATCATTTTAATATTACAATATTACACTATGCAAATCATTTTAATATTACCATATCACACTATGCAAATCATTTTAATATTACCATATTACACTATGCAAATCATTTTGATATTACCATATTACACTATGCAAATCAGTTTAATATTACCATATTACACTATGCAAATCATTTTAATATTACCATATTACACTATGCAAATCATTTTAATATTACCATATCACACTATGCAAATCATTTTAATATTACCATATTACACTATGCACATCATTTTAATATTACAATATCACACTATGCAAATCATTTTAATATTACCATATTACACTATGCAAATCATTTTAATATTACCATATTACACTATGCAAATCATTTTAATATTACCATATCACACTATGCAAATCATTTTAATATTACAATATCACACTATGATAATAATTTTAATATTACCATATTACACTATGCAAATCATTTTAATATTACAATATCACACTATGCAAATCATTTTAATATTACCATATTACACTATGCAAATCATTTTAATATTACCATATCACACTATGCAAATCATTTTAATATTACCATATCACACTATGCAAATCATTTTAATATTACCATATTACACTATGCAAATCATTTTAATATTACAATATCACACTATGCAAATCATTTTAATATTACCATATTACACTATGCAAATCATTTTAATATTACCATATTACACTATGCAAATCATTTTAATATTACCATATTACACTATGCAAATCATTTTAATATGACAATATCACACTATGCAAATCATTTTAATATTACCACATTACACTATGCAAATCATTTTAATATTACAATATCACACTATGCAAATCATTTTAATATTACCATATTACACTATGCAAATCATTTTAATATTACCATATCACACTATGCAAATCATTTTAATATTACCATATCACACTATGCAAATCATTTTAATATTACCATATTACACTATGCAAATCATTTTAATATTACAATATCACACTATGCAAATCATTTTAATATTACAATATCACACTATGCAAACCATTTTAATATTACCATATCACACTATGCAAATCATTTTAATATTACCATATCACACTATGCAAATCATTTTAATATTACCATATTACACTATGCAAATCATTTTAATATTACCATATTACACTATGCAAATCATTTTAATATTACCATATTACACTATGCAAATCATTTTAATATTACCATATTACACTATGCAAATCATTTTAAAATTACAATATCACACTATGCAAATCATTTTAATATTACCATATCACACTATGCAAATCATTTTAATATTACCATATCACACTATGCAAATCATTTTAATATTACCATATCACACTATGCAAATCATTTTAATATTACCATATCACACTATGCAAATCATTTTAATATTACAATATCACACTATGCAAATCATTTTAATATTACCATATCACACTATGCAAATCATTTTAATATTACCATATCACACTATGCAAATCATTTTAATATTACCATAGAACACTATGCAAATCATTTTAATATTACTATATTACACTATGCAAATCATTTTAATATTACCATATTACACTATGCAAATCATTTTAATATTACCATATCACACTATGCAAATCATTCTAATATTACCATATTACACTATGCAAATCATTTTAATATTACTATATTACACTATGCAAATCATTTTAATATTACCATATTACACTATGCAAATCATTTTAATATTACCATATTACACTATGACAATCATTTTAATATTACCATATTACACTATGCAAATCATTTTAATATTACCATATGACACTATGCAAATCATTTTAATATTACCATATTACACTATGCAAATCATTTTAATATTACCATATCACACTATGCAAATCATTTTAATATTACCATATTACACTATGCAAATCATTTTAATATTACCATATCACACTATGCAAATAATTTTAATATTACCATATTACACTATGCAAATCATTTTAATATTACCATATTACACTATGCAAATCATTTTAATATTACCATATTACACTATGCAAATCATTTTAATATTACCATATTACACTATGCAAATCATTTTAATATTACCATATCACACTATGCAAATCATTTTAATATTACCATATTACACTATGCAAATCATTTTAATATTACCATATTACACTATGCAAATCATTTTAATATTACCATATTACACTATGCAAATCATTTTAATATTACCATATTACACTATGCAAATCATTTTAATATTACCATATTACACTATGCAAATCATTTTAATATTACCATATTACACTATGCAAATCATTTTAATATTACCATATCACACTATGCAAATCATTTTAATATTACCATATTACACTATGCAAATCATTTTAATATTACCATATTACACTATGCAAATCATTTTAATATTACCATATTACACTATGCAAATCATTTTAATATTACCATATTACACTATGCAAATCATTTTAATATTACCATATTACACTATGCAAATCATTTTAATAATACCATATTACACTATGCAAATCATTTTAATATTACCATATCACACTATGCAAAAAATTTTAATATTACAATATTACACTATGCAAATCATTTTAATATTACCATATTACACTATGCAAATCATTTTAATATTACCATATTACACTATGCAAATCATTTTAATATTACAATATTACACTATGCAAATCATTTTAATATTACCATATCACACTATGCAAATCATTTTAATATTACCATATTACACTATGCAAATCATTTTGATATTACCATATTACACTATGCAAATCAGTTTAATATTACCATATTACACTATGCAAATCATTTTAATATTACCATATTACACTATGCAAATCATTTTAATATTACCATATCACACTATGCAAATCATTTTAATATTACCATATTACACTATGCACATCATTTTAATATTACAATATCACACTATGCAAATCATTTTAATATTACCATATTACACTATGCAAATCATTTTAATATTACCATATTACACTATGCAAATCATTTTAATATTACCATATCACACTATGCAAATCATTTTAATATTACAATATCACACTATGATAATAATTTTAATATTACCATATTACACTATGCAAATCATTTTAATATTACAATATCACACTATGCAAATCATTTTAATATTACCATATTACACTATGCAAATCATTTTAATATTACCATATCACACTATGCAAATCATTTTAATATTACCATATCACACTATGCAAATCATTTTAATATTACCATATTACACTATGCAAATCATTTTAATATTACAATATCAACTATGCAAATCATTTTAATATTACCATATTACACTATGCAAATCATTTTAATATTACCATATTACACTATGCAAATCATTTTAATATTACCCTATTACACTATGCAAATCATTTTAATATGACAATATCACACTATGCAAATCATTTTAATATTACCACATTACACTATGCAAATCATTTTAATATTACAATATCACACTATGCAAATCATTTTAATATTACCATATTACACTATGCAAATCATTTTAATATTACCATATCACACTATGCAAATCATTTTAATATTACCATATCACACTATGCAAATCATTTTAATATTACCATATTACACTATGCAAATCATTTTAATATTACAATATCACACTATGCAAATCATTTTAATATTACAATATCACACTATGCAAATCATTTTAATATTACCATATCACACTATGCAAATCATTTTAATATTACCATATTACACTATGCAAATCATTTTAATATTACCATATGACACTATGCAAATCATTTTAATATTACCATATTACACTATGCAAATCATTTTAATATTACCATATTACACTATGCAAATCATTTTAATATTACCATATCACACTATGCAAATCATTTTAATATTACAATATTACACTATGCAAATCATTTTAATATTACCATATCACACTATGCAAATCATTTTAATATTACAATATCACACTATGCAAATCATTTTAATATTACCATATCACACTATGCAAATCATTTTAATATTACCATATTACACTATGCAAATCATTTTAATATTACAATATCACACTATGCAAATCATTTTAATATTACCATATTACACTATGCAAATCATTTTAATATTACCATATCACACTATGCAAATCATTTTAATATTACCATATTACACTATGCAAATCATTTTGATATTACCATATTACACTATGCAAATCAGTTTAATATTACCATATTACACTATGCAAATCATTTTAATATTACCATATTACACTATGCAAATCATTTTAATATTACCATATCACACTATGCAAATCATTTTAATATTACCATATTACACTATGCACATCATTTTAATATTACAATATCACACTATGCAAATCATTTTAATATTACCATATTACACTATGCAAATCATTTTAATATTACCATATTACACTATGCAAATCATTTTAATATTACCATATCACACTATGCAAATCATTTTAATATTACAATATCACACTATGATAATAATTTTAATATTACCATATTACACTATGCAAATCATTTTAATATTACAATATCACACTATGCAAATCATTTTAATATTACCATATTACACTATGCAAATCATTTTAATATTACCATATCACACTATGCAAATCATTTTAATATTACCATATCACACTATGCAAATCATTTTAATATTACCATATTACACTATGCAAATCATTTTAATATTACAATATCAACTATGCAAATCATTTTAATATTACCATATTACACTATGCAAATCATTTTAATATTACCATATTACACTATGCAAATCATTTTAATATTACCATATTACACTATGCAAATCATTTTAATATGACAATATCACACTATGCAAATCATTTTAATATTACCACATTACACTATGCAAATCATTTTAATATTACAATATCACACTATGCAAATCATTTTAATATTACCATATTACACTATGCAAATCATTTTAATATTACCATATCACACTATGCAAATCATTTTAATATTACCATATCACACTATGCAAATCATTTTAATATTACCATATTACACTATGCAAATCATTTTAATATTACAATATCACACTATGCAAATCATTTTAATATTACAATATCACACTATGCAAATCATTTTAATATTACCATATCACACTATGCAAATCATTTTAATATTACCATATTACACTATGCAAATCATTTTAATATTACCATATGACACTATGCAAATCATTTTAATATTACCATATTACACTATGCAAATCATTTTAATATTACAATATCACACTATGCAAATCATTTTAATATTACCATATCACACTATGCAAATCATTTTAATATTACAATATTACACTATGCAAATCATTTTAATATTACCATATCACACTATGCAAATCATTTTAATATTACCATATCACACTATGCAAATCATTTTAATATTACCATATCACACTATGCAAATCATTTTAATATTACCATATTACACTATGCAAATCATTTTAATATTACAATATCACACTATGCAAATCATTTTAATATTACCATATTACACTATGCAAATCATTTTAATATTACCATATTACACTATGCAAATCATTGTAATATTACCATATCACACTATGCAAATCATTTTAATATTACAATATCACACTATGCAAATCATTTTAATATTACCATATTACACTATGCAAATCATTTTAATATTACAATATCACACTATGCAAATCATTTTAATATTATCATATCACACTATGCAAATCATTTTAATATTACCATATTACACTATGCAAATCATTTTAATATTACCATATTACACTATGCAAATCATTTTAATATTACAATATCACACTATGCAAATCATTTTAATATTACCATATCACACTATGCAAATCATTTTAATATTACCATATCACACTATGCAAATCATTTTAATATTACCATATTACACTATGCAAATAATTTTAATATTACAATATCACACTATGCAAATCATTTTAATATTACAATATCACACTATGCAAATCATTTTAATATTACCATATCACACTATGCAAATCATTTTAATATTACCATAATTACACTATGCAAATATTTTTAATATTACCATATTACACTATGCAAATCATTTTAATATTACCATATTACACTATGCAAATCATTTTAATATTACAATATCACACTATGCAAATCATTTTAATATTACAATATCACACTATGCAAATCATTTTAATATTACCATATCACACTATACAAATCATTTTAATATTACCATATTACACTATGCAAATCATTTTAATATTACCATATTACACTATGCAAATCATTTTAATATTACCATATTACACTATGCAAATCATTTTAATATTACAATATCACACTATGCAAATCATTTTAATATTACCATATTACACTATGCAAATCATTTTAATATTACCATATTACACTATGCAAATCATTTTAATATTACAATATCACACTATTCAAATCATTTTAATATTACAATATCACACTATGCAAATCATTTTAATATTACAATATCACACTATGCAAATCATTTTAATATTACCATATCACACTATGCAAATCATTTTAATATTACAATATTACACTATGCAAATCATTCTAATATTACCATATTACACTATGCAAATCATTTTAATATTACCATATCACACTATGCAAATCATTTTAATATTACCATATTACACTATGCAAATCATTTTAATATTACCATATTACACTATGCAAATCATTTTAATATTACCATATTACACTATGCAAATCATTTTAATATTACCATATTACACTATGCAAATCATTTTAATATTACCATATTACACTATGCAAATCATTTTAATATTACCATATTACACTATGCAAATCATTTTAATATTACCATATTACACTATGCAAATCATTTTAATATTACCATATCACACTATGCAAATCATTTTAATATTACCATATTACACTATGCAAATCATTTTAATATTACCATATTACACTATGCAAATCATTTTAATATTACCATATTACACTATGCAAATCATTTTAATATTACCATATTACACTATGCAAATCCTTTTAATATTACCATATTACACTATGCAAATCATTTTAATATTACCATATTACACTATTCAAATCATTTTAATATTACCATATCACACTATGCAAATAATTTTAATATTACAATATTACACTATGCAAATCATTTTAATATTACCATATTACACTATGCAAATCATTTTAATATTACAATATCACACTATGCAAATCATTTTAATATTACCATATTACACTATGCAAATCATTTTAATATTACCATATTACACTATGCAAATCATTTTAATATTACCATATTACACTATGCAAATCATTTTAATATGACAATATCACACTATGCAAATCATTTTAATATTACCATATTACACTATGCAAATCATTTTAATATTACAATATCACACTATGCAAATCATTTTAATATTACCATATTACACTATGCAAATCATTTTAATATTACCATATCACACTATGCAAATCATTTTAATATTACCATATCACACTATGCAAATCATTTTAATATTACCATATTACACTATGCAAATCATTTTAATATTACAATATCACACTATGCAAATCATTTTAATATTACAATATCACACTATGCAAATCATTTTAATATTACCATATCACACTATGCAAATCATTTTAATATTACCATATTACACTATGCAAATCATTTTAATATTACCATATGACACTATGCAAATCATTTTAATATTACCATATTACACTATGCAAATCATTTTAATATTACAATATCACACTATGCAAATCATTTTAATATTACCATATCACACTATGCAAATCATTTTAATATTACAATATTACACTATGCAAATCATTTTAATATTACCATATCACACTATGCAAATCATTTTAATATTACCATATCACACTATGCAAATCATTTTTATATTACAATATCACACTATGCAAATCATTTTAATATTACCATATTACACTATGCAAATCATTTTAATATTACAATATCACACTATGCAAATCATTTTAATATTACCATATTACACTATGCAAATCATTTTTATATTACCATATTACACTATGCAAATCATTTTAATATTACCATATCACACTATTCAAATCATTTTAATATTACAATATCACACTATGCAAATCATTTTAATATTACCATATTACACTATGCAAATCATTTTAATATTACAATATCACACTATGCAAATCATTTTAATATTATCATATCACACTATGCAAATCATTTTAATATTACCATATTACACTATGCAAATCATTTTAATATTACCATATTACACTATGCAAATCATTTTAATATTACAATATCACACTATGCAAATCATTTTAATATTACCATATCACACTATGCAAATCATTTTAATATTACAATATCACACTATGCAAATCAATTTAATATTACCATATCACACTATGCAAATCATTTTAATATTATCATATCACACTATGCAAATCATTTTAATATTACCATATCACACTATGCAAATCATTTTAATATTACCATATTACACTATGCAAATCATTTTAATATTACCATATCACACTATGCAAATCATTTTAATATTACCATATCACACTATGCAAATAATTTTAATATTACCATATTACACTATGCAAATCATTTTAATATTACAATATCACACTATGCAAATCATTTTAATATTACCATATTACACTATGCAAATCATTTTAATATTACCATATTACACTATGCAAATCATTTTAATATTACCATATTACACTATGCAAATCATTTTAATATTACCATATCACACTATGCAAACCATTTTAATATTACCATATCACACTATGCAAATCATTTTAATATTACCATATTACACTATGCAAATAATTTTAATATTACAATATCACACTATGCAAATCATTTTAATATTACAATATCACACTATGCAAATCATTTTAATATTACCATATCACACTATGCAAATCATTTTAATATTACCATATTACACTATGCAAATCATTTTAATATTACCATATTACACTATGCAAATCATTTTAATATTACCATATTACACTATGCAAATCATTTTAATATTACAATATCACACTATGCAAATCATTTTAATATTACAATATCACACTATGCAAATCATTTTAATAGTACCATATCACACTATACAAATCATTTTAATATTACCATATTACACTATGCAAATCATTTTAATATTACCATATTACACTATGCAAATCATTTTAATATTACCATATTACACTATGCAAATCATTTTAATATTACAATATCACACTATGCAAATCATTTTAATATTACCATATTACACTATGCAAATCATTTTAATATTACCATATTACACTATGCAAATCATTTTAATATTACAATATCACACTATGCAAATCATTTTAATATTACAATATCACACTATGCAAATCATTTTAATATTACCATATGACACTATGCAAATCATTTTAATATTACCATATTACACTATGCAAATCATTTTAATATTACCATATTACATTATGCAAATCATTTTAATATTACAATATCACACTATGCAAATCATTTTAATATTACAATATCACACTATGCAAATCATTTTAATATTACCATATCACACTATACAAATCATTTTAATATTACCATATTACACTATGCAAATCATTTTAATATTACCATATTACACTATGCAAATCATTTTAATATTACCATATTACACTATGCAAATCATTTTAATATTACAATATCACACTATGCAAATCATTTTAATATTACCATATTACACTATGCAAATCATTTTAATATTACCATATTACACTATGCAAATCATTTTAATATTACAATATCACACTATGCAAATCATTTTAATATTACAATATCACACTATGCAAATCATTTTAATATTACCCTATGACACTATGCAAATCATTTTAATATTACCATATTACACTATGCAAATCATTTTAATATTACCATATTACACTATGCAAATCATTTTAATATTACGATATTACACTATGCAAATCATTTTAATAATACCATATCACACTATGCAAATCATTTTAATATTACCATATTACACTATGCAAATCATTTTAATATTACCATATTACACTATGCAAATCATTTTAATATTACCATATTACACTATGCAAATCATTTTAATATTACCATATTACACTATGCAAATCATTTTAATATTACCATATCACACTATGCAAATTATTTTAATATTACCATATCACACTATGCAAATCATTTTAATATTACCATATTACACTATGCAAATCATTTTAATATTACCATATTACACTATGCAAATCATTTTAATATTACCATATTACACTATGCAAATCATTTTAATATTACCATATTACACTATGCAAATCATTTTAATATTACCATAATTCACTATGCAAATCATTTTAATATTACCATATTACACTATGCAAATCATTTTAATATTACCATATCACACTATGCAAATCATTTTAATATTACCATATCACACTATGCAAATCATTTTAATATTACAATATCACACTATGCAAATCATTTTAATATTACAATATCACACTATGCAAATCATTTTAATATTACCATATTACACTATGCAAATCATTTTAATATTACCATATTACACTATGCAAATCATTTTAATATTACAATATCACATTATGCAAATCATTTTAATATTACCATATCACACTATGCAAATCATTTTAATATTACCATATTACACTATGCAAATCATTTTAATATTACCATATTACACTATGCAAATCATTTTAATATTACCATATTACACTATGCAAATCATTTTAATATTACCATATTACACTATGCAAATCATTTTAATATTACCATATTACACTATGCAAATCATTTTAATATTACCATATCACACTATGCAAATCATTTTAATATTACCACATAACACTATGCAAATCATTTTAATATTATAATATCACACTATGCAAATCATTTTAATATTACCATATTACACTATGCAAATCATGTTAATATTACCATATTACACTATGCAAATCATTTTAATATTACAATATCACACTATGCAAATCATTTTAATATTACCATATCACACTATGCAAATCATTTTAATATTACCATATTACACTATGCAAATCATTTTAATATTACCATATTACACTATGCAAATCATTTTAATATTACAATATCACACTATGCAAATCATTTTAATATTACCATATTACACTATGCAAATCATTTTAATATTACCATATTACGCTATGCAAATCATTTTAATATTACAATATTACACTATGCAAATCATTTTAATATTACCATATCACACTATGCAAATCATTTTAATATTACCATATTACACTATGCAAATCATTTTAATATTACAATATCACACTATGCAAATCATTTTAATATTACCATATTACACTATGCAAATCATTTTAATATGACCATATTACACTATGCAAATCATTTTAATATTACCATATCACACTATGCAAATCATTGTAATATTACAATATCACACTATGCAAATCATTTTAATATTACCATATTACACTATGCAAATCATTTTAATATTACAATATCACACTATGCAAATCATTTTAATATTACCATATTACACTATGCAAATCATTTTAATATTACCATATCACACTATGCAAATCATTTTAATATTACCATATCACACTATGCAAATCATTTTAATATTACCATATGACACTATGCAAATCATTTTAATATTACAATATCACACTATGCAAATCATTTTAATATTACCATATTACACTATGCAAATCATTTTAATATTACCATATTACACTATGCAAATCATTTTAATATTACCATATTACACTATGCAAATCATTTTAATATTACCATATCACACTATGCAAATCATTTTAATATTACCATATCACACTATGCAAATCATTTTAATATTACCATATTACACTATGCAAATCATTTTAATATTACAATATCACACTATGCAAATCATTTTAATATTACCATATTACACTATGCAAATCATTTTAATATTACCATATTACACTATGCAAATCATTTTAATATTACCATATTACACTATGCAAATCATTTTAATATTACCATATGACACTATGCAAGTCATTTTAAAATTACCATATTACACTATGCAAATCATTTTAAAATTACAATATCACACTATGCAAACTATTTTAATATTACCATATTACACTATGCAAATCATTTTAATATTACCATATCACACTATGCAAATCATTTTAATATTACCATATCACACTATGCAAATCATTTTAATATTACCATATCACACTATGCAAATCATTTTAATATGACAATATCACACTATGCAAATCATTTTAATATTACCATATCACACTATGCAAATCATTTTAATATTACCATATCACACTATGCAAATCATTTTAATATTACCATATCACACTATGCAAATCATTTTAATATTACCATATCACACTATGCAAATCATTTTAATATTACCATATTACACTATGCAAATCATTTTAATATTACCATATCACACTATGCAAATCATTTTAATATTACCATATCACACTATGCAAATCATTTTAATATTACCATATTACACTATGCAAATCATTTTAATATTACCATATCACACTATGCAAATCATTTTAATATTACCATATTACACTATGCAAATCATTTTAATATTACCATATGACACTATGCAAATCATTTTAATATTACCATATTAAACTATGCAAATCATTTTAATATTACCATATGACACTATGCAAATCATTTTAATATTACCATATTACACTATGCAAATCATTTTAATATTACCATATTAAACTATGCAAATCATTTTAATATTACCATATGACACTATGCAAATCATTTTAATATTACCATATTACACTATGCAAATCATTTTAATATTACCATATCACACTATGCAAATCATTTTAATATTACCATATTAAACTATGCAAATCATTTTAATATTACCATATGACACTATGCAAATCATTTTAATATTACCATATTAAACTATGCAAATCATTTTAATATTACCATATGACACTATGCAAATCATTTTAATATTACCATATTACACTATGCAAATCATTTTAATATTACCATATCACACTATGCAAATCATTTTAATATTACCATATTACACTATGCAAATCATTTTAATATTACAATATCACACTATGCAAATCATTTTAATATTACCACATAACACTATGCAAATCATTTTAATATTAAATATCACACTATGCAAATCATTTTAATATTACCATATTACACTATGCAAATCATTTTAATATTACAATATCACACTATGCAAATCATTTTAATATTACCACATAACACTATGCAAATCATTTTAATATTACAATACCACACTATGCAAATCATTTTAATATTACCATATTACACTATGCAAATTATTACATTCTACATTCGCTGTACATAAAAGTCGCTCATGAATATTCTTTCATAATGATCATCTGTCCGTCATTACAACCAACGTCATTTCACTTAAATTTTATACACATCAAAGCAGATCTCCTGAGCAAACATATTAGAGTCATGCAATTTGGTTTATAATGAATTATATACACATTTTCGTGGGTGTAATTAGTGTTGAGACGATTAATTGTAAATGTCTAACGGAAAAATCGGATTTTTGGGGTGGAATCGGATTTTTTTTTTACTTATTTCCGATTCCAAAATCGATTCTTTCACTAATTTTTATAAATTTATTTTATTTATCACTTTATTTTTTATTGTTGGCACAAGGGAAATATGAAAATCTCTAAGATTATCAAAATCTTGGATCTAATACCAAACGTGAGAACATTAAGAACTTTGTCCAATAAGAAGAAATTATATCCAAATTTAAAAGTAGATAAGAATTCCTCGCTAAATTATAACTATAAAATACAAATTACTGTTTTGATTACATCAGCATTTCTAAATTATTTTTCATTAAAATAATTTTCATGTTTCTAGCAAACATAAGTAATCAATGGTTTTATTTCGTACTCGTTAGAAGATAACTGCTGCATCAAGTTATTATCTTTTTTACATGTTTAAAGGGCGTAAATGTTCTGTGACACAAGAAATGTGCTCAGCAAATATTTACTTTCACAACGATTTGGTAAAAACGGAACGTGCTTCTCCAATGTGAAAAGCTGTGGTGTTTATCTTTTGCTGCACGAATATTTAATTTAAGGTCGAATGATGGCTGACAAAAAAAATCAGCCATCATTCCGCCTTACATTAAATATAAGAAACCTTGATAAGAAAAGGTTTCTTGATCAGTCATATCAATCGCACTTTTTTTTGTTGAACCCTTAGATGAATTTTGTGAGCCCTCTCCGCTGTGGTTAAGAAATGTGGGACGAAATATTTGCAAAACAAATGCTATTTAGGCCACTTCACTGCTCGATTAGTTTCGATTATCTTTTTTTTTACCATATACCGACCCCTTTTTTTTGTTATTTAATGTCGAAATAGTACTTATTGAAAATGATTAATTGTATACAGTAAACTAAACATACGCTGCATAGCCGATTTCAGACGTTACAATATCCATTAGGCTAATCGCACAGCCTTTGTCAACCAGTATTTTATAAGCTACTCAAATATGATGACTACAAAAAGAACTTCGCTAAAGATCTGTGCACTTGTCACAGAGTACAGTACGGTTAAACATAATACTGTACACTCTCTATCAAACCTTATGGAAAATGATGCATCGCCAGTGTTAGCACTCATATTCATAAAAATCATGAATTTACGTCAGTAATTTAATTTTTTCATTTATAAATTAGCATTGATAACTTAAAATTAAAAAAAAAACTTACGGTTGACTCTTTATTCGGAAGAGAAAGTCCTCCCGAATGCATTTTTGACGACGGAGTTGTTTGAGTTGCTATTTTCGCTTCCAATGTAAGTCTGGTGTTTTTTATTGAAATATTAACTATGGTTGAAACAGAAAAGGACTTGAGTCATTTCTGATGATTTAAAGAAAAAATATCAACTTTGATTTTTCCTTCTGTTATTTTTCTTCCTTTAATTTGTTTTTCTGGCGTGATGAAAGGTGGAGGCGGCAAGATATGAAAAAAAGACATAAGGAGGCGGGTGCAATGATTAAAAATGAAATTGTAAAAGAAAATTGTCGCTCGCATAAAGGAATCAAAAATAAAGAAAGAAAACGTCCCAACAAGAAAAATGTACATATTGGTATAAAAAGCAGAAACTAAAGAAAACCTTATAGAAATATATTTGCGTTTCCTTTTTCTTCGAGCAGACATTTGTGAAGTGGGAAATATGCATTTATCAATTATATTATAAATACATATTTCTCTTAATTATCGATTAAATGCTTCAGGTATTGAGATCAAAAAGCAATTTGGAAAAGATGCAATTGTTGAATCTTAATCGCTGTATGGTGTGACCGCCTAGGGGAGTGATATCGCTCCCCATTGGGGAAATTAAGATCCCCTAAAACCCTGAGTAAGGCCAGGTAAATATGCTGAGATTGTCTGTTAAACGTTGATTGAATCCCGGACAGCGGCGGGTAATCTACCAAAAGGGATGAATTTATTGTGTTTTGTAAAAACAGACATATATTTTATTATTAAAAAAAACGACAGGCAATGCCAGATTAATGTGGAATGAAATCATACATTCTTTTGGTCTGATGAACACCTGTTCAGACTTTCTGGTTTTCTGATTGGAAAAGGTGACACTGTTGACCTTTGGGGCGTGTGAATAGAAATTGATTTTCATCCCAGATTTGCAGGCGATGAAAGTCCGCTAGGGTTGCACACACGCAAAATTCAGGAATTCCCCGCTTGACGTGTTAGACGCTGATTGGTCTAGCAGATTGCCTCAATCAACCCTTTCCCTTGGTATATAAGCGAATGCTCGAGCTGAAATTAGCAGATTGAATCCAACTCTCGAGAGAAACACACGCTCACAGGGAACTGCCAAACCTCTCTATCCATCCCGACCGCCACCGTGGAGAACGAAGAATAAGATTTTGGAAGATCTTGATGTTTCTGATGTAATCGAACTGAACAATGTACATATGTAAAAAAAAACCCTGTAATTTTCGTGAATTAACTTTTTAGTAGTCTAGAAGCCTAGAGTATGTTTTCCTTTTAGTGCGCATGAAAAAGCTAATTGATTTTCAACGGAGATCGACACGAAACCTGCGACGGTGAGAATTCATGTTGAGTGCACCCGGAGGAAGACGATCAACAGACAGATCCATCGGTATTTGCCAAGGCCTTAGATGATTAGCGATAAACCAACCGTTCATGTGAAGCTAATTGATTTTCAATGGAGATCGACATGAAGCTTGCGACGGTGAGTAAGACGATCAACGGCCAGTGCAGGTCAACAGGGTCAGAAGTCATCTGCTGACTTGGGCCGAGAGTCTCACAGCTGCAATGCAATAAATAAAATTTTATGTACGGAAACAACGCCTTTAATTACAGGTTTTAATGCTATTTGTATTTTTGTTTCACTTGTAATTGATTTTGTTGGTTATCTCAACTTTCGGCCTCTGTCATGTATACGCCTAATCTACAATTTATGTGGAATTTGTGTGCTATAAACTTCACTCAAAAGCACGATAATGTGACAGAAAACACCCCAAATGGAGATAAGCTAACGCACCGTAGGTAGTCCACTCTGATCCACAAAAAGGCCTTAACAGATCCATCGGTATTTGCCAAGACCCTAGGTGATTAGCGATAAACCAACCGTTTCTCAAAGAGAGAAAGTAAAGCCTAGGAGGATGCACTTTCACGGATTTTACAACACAATATCTCAGGCCGATAGAACAGGGCAACTTGTGCAGTAGCGGGCTGATTGTTGAGTACGTATCTTCAACTTGTATGAAGTGCTAAAATGATTTTGTTTCACTTCATTACTTCTACCTACATAGATAGGTATTTCAAAATCAAAACCCGGTTCGGAGCGAAAAATCTGGAGTTATTTTTTAGCATATAACATAGGTCTTTGATTGTTATATTTAGTCGACTAAAACAAAAAGGGCAAGTATTTATCATGGTACTTATTTCCTTTTTTGCTGGATAGCTTTTCTTAGAAAGCCATTTATACGAGTTCAGATGAGATATGTGAGATTACTAAGGATTTCACCATGAGCATATGTTAATTATTTGACACTTAAACAGAAAATTTACGATAATGGCACTGGTATCATCTCTTTGACAATTGCAGCACCATATGTTCTCGTTCTTCGTTGATTCAATTCTAAGTGACGTCAGTTTTCTGCAAATCACGAGTTCCCTAGTATTCAGCTAAATAAGTCGTACAGGACTGCGTGTTTAGCTCGAGGGTTAGGGTTAGGGTTAGACTTAACGTTTAGCGAACGAGGGCGGTCAATAGATTTGAGTATTTGAAAAGATCCTTATTTGTACTCGAGAGTAAGAATATGACACAAGTGTATTTTCTTACAGCAACAGGCGAACATTTTTTGTCATAGATATATAAACTTATTCATTAAATATATAAAAACGTTTTCTATTAACGTTTAGATAATTTTAATCATTTATTGTCGGTGATGCTGTTTGCAGCTTTTTGGTAGTGGTTTTCTAGATTTTCATTTGCAATTTTGTGTGTTATTTGTTTTGGCAATGGTAATTGCATGTACAGTTTTTGTTGGTTATACTGTTTTTCAAATGATCACTTCTGATGAGAATTTGAACTTTAATATAACCAATGATAACTATTGGCATGTGAACTACCTACAACTTATGTTTTTAAGAATGAAAATGTTTTTATAAGGGAGTTATCACATATCAAGACCGAAAAGTCGCTCGAGGATAGGAGGTACGGTGGTCATTTAGTGGTGGAAATAAGGCAGCAATGAATTATTAAGGGAATGTCGCAAAAATAACTTGTTTACATTGGACTAGAAGGCGACTATATTTTACTCAGCTGGAAATCAGACGAGCAGAATAGAGTTTCACAGGCAGGTAGTTCTAAGAAAGAAACCTTGTTCATGAAATATTCGTTTAGATTTAGGCACAGAGTGTGGGGAAATTGTTGATAGTGAATGCAGCTAGACGAGTGACAAGATTGATCATAGATTGGAGCTCAAACGAGTACTTGCCCTGAAAATAACGATAGAACAGACAGACTCGCAACATCTCTTCTGTGGGTTGCAGGGAAGGGAAAATGACATCACCTAGGTTTGAAACTGATTTTGAACTTTAAGAGAGAATTAAGCGCTCTGAGCAGCTCCTGCCCAGATATGGCACCAGTATTCCGTTTTAGGGCGCATCCGACTATATAGGTCGAGGATTGTGTCGGAAGATACCTTCTGGAGTGGTAAAATGACGCAACCATTTCCCATTGATCTTGGCAACAGATTTGATATCAGTCTTCTATTTCAAGTCACACATGAAGGTCAGATCTAGAAGCGTATCATAACAGGGAGCCTCTTTTAACTTGGTTTTGGAAGCGTTAAAATTTTTGCTTCATTGCACCATATACTCAAGGTCGGAAGAGAGAGATTCAAAGAGATTTTGGTCGTTGTTGGCTTTTAAAGTGTTGCTATAGATTGTAGTGTCATCTACATGTATGCCAGTGAGAGAATTTAGAATGTGATTTCGGAAATTATTAATGAAGTTAAGGAAGTGGATACAGGCTCGATCCCCAAGGCATACTGCCCATCGACGACTACTTGTAAAAACCTATCGAAGAGAAAAGATTCAATAGTTGAGAAGACATTTCCAGAGACCTCATAGATGGAAATATTGAAAAGTAAGCCTTTATGCCAAACCTATCAAATGCCTTTGATATGTCAAGCTATTGCTTTTGAGAGGAAACCCCTATTAATAGATTCACTGATTCTATGTGAAATTACAGTCAGTCCATCAGCTGTAGACCTCATAGGATGCAAACTATATTGCTTGTTATGTAGTAGTGTTTTTGCGGAGGTAGTAGAAAATTTCTCTATTTAACATTGATTCAAGCAACTTACTAATAATACATAGAGGACTAATTTGTCTGTACTGAGATTCAGAAAACCGTTCCCCAGTGTTTTTAAATATTGGACAAACGAATGAGGTTCTTCAAGGTGTTAGGAAACATTTTTCATTTTGGCATCGATTGAACAGCTTCGCAAGAATGAGTGCTAGTTCCGGTTGCAGCTTCTTGAGTACTATAACTGGTATATTGTCTGGACCAGTTACTTTGCTGGCTTCAAGAATCTTTAAATAGATGTGGCTATGTCACGAATTGATATGTACATTCCACTCAGATTATTTTCGATCTTGAGAGGAAATAGTCGCATTAAATTGACTTTTCTGCAAGGTTCTTAGCAAAGACTTTGGCTTTTTCAAGTATTGATGAAATCATCTCGGGCCCGTTGATGATGATCGGAATAGAGGATACGCATCTATTCTGTCTTACTTTGGACTTGAGCATACGAGATTTTTCAGTGATTGCTGGTAGTTCTAAATGCGACTTTAGTTTCAAAATAACTTTAAAATCAACTTCAGTAGTGGTTTTCGTATGCAATGGCTGAAGCACATTCAGGGGTGTATCGAGGTTAGCTGGTCGGTTTGAATTAAAATTTTGACCCATTTTGTGTTTCGTTAAAAGATGAGAATAAAAAAGATAATTACAAGTTACAAGTTTTTACATGCTAAATCGCGTGTTAAACTTCTTTCGTTTGTAGTAAATCGATATGTTTTATAATTTTTTTTAATTATTTTTATTTTTTATTTATTTATTCTTATTCATTTATTTTAATTTAATTTTAATTTATTATATATATATATATATCTTTATACACACATACATATATACATGTGGAGATGTGATCAAGATGCATCAATTTCTATCTATTGTGGGAACGAAGGTGGCTCTTCAGACCGGCCCTGCTTTTACACAGTCTGTTGCGGAGGTCACACTTTAACTGAGATTGGGGGACGCCAACTGGTGTTGCTCTACTGTGGACGTTCATATGACGCTTCAGGCCTCCACTCGATTTACAGACTACAGAGCAATCATCTGTGTACCGCAGTGTTTTCCCCAAGAAAGACTTATCTCCATGTGACTTATCCCACGGTAACTCCCACAGTCAGTCCTGGACCCGTTTCCCTTGTACCGTGATATAAGAATTGCATCAATTCAATCCTGATGGACGGGAACACCCTTCCAGACATCAGTGATATGATGAAGAATTTCATGAACAAGTTTATCACCCCCATGTAAGAGGACTTCCACAGGAATACCATCAAGCCCTGGAGCTCTCCCAACGTTCACTTCCTTGATTGCATCTCTAATTTCGTTCTTAGATGGTAACTCAGACATTTCATGGATAAGCTTCTGTTGTAATAAAAATCCATTGATGACGTCCTCATCAACATTAGAGAGATTGTCAAAGAGATCAGAATAATGCTCAGTCCAACGAAGGAGAATCTTTTTAGGATCCTTTATAAGGGCAATTCCATCACTTGAGAGTAGGGGAGATGTTAATAATGTTTGAGGACCAAAAGCTTTTTTAAGCAAATGGTACATGCGCTTGAAGTCTTTACGATCACAAGCCATCTGGATTTGGTTGGCGAGTTTAGCCCACCACTGATTCTTCATTTGTCAGAGTCGTTTTTGGAGAAGACCTTTGTTTGCTTTAAGTGACTGTTGGAGGTGTTCTCGACCTCCATGAGAGGCAGACAACATCTTATGGTGCAACTCATTTTTAGCACTTAAGAGTTGAGTTATTTCAGAATCATTATCATCAAACCAATCCTGATGTTCAGATTTGCGGAAGCCAAGAACATCTACACTTATTTCATAGAGTATATTTTTAAAATGCGTCCACAACCCATCAAAATCAGTAGAATTAACTACGGATCAAAGCTTTTCAGGCACACTTGGATCATCCAGCCTGGACACATCAACCCGCCTGGGAATTTCAACACCACCCAACCTACACTTCCTCCTTATACAGATTTTCAACTTCCCGCGTACCAAAAAGTGATCTGTGTCACAGTCAGCTCCACGCATAACATGCACACTACAAATGTCCTGCAATTCTGCCTTCCTGGAAATAATGTAATCAATCAAGTGACCTTCAGTCACAAGGAGGTCCATAGGTTTACTACTTATGGACCTCCTTGTGGCTGAATAAATTGTTACGGATATCAAGGTCAAACTGATTGCATAGATGGAGAAGATGCAGATCATTACTGTTGACCTTACCTACACCAAACCAGCCGAGTGAGTCCCAAGTGTGATGATCCTTGCTAACCCTCGCATTTAAATCACTCATGAGTAAGATCTTTTCAGATAAAGGAATAGACAAAATAGTACGACTGAGATCTTGGTGAAACGCTGTGATGGTGTCTTCATCATGACTCATGGTAGGGGCATGCACAGATAAAATCGTCATATACCTACTGTATGCAAAAGGGAAGCGCATCATCATAATTCTGTCACTTACACAGATTGGCTGTTCAATCCTCTTCACCAAATCAGAACGCACTGCAAAGCCAATTCCACCTTCTCGTCTCAGCCCCAATGGTTTTTCTTTCCAAAAAAAGGTGTATCCCGAGCCCACTTCTACCAATTGATCCTCACCACTCAATCGTGTTTCAGACAATGTCGCAATATCTATGCTGTACCTAGTGATCTCTCTTGCAACAATAGCTGTCCTACGCTCAGGTCTTTCACTATTTAGGATATCTAGTAAAGTTCTCCACATTCCACGTAGCAACAGTTAGGTTATTCCTCTCCTGATGAAATTTTGATTTTCCTTGTTTATTATTTTTCTTTAACTTTATCTTATTTCTCCTGCAAATATAGAGCAGCCGACGACCGCAGCTAATTATAGGGTAGACAATTTATAGGTCACCTTTTCTAGAACCTTCCAAAATTCATGGGTGAGCAGTGTATCTTTAGAAAAGACTGTTCAGCCGCCAGATCATCCACCGAAGTTGCTTCTACTCTGTAAGCGATTTAGTCGACGATGTTAGATTAATCACTGCAATAAACTAATTCTTTGTCAGAAAAAAGATAAAGCCTAAGATGGTTGGCCTGAAACTGAATATTGATATCCCTCATCCCTTATCCCAACAGAAACAGTCACTTTCTGACTCGGGCCATTTAATAGATTCATAATCTTGTAAACTATTTAATGGGAATTATTTAAAGAATAATTAATCACTATTTTAACAAATCTTTCCATGGCTTAGTTGGGTAAGTTTCTGCAAACAACATCAAGGTTGTGAGTTCGCTTCCACGTTCGAGTGGATCGTTTTACAATAAAATGTAATTGAACTCGAAAGTAAAAAACCTACCAAAAGTCAAATAATTATTTGATTTCACTAAAATTATCATTATCTATCTAATACAATATGTTATTTCGTTTAACATTAAAGACAATGAATCTATTTTTTTTAATTTAGTAGATTTCATTTAAGATCTACTTCTAAATAAAACCAAATAATAAAATAAGGAGATTAATTCGCACACGAACACAATATCTACTCTTTGGTAAATATTATTTTTTCTCTCCCCCCTCGCCCAAACAAGGCAAATTGCTATTTGGAACGTAGTATGCGATTATGTGAAACAGGGGATTGTGGGAAGTTAAGCTGCGAGATGTCTGTTCACATTACATTTAAACTTTTGCAGGAGACGGTGAGGAAATTCCCAGATATAGCAGTCCAAGGGAAGAAACTGAGTAGAAGGCTTTTTGGCATCTAAGGATCTCAACAACGTTTTGCTGCTTGTTGCGTTAGTCCGGAGATTTTACAGTCGGGTTAGAAGTGCATCATTCATACTGTTGAATGTTGGAAGTAGAATTCCCCCTTTTCCTAACCTTGTCAACTTTGTTAGTATATATATATATATATATATATATATATATATATATATATATATATATATATATATATATATATATATATATATATATATATATATATATATATATATACATACATATATATAAGATTTTGGGCGAACATAGGAAATCAAATAGTCTCTGCCAACATTGCTGTGCTCATAATGTCATAAAAAGTAATTCTAAACTTTATAAACAAACTGAGACTCAAATGGTTGACTGGTTCTTGCATCGAATTCAAGTTTGCTGATTTTTTACAAAAGAAACGAAATCATTGCATCAGCTCGTTTAACAATGAAAATGCAATTTCAAATAAAGCGCAGCAAACCAATAAAAATGCTGTGTGAAACTTAAAATAAATCATTATATTTAACACCACAGACCAAATGAAACAACATAATCATCTGAAACGGGATAGACCAAAGAAAATGCTATGCGTGGCTATTCAACTTAAGTAAAACCTATTTCAAGCTTAAGCGTGGCAGATCGACGAAAACTATTTTGAATCACTAAGCGTAAAAGACTGAAGTAAACGTTATTTCGAATTTAAGCCTGAATGACCGAGGAAATGTTATTAAGCGACAGAATTTCTTGTTCTTTTGCTATCGTAAAAAATTCGTGGATTAAACGTAATCATTTAGCGAAGCAATGCAATTTGAAACGGAAGCGTAATTACGACCAATAAAGGCACCTAGTAACATAGGAAAAGGACGTATCTAAATGGCGAAAGCAACGCAAATCTGGATGCGTTTCGGGCGTCGGCTTATTCATTTCACCCGCGTTTCTTAATTTCCTGAAACTTGAGTTGTGAGGAATGTTGAAATTGTTTGCATTGAATAGCCGCATTAGTATTCAACACTCTGTTTTTTTGTGTGTGTTTTTGTTTGTCTAAACAAAAATTGTTAAAATATTCCTTGTTTCTTGTAAATGGATACAGATCTAGTTTGCGGTTATTGAAATGCTAACCACACGCGCACACACATGCACACACTCATATATATATATGTATATATATGTATATATATATATATATATATATATATATATATATATATATATATATATATATATATACGGCATAATCACGACACACACGTTCTCGTCAGATCATCGAAGTTATACAACGCTGAGCCTTGCTAGTACCAGATGGGCGGCCATTTAGCAAGTCTTTCCACTTACCTTGGTATCGTTTCCAGTCGTCCTAAACCTCCACTTGCCACTGGTATTTAACAAAGCCGACTTAGAAGAAGTGTGGTTAGGGATTGCGCAACTATTACCACAAAAATTTCATGTATAGGCACCCTTACAGCGGATAACCATAGTCTGAAGGAAGCTATCATATATATATATATATATATATATATATATATATATATATATATATATATATATATATATATATATTAATTTAGTTGTTAAAATTAAATTCTGAAAATCAAAATATAGACACATATATTCGAGTTAAGAATTTATTGTTTGCCAAAAGGAATATATTGAAGGGGTTATATTAATTCCCTTAATCCATGGATTTTCAATAATGGCTCATATCATCAGAGGAAATGAAATGCGGTTACCAAAGTGTTCAGCTGTGAAAAGGCACGTATTTTGCTTTTCAGCACAAATATTGAAAATAGTTTTTTTGGGTGGTGAATGATAGTTATATGAAAATAATTATTGGGAGAGGGAATTTTATACAACCTGGGCAGTCCATTATCGGAAGGAGTATAATAATAATCCATGGATTAAGGGAATTAATATAACCCCTTCTATATATTCCTTTTGTCAAACAATAAATTCTTAACTCGAATATATGTGTCTATATTTTGATTTTCAGAATTTAATTTTAACAACTAAATATATATATTGCTCTATTCTTAAATATTGGGATTTTCCTTTTTGGTTATGATCACCCTGAAAGTATTACCTCTAATAATATATGTCAGAATTTTCATCGGATTTTTATGTGTCTTATCTCGCTTATATATATATATATATATATATATATATATATATATATATATATATATATATATATCGTTAGTAAATGATGCCATACCATAAGTATATTTATATAACATTGATATTATTGCATTGGTTGTATAATTGTCTTACACACGTTTCGTTGAATAGTCTAGTGACCAAACAACTCGTACATATAAACGCATAAAAGATAGTTTTTTTATATAAATTTTTTCTTATGGATTTATATATATATATAATGAGTTTAGTCAGTCCATATCATTCAACGAAACCAATAAAACAATATGAATGTTACATAAACATGTGGTGTAGCAATTGTTTTCTAATAATATATACGCCCTGAAAGTGCAAATTCATTTTTTATTGAGCTTTAATAGATGTGGAAATTTTTTAAAGTAACTTTATTGAACATGCACATTAAAAGTATATATCTTTTACTGCCAAAACGTGTCTGCCTGTCTGTACGCGAAATAGACTCCTGTATACTAAACTGACCACATACAATAATAGAAGAGGTATCAAGGATCTGAAATACGTATAATAAAGTGGGACGTCAGGAAGTCACATGCTATACACGCTCATACCGTTTGACGTAGAGCTACCGAACTTACCATGACAGCTAACCATGGCTTACATCGCTCACTCTCCCTCCTGATTAGTGCTCATAGGTTTGTGTCAATAAAGATTCCCACTATTGTTCCCTCCATGTTCGTTTGAACAATTGCCCGTTCACCCCCACAAAGATGATCCGAGTAATGCCGTGTCTGTCTGTTTGTACGTGTACAGGGCGATGTAATAAAGCTCAACGTATGTCTGTGTCTGTCTGTACATCTATAAGCCGAAAGGAATGATACAAAAATTATGTAATAAATATCTGTTTTAAAGAATTTAACAGTTATTTATTTTTTAAGACTCTTTATATATATTTATATATATACGAGGGTAAATCAAAAAGTTTTAAGGCAAGTGATATAAATTCAATCTAAATGAAAATAGAGCAACAAAACAAGGTTTAATTGCACTACTGATTACTTAACAACAAATTTGACAAGTTACAGCATTCTAAATCTTTTATTCTTTTTTTTTTTTCAGATAATATTTTATAATATTAACTTTTTGACAGTCCAAAATGAGCATATTTGAAGTTCGTGCAAACATTAAATTTCTAACAAAACTGGAATGAAAACCGACGGAAATCATTAAAGCTCTACAAAATGTTTATGGAGACTCGTCACCTTCTAGAGCTGTTGTTTATCGTTGGATCAGACGATTCAAGGATGATAGGAATGATCTTCAAGATGACCAAAGAGAAGGTAGGCCTTCAACATCAAAAAATGCTCAAAACATCGAGCATGTCAGGAATCTTGTTGAAGAAGATCGGAGAATAACAGTGAATAAGATTGCTAAGGAGCTTGACATTTCATTTGGGTCAACCTTTTCAATTCTGAAAGAAGATCTTGGTCTGAGTAAGCTTTCTGCTCGTTGGGTGCCTAAAGCTTTGCAGCAGAATCAGTTGAATCTGAGATCAGATCTTTCATTGGCCCTTCTGACTAGAATTGAAGCAAATGAGGCAAACTTTTTTGAACGGGTCATAACCGGTGATGAAACATGGATTTACCTGTACGATCCTGAAAGCAAAGTTCAGCCTAAACAATGGTTACCAAGAGGATCAGCAGGCCCTATCAAGTTCAAAGCAGAAAGGTCAGCTCAAAAAATAATGGCAACTGTTTTTTGGGATAAAGATGGAATCGTTTTATTAGATTTTCTTGAAGGACAGAAAACTATCACCGCAAGCTATTACGAAGGAGTTTTGAGAAAGCTGAAGACTTCATTGGCTAAGAAACGACGAGGAAAGCTCCATCGTCAAATTCTGTTCTATCATGACAACGCTCCAGCACACACGGCCAAGACTGTAAGAACAATTTTACGCGAGTTTCGCTGGGAAATCCTTTCACACCCTCCCTATAGTCCTGATTTAGCGCCTAGTGATTTCTTCCTATTTCCAAAACTGAAGGAACATTTGAAAGGAATAAGATTTCAATCCATAAATGAAGCAAAGAAAGAGGTTGTGACCTGGTTCACTAGACAAGTTCCAGAATTTTATGAAGAAGGAATTTATCGATGGAAACATCGCTTACAGAAGTGTATTGAGTTAGGCGGATCGTATGTAGAAAAATAAAGTTTTCAACTTCCATAAATAAAGTTTTTCTTCAATTTGTCTCAGAACTTTTTGATTTACCCTCGTATATATATATATATATATATATATATATATATATATATATATATATATATATATACTATAAAAGAACTTCTAAAATCTATCGTTACTCTTTTCGTCAACCAACATGAAACCACGCGCAATAAGCATCACTTTCAAGGCATTGTTTGGTTAATTTGAGTGCGTGAATATTTTGGCGCCTTCTTTATTCCCATAGCAGTTCCTTCGATTTAAAAAAATGTCTGCCTTGGACCTAAAGATGATGTAGTAAGAATAGAAAAGCAGATGTTCCACACCTGTTCATCAGGAAAAATCTTATCGCGTAGTAAGTTCTTTCAGGACCATGCTCCCTGAGTGTGAGGGATATTCGTGTAAAATGATTAGACGTCCATATTGACGAACAGTGTACCGTTTGCAAAGTACTCGATCTTTTGTATTAGACTCTTGAAATGTGCAGCGTCTTTGATGTAGCCGATATTTGACACAATCAATATTCCTGGTTGTGGAATACTGCGAGCTCGATTTTGTTGATATATATATATATATATATATATATATATATATATATATATATATATGTGTGTGTGTGTGTGTGTGTGTGTGTGTGTGTGTATGTATGTATATGTGTGTGTATGTGTGTGTATCAGTTACGGCGCACTCCAGAGACGCAACATTACATCGGGTTTCATTCATATGTGAGGCAATCGTTATAAAAATTTATATATCTCCTTTGTACTTTCGTACGAAACAATTGCAGATAATCCACATAATGTAATATCCCTAGTTTAAACGCCTGTAAAAAGTAGCTCTTTTTCTTACATTCACTTTATTTTTATATAAATCTGTTGCTTCCTGAGGTACATGTACTAGCGTCGTTGTTTGGAAGTTGTTTTTACCATAATTTTTACTTCGCTTATTTCATTTCTTTTTTTACGAAAACAATTTTTTAAATAAAATTGTAACATTTATTTTGATTATTCCGGTACCGTTGTTGTTGTTGTTGTTGTTGTTGTTGTTGTTGTTGTTGTTGTTGTTGTTGTTGTTGTTGTTGTTGTCGGCTTCATCATCACCATCATTATCATTAAACACAAAACTTTTCTTAATAATTCATGTTTTTTTTATTTTATTCTTTTAGTCCATCGAGTATTTTTTTGTTGTTAAATTAATGCATGTAGTTCATATAATCATCTTCAGGCGGAGAATTAATCTAGTGTGTTAACAACCCTGGACACACACACACACACACACACACATACACACACGTACACACACACACTTAATATATATAATATACAAATAAGCTCCCGAAATTCCTCATGTGTCTCGCTTGCATTTGGTTATAATTTAATTGTTGGGATCTTCCACACCATCTAAAGAGTTGAAAAATATTTTGCTTTCAAAGGATTATGGTGAGATTATCCTTTGCCTATAATCACAGCAAACAACTATCTCTCTCTCTCTCTCTCTCTCTCTCTCTCTCTCTCTCTCTCTCTCTCTCTCTCTCTCTATCTCTCTATCTCTCTCTCTTCACCAAAGACCACGAGAAACCTCCATGACGAAAATGTCTTTCCGAGAATATCGTATATGTGAAAGAAAATACCCTGAGTTTGTTTCCTAACCGACTCCAACTTATTCGTCTATATGTTTAACGTGAACATGTCAAATTGTAATCCAAGAAAATGAAGTCCTTTTAAATAATCTTCTACCCGACCCTAATCTTAACCCTTACCCACTATTTTCAACCGTTCAACCAGTAATCCTTTCAACCATTATTCTCGAGTGGCTCCGGTCTTTTAATATGCGGTTACTCATCAATAAAAAAGAAAAAGAAAATTGTTGCGGCCTTCATCTACCTATTAGCAGATCAGTAAAATGGCTGCCAAGGCACTTGTGGTTTATGTGACTGAAATGAGGGCGGCTCCATCATGCTTGAAATGTAATCGTCCAAGTTTTCAAGAGAAGATCGTATCGTCATCCTCTCTGGAAGTGGAGTATCAATAGCATATCATAAAAAATACTCGGGTGTTATGTGAGAAATGCTGATGGCTATGTGCTAGAACAACTGCGTGCTGATTACCACATGCCCATACATGCTGATTGTGGAAGCTTATTATTCCATCTTGTGTAAACTGTAATTTATCGATAAAGAAAATACACGCAGAAACGTCGGGATCTCCAACACGTTGCTGTAAAAATCAATGGCAAAACTCATGCAGGAAATAATTACAAGATTTAAATTGTTTTCATTACTTTTCTCGAATGATGGTAGAAGTTAGTTGAACTGATATGGTGGTATTTGTCAGTTTTAACGAATGAATTGTATCAAAACGTTTCTGTATTAATAGACTCCTAATATTCATTATTAAATAGTTATGATATATATATATATTTTACATAGGCGTCACCACTTATCAAGGTCGATAGGCCACTCAAGGATAAGGGTTAAAGAGTGTAGAGTAGTCAAAAGGACAATATAGTAATCGATAGTAATGGAAGTTCGGTAAATTTGTTAACTTAAGTGGAACGGCTCATCAGAAACTTGTTCACGTTGGATTTGAAGACAACCATATTATAGACAGCTGGAAAGCAGGAAAACGGAAGAGAATTCCACAGGCGTGCAGTTCTCAGAAAGAAGCTTTCATCATGGAATCTACGTTTAGGTTTAGGCACAGATAAAGAGTAGGGGGAATTATTGATAATGTTTTCAGCTAGTCTAGTGTTTCTTATGAAAGTTTGGCGAGGGGGGACCATAGATTGAAGCTCAGTGGAACACTTTCCATGAAAATAACGATAAAGCAGAGACAAACTCGCAACATCTCTTCTGTGAGATAGAGGTTGCAGCGAAGAGAAAAGGACATCTCCCACCAGGCCACGAAGTCTATTTTGAACCCTATCAAGGCAGGACAAGTCTTTTCTAGCAGCTCTTGCCCATATGTGGCAACAGTATTCCATCTTTGGACGTATCTGGCTCTTATATAGATAGAGAATTGCATCAGCAGTGAGATATCTACTGGATCGATAGACGGATCCCACCATTTTTCCAGCGGCCTTGGCAACAGATTTGATGTACATATTCCATTTAAGATCAGGAGTAAAGGTTAAGCCCAGAAGCCTGTCAAAACTTGAGGCCTCCCCAAGACGAGAGCCATTCATTTTAATTGATGCCAGATGGGGATCAGAACGTTGATGATGTAAAGATAGAATCTTGGTTTTAGATGCATTAAAAGTAACCAGCCACTCCTTTCCCCATTGTACAACGTGATCAAGATCAGAGGAGAGAGAATCGGAGAGAACTTGGTCGTTTACTGTCTTAGATGTGCTACCATAGATGGTAGTGTCGTCAGCAAAAATGTCTACGAATGATGTAAGGATGTGATTTGGAAGATCATTAATGTAGATCAGGAAAAGAGTTGGGCCCAGGATGGACCCCTGAGGGACTCCAGCATTTATACTGTGAGCTTCTGATTTTTGCCCATCACTACTACTCTTATGAACCTATATGAGAGAAATGATTTAATAATTGAGAAGACATTTCTACCTATACCATAGCTGGAGATCTTGTGAAGTAAACCTTTATGCCATACCCTATCAAAGGCCTTTGATATGTCAAGAGCAATTGCCCTAGAAATGTTGCCGCGGTCGAGAGATTCGCTAATCCTATGAGATATAACTGTAAGCATATCTGCTGTAGATCTAGCAGAACGGAAACCATATTGTGGGTCACTAAGAAGGTTATTTTTGCTGATGGTTGATTACTTCTGTATTTAACACAGATTCCAGCAACTTACTCATGACGCACAGGAGACTTATTGGCCTGTACTGAGAGGGGGATGAACGATAACCTGAATTCTTAAATACAGGGCATACTGATGAGATTTTGCAGGGTGATGGGAAGCAATTCTCCTTAAGACAACGTTTAAACAGTTTTGTAAGTATGGGTGCTAGTTCTGGTTGAAGTTTTTTTAGTACTATAATTGGAATACCGTCAGGGCCGGTTGCTTTACTGGAATCAAGGTTTTTGATTAGCTTGGCAACATCGCATACAGATATTTGTATATCACATAGTGTGTTTTCTGATACAGGAGGAAGTATTGGGGGTTGGCGAACTTGGTCGCAAAGGATAGAATTGGCTGCAAAGTTCTTGGCAAAGAGTTTGGCTTTGTCTGATGCTGACGAGATTAAGTTAGGTCCATTGATGATAGTTGGGATAGAGCACACGCTTCTGTTCAGGATTCTGTTTGCAATTTGCCAAAACTGGTGGGAACCAAGCCGCTGCTCAGCTACTTTAGACTTGACGGACTGAGCATACAACTCTCTTGCGTTCTTTATTACTTACTGGCTGTTAGGTTTTTGCTGGAACTTTTTCGAGGGTATGAAATTGTCTATACCTACAATTAACCATTCTGCCAGGTCTGATACTATAGACGGCACATCCTTCTTAAACATGGAATGCAGAGGAAGATCCGATATAAATGTACGGAAACTATCCCAGTCAGCCATAGTGTATCGATATACTGTACGATGGAGAGGTACGTCTGAGGATTTATTACATTTCATTTTTATCTTAATTGATACAACTGAGTGGTCGGAAGATCCAAGAGGAGACAGAAGGGAAACTGAACATAGTTCAGGGCAAGTTGTGAGAAAAAGTTCTAGGAGACTTGCATACTGGCCGTCATTGTCGGGCACACGGTTAGGTTCGTGAACAATCTGAGTGAGGTCATAAGTAATGGAGAAATCATGACAGAATCTCCCCTCATCATCGGTCTTGTTTGAGTGGGTCAACCATTCCACATTGTGAACATTGATGTCTCCACATACGTGAATGTTAGCTGAAGGATATGCTGATAGAACTTGGTCAATTTTCTCAGATATGCTTTTAAAGATAGTAACTCCGCTGTTATGGGGGCAATAGAGAGTAAATATAAATGCCGTAGTGTGAGCTAGTGCTACTCGGAAGCACATATAGGGTAAGTTAGGATCTTCTCTGGAGATTTCCCTACCACATGGAAAGCCATCTTTTATATAGGCACATATTCCATGACCATGGCGATCTTGGGGGTCAGATTTGGAAGTTAGGTTAGAGTATCCTTTAATTACGAACTCATTTAGGGAAATAGTATGTCCAATTCCAGTTTCGCTTAAAAATAAAAGGTCTAGTTTAGTCTCCTGTAATTGGGCTTCAACCTCTGGAAGGTTAGAACGTAGACCCCTAATGTTAGAGAAGGAGACATCGTAGTGGGTGTCTACGTTGGAAGTTTCAGATCCGGGTTTAATCGTGTATTTTTTATTGAAACTTGTCATGATGGAATTTTGGAGTTTGTAGACTAGGTCGTCAGACTTGCTTAGAGCAGGACAGAGAGGGGAAACAAAGAGAGAAAAGTAAGGAAGAATTTTTTTTTTGTAGCACATGATAAAGTAAATCCGTAACAATTACCCACTAGTATGGCATCGAGAGGCCCCACCAGAGACTACTGCATGGTCCAGAATCCATTCACCAAATGGCAATACAGCAGCCCCAGTACTTTGCGCTTGCTGATAGGACAGCCTCCTTAGTGGTTAATCCAAGGTTCGGGTCCCTGACTATCAGGCGGATAACGTCAGCCCAGATAAAACATTTACCTCCAGCACCCTTACTAGTGACATGGCTACAAGGATAGACATAGAACAGAAAATTTCCGCCATCTCTGTCGACTGTTCACGCAAAATACTGCCAACCTAGAATACAGCTTTTTCTTCTCCTTTTGTCAGAAAAATCACTCATTAAAAAAAATGAAGACTGAGTGACAAATAAAGAGAAGCGAGAGTAACGCAAGCTGCCGACAACGCTTCCACAAAACGTTCTCTACTCTCCTTTAAAAAAAAATCTATTAAGTATTCTACTTAATAAAAGTCCAACTGGCGTGTTTTTTAAAGGGAACGTATGGTGATAGATTCACCTCTCACGAATTTACAATGAATACAATTTCCTAATCTGTTCATGCAATCAACATGGCAGATATAATAAACATTTATGACGAGAAAACGCTATCATTAAATAAAACAATCAGGAGATAAACATATAAATTAAGTATTGAAATTGAATGTAGTTATTAATATTAGAAATTAAACATAAAAATTAAAATACACTTATCTCGAACACGCATTCGTCTCCAGAGTGCAAACTGATTTGAGAAGACTTTTAGCTTTAATATCAGCGTCCCAAAAGACTTTTTTTTAATTAACCGTTAAAACAAAAACGTGATCGCTTTCTGAATTTTTGCGAGTGACGTTTAAGAAATTGCGATATAAGAGAACAACGAGGGGGGGTCTTCTGAAATTCAACTAGTGCCGCTATAAGTAAATTCAACATAAAATGAAAAAAACAGAAATTGAGGGGGGGGTCTGAAAGAAATATAAAATGGTTGAGTATGCTATCCTTAAGATCAACTTGGTAATTGAAGAAGAATTACTTATTAATGGGTACGTAACATTAATAATCACTTTGCAAGACGTTCATATTTCAAAATGAGGGCTTCTATGAAAATGCAAGGTAAATAACTTTTCTCAAAATCTCTTAAAAGCAAGGTTTTGGGTTACAAGTTATTTTCTCTTTTAATCATTATGTTCTAGATAAAATCTATTTCATGTAAACATTATTAATCAAATATTTTCTGTGTATAAATGTGTCAAAATTCGAATTATGCGAGTAATGCCTGTTGTCGGGTTAGGGTTAGTAATGTTTGTTGTGAGGAGAATAAACAAAAAGAGGGCACTCGGTGAAAAGACACAATTGATTCATTAATCTCATTAATCACGGTTATTCTCATTAATCTCATTAATCACGGTTATTCTCATTAATCTCATTAATCACGGTTATTCTCATTAATCTCATTAATCACGGTTATTCTCATTAATCTCATTAATCACGGTTATTCTCATTAATCTCATTAATCACGGTTATTCCCATTAATCTCATTAATCACGGTTATTCTCATTAATCTCATTAATCACGGTTATTCTCATTAATCTCATTAATCACGGTTATTCTCATTAATCTCATTAATCACGGTTATTCTCATTAATCTCATTAATCACGGTTATTCCCATTAATCTCATTAATCACGGTTATTCCCATTAATCTCATTAATCACGGTTATTCCCATTAATCTCATTAATCACGGTTATTCTCATTAATCTCATTAATCACGGTTATTCTCATTAATCTCATTAATCACGGTTATTCTCATTAATCTCATTAATCACGGTTATTCCCATTAATCTCATTAATCACGGTTATTCTCATTAATCTCATTAATCACGGTTATTCTCATTAATCTCATTAATCACGGTTATTCCCATTAATCTCATTAATCACGGTTATTCTCATTAATCTCATTAATCACGGTTATTCTCATTAATCTCATTAATCACGGTTATTTCCATTAATCTCATTAATCACGGTTATTCTCATTAATCTCATCAGTCACGGTTATTCTCATTAATCTCATTAATCACGGTTATTCCCATTAATCTCATCAATCACGGTTATTCCCATTAATCTCATTAATCACGGTTATTCTCATTAATCTCATTAATCACGGTTATTCTCATTAATCTCATTAATCACGGTTATTCCTATTAATCTCATTAATCACGGTTATTCCCATTAATCTCATTAATCACGGTTATTCCCATTAATCTCATTAATCACGGTTATTCCCATTAATCTCATTAATCACGGTTATTCCCATTAATCTCATTAATCACGGTTATTCTCATTAATCTCATTAATCACGGTTATTCTACATTACATACGTTCCGACATAGATCAACGCGCAAAGATATTACAATTATTTTTCCCTCGTAAAAGTTTGATTACGATGATTGGTGATTTTAAAAAAACACATAAAAATGTTATTTTTGTATACATTGTTTTTAATCGAAAGACAAGTTTATTTAAAGTTTTAATGCTTACTTTCTCTACCCAGCGTTAGTCGGGAGGTTTTGTTTCAAACATGCTAATATTTGAATACACAGAAATTTGCTAAGAATATTAAAAGTTTCAATTCCACAGTTTAAAAGCTTCCAAAGTCTCTAAAAATTTTGAGAAAGCGTGAAATTATAATTCTGTTCTAGTTATTAACAAAAGATTATAATGGTTGATTGATTTGCTCGAGCGAGGCGAGGGAGGGTTGTTAAAAACCTACAATTCAGGATTGGGTCACAACTTGTGTAGAACCAAATGTGATCGCCAAAGGCAAAGTAAAAGAAAATAACTTTTGAGAAAAGATTCTCAGTGATTTCCTCAGCATAAAAAAACATATTTGCCAATAAAACATTTGAATTATGGCAGATCATGATGAAATAAGAAGAAAAACTATCTGATATACTTAGGTATTCGTGTACAACAACAATTATGGAAATTTATCGAGTAGAATTTTTGTAAAAAATAAAATGAATTCATTATTCGGAGACAATGAACTCCGATCCATAACACCGTGTGGCATCTTCATATTAGAATGGAGATAATATTCAACAGTTAACTGACTTAATGACGTTTCTCATAAATATGCGTTAGAAATGAATTTTATTTTTTACTAAAATATTACTCGAGATAACTTTCAGTGATTTTGTATACACTAATAATTCAAATAAGTTTTAGAAATGTTTATTTTCAATAAAGTATATTTCACTACGCATCAAGATGAGAACCAAAATGTATTTTTTAGCAAAATCAAAATAATGATTGAATACGAAAAGAATAGAAAAGTCAATTATTCAATGTCCTTTTCCAAATGAATTAACTAAACATTATATGAGAACGATGTTCTCTTTTTGTGAATTTGAAAAGTGTGTTTTAATCCCATTGTCAGTTAAAGCAATGGCTAAAGTTTATTTGCAGAACTCTGGGCAACGTTGAGTCACCCCTGCAGCGAATTCCTGACAATAATTCTGCTTGGAAATCGCCGCCCTGTTTGATTGACAGGGCGAAAGGTGTGCGAGTCGCTTAGTGCAAGTGGGTAATTCTTTTCTCTTTCAGTTTCAACTAACTGCGTTCTTTCTTACTTTCTTTTTTCTTTCTATTTTAAGTGAACCATTAGGGCTGGTGTCCAGTGGCGTAGCATCAGTTTTTGTTGCCCAGGGCGATCGTAAAATTTGCCCCCCCTCTGGCATATATTAACATGTTTTGCGCCCTCCCCCGTTGGCATATGATTACCTGCTTTACCATACTCACTGTTGACATATGACAACCTGTTAAAACCTTCAACATTCCAAAAAGCCCTCAAAATATTTATTTTCATTGAATTAATATTGATAAAATTCCCTTCAGATTAATGTTTACACAAGTCCCTTTTTTTTTTTTAAATTTTAATTTAATTTAACAATTTCTTTTCAATAATCTGAATAATAAGTATGTAAGCATTAACATTAAGGGTGTGAGTTCCATTGATTTAATTTGAATAAAATAAAATATGTATCAAATGTGCTTGAAAGCCAAATCACAACGTAATATTAGGAAATAAATATTTTACTTGTTTGAAATTTATAACAAATATATATTTCGGAATTTTTTTCTTTCTTTTTTCTTCTTCTTCCTTGCCATGTTGTAAAGTTCGAGAAAGTTAAGAGCCGTGCGTTGTATCTGAGCGGTTGTATTTGGAAATGTTGGAACAATGCATAAACAACGCGAGAATAACGTCATGGGTGTGAGTTCCATATAGAAACGTTAGTTTCATTTGAATAAAATAAAATACGCATCTGCGCTTTAACTAAATCGCAACGTAATATTAGGAATAAACTAATATTTTCCTCGTTTGAAATTCATAACAAATATATTTTCTGAGAAAACAACACACTGAGGATGGAGTATATCTTCGAAATGTATTTGTTATAAATTTCAAACACGTAAAATATTTGTCTATTTCCTAATATTAATGTTGTCATTTGGTTTCAAGCGCATTTGATGCGTATTTTATTTCATGTAAACATTTATCTGAAGGGAATTATGTAAACATTAATATGAAACAAAAGAAACCAAATATTTTTTTTTCAAAACAAAAACGTATAATTCAAATTATAAAAATAATATTAAATTAAATTAATTGCTACACAACCAAATATAATAATAAATTTAAATGATAACATTTGAACGCATGAAAATGTTATAAAATGATAAAATCATTTTTATTTACTTTTTTGTTGTTGTTAAATTTGAATTTACGCCAAATAACATGGCTGTATCAAAGAGAAGATAGTCTGGTGTAGTTTTCTTTTCTTTTTCTTCATAATGTTATTATTAAGAGGTCGAGCCTCTCGAAGAAAAACGTTTGTATCGGCGCTTTTTTAAATCCTTGTGTATAATCGCTTGGTTTAAGCGCAAAATTTAAGAAATGGAATGTCACACGTTTTAGAAAACATTTTTTTTATAAATTTAAATGAGTGTGCCAGATTCTGCTTGGCGAGAAACCTGATGATGTCCAGCAATCTAGCTAGAATTTCCTGCCACTTCTTAGTTTCCTTCTCAATAAGATGTTGTCCTATTTTGTCAACTGTGTTACCTTTAGCAAGTAGGATCTCTAGATCCTTCCAGTTGAAAAACATTTGAGCATGAGATATGCTAGCTTTATGTTGATATACTTTCGAGTTAATTTCCACCAATTCGTAAAACCCACATCAGCAGAAACACTCGACAGTCCGGTTGGAAACAGTCTGCAGCAGAAGCAAAATAAGGCTTCTCTGGAAAGAGAATACACCATCACTGCTCTCCAAATTTTCTCAGCGTTGCACAATTCTCGATAGAACTATTTTTAGTTAGCTTTCTAACGTCGCTTTTTGTTTTTGTTCCTGGTCGGACTACTACCTTGAATTCATGATCAAGGTGCTGCACAGCGGCAGATCCCTGCCGAACAATCATAGCGCGAATTTTACGATTAATCTCAACGGGCCATAAACCAACATCTGTAAAATCAGTTGCAGTGTGTGTTTTCGCGTCATGATTGCCTTTCCAATTCTTCAACTTCAGGCGCATCATCATCATTGACAGTTTTTGATTCATCAACACTGTTAATGTCGACTTCCGAAGTAACAGTATCAACGTTAGTAATATCAACTTCATCTTTCGTTTCAGCATGATTTTCGACTTTCGTTTCGGCCATTTCGGCCACAGAAGTCTTTTCCATGAATTTCAACAGCCTTTATTCTTTTTTGCTTCATTTTCTTTTGTTTTTCGCTTTTTACGGAATGCCGCACCATTCTCCTTCGTTCTCTTCGTTACGGTACCTTCTTTGAAAATTGACGCAAATATTTTGAAAAAGTTTAAAAACTCTATTTTAAAAAATAGCACTCTTTTGTGCTGTTCCGTATTAGTACCACAAAAGGTGAGATACCTCGCCCTCATAAAATCATTTTCTGAAATACCTAACCCTAAATATAAATATTTATATATAGAAAGAGAGACAGAGACCGTCAATACCCCTCCCCATAAAACAAGACACATTTTATTTTCTATTTTAAATGTTATATATGTTTCTGATCACTTTTCCATTCTGTGGAGTATTTTATTTTCTATTTTTGTTTAAAACATGTGCACGAAAACAAATCTGAAAACGAAGCTCTTCGCTCCTACCTCACGAAGATGAAAAGGCGGGCATGTTTCGCCTTTTTGAATTCTTACGACTCTAAAAAGTTAATATTTAAAGTGAAATAAAGAGCGTTTAAAACTACTTTGAAACACAAATAAATGATTGAAGTAGGTTGCAAAGTAACTTTTATAGCCAATGGGAACATTTATTTGTTGTATATTTGATATTTTTACTGCTTTTTCGAATCTCTCTGTATTTAAAGCAACCAAAACAAATAATTAAAATCCTATTACCAGAATTAATTCATCATAATAAACTTCGGTATAATCATAAATACGTCAGTGATTATAAAAAATTGTTAATAGTTTGAAAAAATCAATTACTCCGTGATTGTTTGAAACTTGACAGAAATTCGGCAGCATTTAAACTATCAAATAGAAAGCTCCTTAAATAGTATTTGAGGTGTAGCGCTTTATTCCCATTTAAAATTACATCCCCGGATATGACGATCATAAATCTGTTTACAGGCGATGTTTATTCCGTACTTACTTAATGTTTTTTATAATTAAAAAAATATATAATTTGCTTATTTTCCGTTTCTTGGCAAAAATGTTTTGTTTAATTTTTCAACATTTTTTGGAACATATAAATCAACTACCTTCTTTGAAAGGTTATCTAGAGAATGTATGCAATTTTTTTTTAAACTTTGTTTTACAAATAAAATAAATTTACATCGTATTTTGATGTTATTATCATTTTAGTTTTTGTGATAATTTAAAAACAATGAATATTTATCATTAGTACCAATAGTGAAAAATTTAATTAAAAATTTTAAACAATCGGTTTTGAAATCGTAAATTATGGACACATTTTTTCGATTCCGATACCTCCAAAAGATCCGATTTTTTACATCATTTTCGGCACAAAATTTAAGATGTTTTGTTAATTTTTATATATTTTTTCTATTTTCTATTTTTACCCTTTCAAAATGCCGCACCTGACATGTGTTGCTCGTAAAATAGGGACACATTTTTTCGATTCCGATACCTTCAAAAGTTCTATTTTTTTTACAAACTTTTCGGTATAAAATTTAAGATATTTTAATATCTTTTACCCTCTCAAAATGCCGCCACCTGACATTGGCCGATCGTAAAATAGGGACACATTTTTTCGATTCCGATACCTTCAAAAGTTCTTATTTTTTTACAAACTTTTCGGTATAAAATTCCAATACCTCCAAAAGTTCCGATTTGTTACAACTTTTTCAGTATAAAATTATAGATATTTTGTTAGCTTTTATTTATTTTTATTTATTTTTATTTATTTGTTCTATTTTCTATCTTTACCCTCTCAAAATGCCGCCCCCTGAGATGGGCCGCTCGTAAAATAAAGATACATTTTCTGAATCCGATACCTCCAAATGTTCAGATTTTTTACAACAGTTTCGGCAAAATATTCCGATTTTTTGTTAGCTTTTATTTATTTTTTCTATTTTTACTCTTTCAAAATGCCACCCCTGACATGTGTTGGAAAAAAAAATCATATAACGGAGAGTAGTAACCTGAAGTGAGGTTGCGAAAAAATGCAATCTTCTTCGCGACCTTCTTCTCAGGTCTTGTAACCAGAGTAACATAAAAATAAAGGAATAAGTGACTCTTCACAAAGGAGGAAGGTTTTTATAACAATTACCTTACTCTATTAGTATAAATAACCACAAAGCTATTGTTCTTCTTTGCTGTTAGAAGAGCATCCTCACCTCCGGTAGATACACCCAGGTAAGTTATGTATTATTCACTACACTCTCCCAACAAAAGAAAAAATAAAAGAAAAAAGTGCATTTTGCATATATATATCTTTATAGAAAAAAAACCTTTAAGTTGGCGTGACCCTGCAGGGGGACTAATAGGTGCTAGGCCTCAGTCAAGGGCCACCTGGAGATAACAGTGGTTCAGGGTACCTTCATTCTGAACCTCCGCTGTCGGTTGTAGTTTATAGTCATACTCAAGACTACTCCTATTGAGCAGATAATAGACTGGGTCTACCCCTTCGTCTCTTTCGAGGTGCAGTACCATTTCTGTTTAGCGGGTGGAGCCAAGTCAATTCCAACACACTCAAAATGATACCACTCATCACAGGAATCGCAGCATATCATATCTTGGTTCCCTGGAGGTCTATTGCAGGTAGGACACAACCAAATGGTGCCATCTCCTTCCGAAAATGAACCAGAGGATTCCTGGTTTTGACTGCTACCTGCAGAAACAGGTGACGATGCACCCGCCTGACTCGGTTCACTTTCCTCAAGATCATCATCAGATTTCGAAATTTCTATTGGATATAAATTCTTTAGCAAATGGACGTTCACCAAGCCATCGCTCTGTCTGACACGAGCTGTCCTCACCACTCCATCTTGTCCTGGGAGAACCTCAAGTATAGTACCCAACATCAAAAAGGGTCGTTGTTTTAAAGGGCTCTTGACCAAAACTACATCATTTCTTTTAATGCAATTCTGGAATGGTATCTGAGATCTTCCTGGCATCCTTCCTCTAACATCAAGGAGATACTCCTTGTACCACAGTTCTCTAAATCTTGACAACCATTCATCTCATAATCCAATCGTCTCCATCAACCTTCTCCAGCTGGGAGGAACCCTGGTGGAGAGATCATCTCTTCCCAATGGTAATAATAGACCAGGGCTTTTATTGGGTCTAATAAACATATTGGGTGTGATAATCATCGGTTGCCTGTCAGCGGACTCTTAATAAGTATAAGGGGCCTGTTGTTTACAGCCCGCTAAATATCAGAAACAATAGTTAGGAAGGTATAATAATCTACCTTACCCCTACCAATAACCTTGTATAGACAATATTTTAAAGTCTTGATGCTACACTCACATACTCCCTCCAACCCAAGGGGAAAATAGAGGAATTGTCTCCCACTTAATGTTACATGACCCAAACTTGGCCTGGTAGTCCTGGAGAAGATAAAAGTGCTTAAACAGTCTTCCACTACCAAGAAAGGTTTTTGCATTGTCACTGAGAATCGACTCTGGAACACCATGTGCATTAGTAAATCTGACTAGAGCCTGAAAAAAGGACAATATACTCATGTCTGGCACCACCTCTATATGCACTGCTCTTACACTCAAACAAGTGAACAACAACAGATACATTTTTTTCTCACTGTTACCCTCCTTCACCCAAAAATGTCCTGTGAAGTCCACTCCAGTGTTCCTATAAGGAACCTCAAATTCGACACGAGAAGTTGGTAGATTGGCAGCACCGGCCTAGAATATCTTTTACACTTTGTGCAGGAATTCAGGGCATTTTTGACTGCCTGCCTTCCTTAAGGTACACAGTAGCCACGACATCTCAATTCAGTTAAGGTTTAACCTATACCCAGATGGAAACATTTAAGATGGCAGTCTAATATCACAAGTCGGGTCAGGTGATGATTCTTGCCCAACAACAAGAGATTCTTAACTTCATAAGAAAACTGAGAAGACCTGTCCAGCCGTCCATGCGAGCAGATCAACCCTTCCTCATCCAGAAAAAGATCAAGTGCCTGAACACGATTAGGTGCAGGCTTTACCATAGGATTCCGCAGGTAATTCAACTCAGCTGTAAATTCCTGCTGTTGTGAACATTTTATTAAGTAAATTGCGGCTTTCTTGTAGTTGTCTTCCATTTTCTTCATCAAGCCAATGAATTGGAAGACAAAAGAAGTTACCCTCAACAAACGGGTAAATGTTGAGAATCGCCACATGGAGATCACCAAAGTACGCTCCTCATCCATAATCACAGCAAAATTTGTTGACGAACGAACAATCTACTGGCACCTATCATCAAGACAGGCCAACTTCTGCTCCGGCCAAGTCAAGACCCCACCACGCAACCAAGAAGGGCCATGGTACCAAAAGTCAAAGTTGTTCTGGAACTTCCACGAGTGATTAAGTCAGCTGGGTTTTCGGTGGTAGAAACATACCTGAAGGTTGGCCTGATGCTGTAGTTGGTTTCCAAATCCAGGCTCATTAGCAAAACATCCTTTAGCCTGTTTCTAGCAAAGATGCTTTTACTAGTCATCGTTTCTGATAAAATCCATGACATTACTACTTGTGCATCTGTTACCACACACAACCTAGAAGGGCGTACACCCTTGCATCCTACCAAGATAGTGGGCAAACACTTCAGAGTAAGAAATACCGCCATTAGTTCTAAAGCTGGTAATGTCTTATCCTTCAGTGGAGCCACTCATGCTTTGGCAAAGATCAATGCAGAATTGTTGTCCTGAACATAGTAGGCTGCAAAGCTATATATTATTTAGAAGCGTCACAAAACAGATACAACTCTCCAGGTCGGTTCCCGTCATGGGCCTGTCTGCAGAAATGCATGTCACTCAATTTTGATAAGTCTTCTGCCAGGTTCCGCCAAGAAGACTGAAACTCTGGAGGGACTTCCTCATCCCATTTTACACTTCGCTTCCACAATTCTCCCACCAAAATTGCACTCCTTATAGTGACGGGCAGGCAAAGAGATAAGGGATCAAATAACCTAGCCGATTCCAAAAGGATTTGCCTCTTAGTAGATGCACTCGCATTACACTTAACAGGGGCAGTGCTGAGCTTTTCTGAAATAGTATCATACTGGTACCCGAGCATCATCTCCCATCTAACCTCATGAGTACTCAATGTACCATCTTTCTTCATCTCATCTCTGTCGCAGTTTGAGTTACATGACTGTACCACAAATCAACCTTCCTGCAAATGCGTCCTAATCTAAGAATACAGCCTTACAAGCTTTGCTGGGTCAGACTCAGTCACCACCAGGTTGTCGACATAGAATTGGTTCTTCATCGCAACTCGACATTCATCAAAAAGATACTGGGCTGCATGAAACTTCAGGATACTCCCCAATATAAAGGAATGAGGTAAATCCGAAAATCAGAGTGGCATAGCGGAAACATCGAAGGCGATCACCATCCTTAACAAAGAACAGAACCTGTTCTTGTCTGCCTCCAGTGCAAGGCGAACCATCAAGAAAGTCCAACATATCTCCTGTCATATTCACACCAGAGTAGGCAGCCTCGTTAAGAGAAGCAGAGTCACTGACGTTCAAGCTACAGGCCTGATTTTAGTGGTAGTTGCTGGATCTGTTTTGAAAATAGGTCGATAAGGTATCTAGACATAATCCTCAAAATTTTGAGGATCCACCTGTATTTCCTCAATGATGCCCTCCTGTAGCTGCTGACGGAACACATTTACATCATACTCTTGGTATAGCCCCTTTTTCTCCAGGCTCCTAACCACACAATCCAAAATGTGCAAAGCAATAGCATGATTTGAAGGAACTAGAGCCAGTTTATCTGCATGCCAGGGTAACTGCACGTGATATTTCCCATCCTTGAATGTTACAGATTCCTGAAACCGATGAATCATACCCTGATCATATCCTGAAATCTCTTCTCCGTCCTGAATGCCCAACGACTCAATGCTGAACATTTTCTCCAATCCTCTTTCCACATTGCTGAAAGGAAAAACATCCACCCAGAGGTCTGCATAGGTAGAATCAGCTTCCAGGATGAAGCAAACATACGACGATTCCACTTGGGCAGTATTCTCCATTACTGAACTGAACAAAGTAGAATCTCTTGAAATAGAGGCAGGATTTGTAGGAAAAAAAGAGTCTACCTCACCAAAGGGAATCAAACCAGCAGGAACAGAGAAAGCCCCCCCAAACAATGAACCAACTGTAAGGAACCCAAATGTTGCACCAGATCCAGACCCATAATTCCACTTATAGCCACCAAATCCGTGCCCGACTCGAATTTCCCAGCCAGAGAACATCCAGTCCGTTTGAACTCTTCCAACAGTAAGTGCTAATTTTTTAAATATAATGTGTTGGCAACCAGCAGCGGAAAGTGACCTACATGACCAGACCCTAAGTCCATGTCCAATTTCACCTCTCTGTGTATTTACTCACATTCTCCAAGAAGAGTAGTCAGTCTCAAATGACAATCCAAACTATCAGAACTCAAGGAACCCAAGGAGTGCAAGACATCATCAGACAAATACGTTCGGCCACTGCCAGTATCCAGTAGGCAATTTACAGAGATAGTCCTTCCTCCTCGACTGAAGGTAACACAAATAAGAGGAGGTAGTTTACTCGAGTAACCAGAGGGAGTCTGACGATCTGAATCTATGCAGAAAGAAACATCTTGGTTTGTAGTGGCTCCTCTAGATTTTGAAACAGTTACCCGAGAATTGGTTCGATGGATATCAGAAGAACCAGGCAACCCGCCACCTTTAATTAGCAAGCGTTTTATTGCATCACTGGTGTCTCGCAACAAAACTAACAGAGAAGGAATACTAGTGCCGCATAACTGAATAAGCTTCCCTTCAATGCTCTCGGAAATTTAAAAAGAAATCTTTTGGCCATTAATCGGACCCTTGCAGAACCATCCTCAGAGAATCACAATCGAGAAAGCTGGCCAGTTCTTCCGGGATGGAAGCACTTCTGCTGATGAAACTCCCAAGATCCTCATGAGAACCCTCCCCTTTAAGGAAGAAATCGATAATATCTTGGAATATCTTATCAATGATGTCACTAACATCTAAATATTCTCTTTTTAATACTGCAAGTGCTTGCTGATAATTTGTATCGACGCAACTCAAGTGATTAATCAGCAGCAGATGTCTTCCTGACAGAGAACATTTTAAAAAGTTCAATTTTTCTTCCGCACAATTCTCTTTTCTTTTACAAGGTGGTCACCACTTATCAAGGCCCGGAAGTCAGAGATAAGGGTTATTGTAAGTACAGTACGTTAGTATGGATATTTAAAGTGTCTACTTAAGGGGGCGGTTCATCAGGAATTTGTTTACGTTGGACTTGAAGACATCCAAGTTGTAGTCAGGAGGGAAGCAGGCAGACGGAACAGAGTTCCACAGGCGTGCAGTTCTAAGAAAGAAGCTTTGTTCATGGAATCTACGTTTTGATTTAGGCATAGATAAAGAGTGGGGAAAGTTTTTGACAGCGGATTCAACTAGACGGGTATTTTTTGTAAAAGATTGGCGAGGGGGGGGGACCAGAGATTGGAGTTCAGATGAGCACCTGCCATGGAAATAACGATAAAACAAAGATAGGCTTGCAACATCTCTTCTGTGGGAGAGAGTTTGCAGGGAAGAGAAAAGGGCATCCCCCACTAAGCCACAAAGTCTATTTTGTACTCTGTCAAGGCAGGATAGGCTGTCTTTAGCAGTTCCTGCCCAGATATGGCAGCAGTATTCCATCCTTGGACGTACTTGGCTTTTATAAAGAGTAATAACATTAGTTCAATGAAAATAAATATTTTGAGGGCTTTTTCGAATTTTGAAGGTTTTAACAGGTTGTCATATGCCAGTAGTAGGCGGGGGGGGCGACAAAACAGGTAATCATATGCCAGCACGGGGGCGAAACATGTAATTATATGCCAGCGGAGGTGGGGGGGGGAAAAACAGGTAATTATATGCCAGTAAGTGGGGGTGGCAAAACAGGTAATTATATGCCAGCGGAGAGGGGGGGGGGCGGCAAAAACTGATGCTACGCCACTGCTTACAAGTTATTATCGGATACAATCTCAAAATCAGAAATAATCATTTTAAAAGCTTACAAGCTTTTATAAAATTAATATTAAATTACAGCGACGGAGGTTTTACTAATTCTCGGCTCCTGATCCTTCAACCATTCACCTCAGTATCAATATATCCTTCCTTGGGTGGGGGCCATCTTGCTTCTTCGAGCTTTGCCATTTGAGGGATAATGGGGCATCATATCATCCAATTTTTTAATTCCCAGCCTGCGACCTACGGTATTAGAGCACTACTTACGTTCGGGGTCAAACTGACCACAGTTCAAACAGATCGATCCCAGGTTCGAAGGCTTCCTCTCCCAGTTTCCTTCTGGTTTCGACAGTGTGCAGGGGGACTTTACTGACCATCAGCGGTTTGGGCTCTTCCACAAAATTTGCTTTTTAGTGTCCATGAAATCACTTTGCGATTCAGTTGTCATAAATGAACTCGAATTTAGGGTTTCGATTTCAATTTGGCATTCTTAAGCGCTTCCCAAACTAAATGTAAGTGTTTCTTAATTTGTTGAACTATGTCCTTGCTATTTTAGCTAAATCAAAGTGTAGTATCTGTATTGATACTACATCTTTTCTGTCTTTAATCAGTAAAAGAGAAACCCTTCTAGACTGAGATAAATTTTATTTTCATCTGAATCCAGAGCATCACTTTTTGAGGATCTCGATTTTCTCCACATTTAAAACCGACCTTGTGTCTAACTCTGCCCTTGTGGAGAGGCAACCAAATGGGGACTATCTTCTCAATACAGTATTTTAAAATTGCACATAATTTTAAAATTGCACATAATTTTAAAATTGCACATAGCGCGTACACTATTAATCCGATGTCAATATTTCACAGAAATAGAATTTTGTTTAATATCCTATCAGATAGTTCCCAACAACTCAATCCCACTTAATTCTTAATTTTTACCATTATATCTGAATTCATCAGGGGTCTACGTTCCAACCTTCCAGAGGTTAAAACTCAATTACAGGAGACAAAACCGGACTTACTCTTTTTAAGCGAAACTGGCATAGGGCCGACCATTTTGCTAAATGAGTTCATAATAAAAGGATACTCTCACTTAACATCTAAATCTGATCCCTCAGATCGCAATGAACATGGAATATGTGCTTACATTAAAGATGGCTTCCCGTGTGGAAGAGATATCTCCAGAGAAGACACTAATTTACCTTATATGTGCTTCCGGGTTGCACTTGCTTACACCACCGCATTCATATTTGCCCTCTATCGCCCTCACAACAGAGGAGTTACTGTCCTTAAGAGTATATCTGAGAAAATTGACCACATCCTGTCTGCTCATCCTTCGGCTACCATTCACATTTGCGGTGACTTCAATGTCCATAATGTGGAATGGCTGACCCACTCAAATAAGACAGATGATGAGGGGAGGTTCTGTCATGATTTTGCCATTGCCTATGACCTCACTCAGATTGTTCACGAACCCACCCATATGCTCAATAAATGTACGGAAGCTATCCCAGTCAGCCATGGAGTATCGGTATAAAGTACAGTGGAGGGGTACGTCTGGGGACTTATTACATTTCATTTTTATCTTATGTATGCAAGCCTTCTAGACCTTTTTCTCACAACTTCCCCTGAGCTATGTTCATGTTCCGTTCTATCTCTCCTGGGATCCTGATAACACAGTTGTATCAGTTAAGATAAAATGAAATACAATAAGTCTTCAGATGTACCTCTTCACCGTACTGTATATCGATAGTCTATGGTTGACTGGGATAGCTTCCGTACATTCATATCTGATCTACCTCTGCATTCCATGTTTGAAAAGAATGTATCCTCTATAGTATCAGACCTGACCAAATGCTTAATTGTAGGCATAGACCGATTCATACCATCCAAAAAATTCTAACAAAAACCTAACAGCCATGGTTTTCCCCAGAATGTGCTGCTGCCATTGCGCACAGAAATCACTTTTTCCATAGCTACCAACGTAATAGATGTACTGAGACTAAAGCTGCCTTCAGGACTGCCAGCAACCACTGTAAAAGAGTAATAACATTAGTTCAATGAAAAAATCACAGGTTCAAGATTGTGCGATCACATAAAGTAATAATAGTTTCATTAAATTAAAATGTATAAATTTCTCAAAAAAAAAAATCACGAATAAACCTAGAACCTCATCCTCCAACATAGACCCCTACTACCATGTCTCCTTCTCCAACATCAGGGGGTCTACGTTCCAACCTTCCAGAGGTTGAAACACAATTACAGGAGACGACGACACCGGACATATTCTTTCTAAGCGAAACTGGAATAGGGCCGACCACTTCCCTAGATGAGTTCATAATTAACGAATACTCTAACTTAACATCTAAATCTGACCCCCAAGATCGCCATGGGCATGGAATATGTGCCTTCATTAAAGATGGCTTCCCATGTGGCAGGGATATCTTCAGAGAAGATCCTCATTTACCATATAGGTGCTTCCGGGTTGCACTTGCTTACACCACTGCATTTATATTTGCCCTCTATCGGCCCCACAACAGCGGAGTTACTATCTTTAAGAGCATATCTGAGAAAATAGACCACATCCTGTCATCACACCCCATGGCTAACATCCACATATGTGGTGACTTCAACGTCCATAACGTGGAATGGCTGACCACTCAAATAAGATGGACGATGAGGGGAGGTTTTGTCATGATTTTGCCATTGCTTATGACCTCACTCAGATTGTTTGCGAGCCCACCCATGTGCCCGATACTACAGGTCAATATGCAAGCCTCCTAGATCTTTTTCTCTCAACTTCCCCATAGCTATGTTCATGTTCCGTTCTTTCTCCTCTAGGATCATCCGACCACCCTGTCATATCAGTTAAGATAAAAATGAAATGTAATAAGTCCCCAGACGTACCCCTCCACCGTACTGTATACTGATACTCCATGGCTGACTGGGATAGCTTCCGTACATTTATATCTGATCTACCTTTGCATTCCATGTTTAAAAATGATGTGTCCTCTATAGTATCAGACCTGACCGAATGGTTAATTGTAGGCATAGACCGATTTATATTCCAAACAAAAACCTAACAGCCAGCTATGGTTCTCCCCAGAATGTGCTGCTGCCATCGCGCACTGAAATCACTTTTTCCATAGCTACCAACGTAATAGATGCACTAAAGCTGCTTTCAGGAACGCCAGCAACCACTGTGAAAGAGTAATAAAAAATGCAAGAGAGCTATATGCCCAGTCTGTTAAATCCAAAGTAGCTGATCAGCGGCTTGGTTCCCACCAGTTTTGGCAAATAACAAATAGGATCCTGAACAGAAGTGTGCGTTCTATCCCAACCATTATCAACGGACCAGAGGTCATCTCCTCAACTTCAGACAAGGCCAAACTATTTGCCAAAAACTTTGCAGCTAATTCTACCCTATGCGACACAGGCCATCAACTCCCCATATTTCCTCCTATAACACAGAACATGCTAAGTAACATACAAATATCTGTGCACCAAGCTAATCAAGCTAATCAAGAACCTTAATTCCAGTAAAGCTACTGGCCCTGACGGCATCCCAATTATAGTGTTAAAAAAGCTTCAACCAGAACTTGCTCGCATACTTACGAAACTGTTTAAACGTTGCCTTAAGGAGAAGTGCTTTCCAACACCTTGTAAAACCTCATCAGTATGCCCTGTATTTAAGAACTCTCTTCCTGATCTGCATCAATGATCTCCCTAAACACATACTTAAATCATTCGTTGACATCTATGCTGATGAAACTTCGCCAGTATGCCCTGTATTTAAGAACTCAGGTGATAAGTCATCTCCCTCTCAGTACAGACCAATAAGTCTCTTGTGTATCATAAGTTACTGGAATCCATATTAAATAAAGAAGTAGTCAACTAGCTCAGCAGAAATAACCTCCTTAGTGACATGCAATATGGTTTCCGTTCTGCTAGATCTACAGCTGATGTGCTAACAGTTATATCTCATAGGATTAGTGAATCTCTCGACAAAGGCTTCCTTTCTAGGGCAATTGCTCTTGATATATCAAAGGCCTTCGATAAGGTTTGGCATAAGGGCCTACTTCGCAAGATTTCCAGCTACGGTATAACTAGAAATGTTTACTCAATAATTAAATCATTTTTCTCTGATAGGTTCATAAGAGTAGTGGTTAATGGGCAGCAATCAGTTCCACAGTATTAATGCTGGTGTCCCTCAGGGGTCCATCCTGGGCCGAACTCTCTTCCTGATCTACATCAATGATCTCCAAAAACACATACTTAAATCATTCGTTAACATCTATGCTGACGACATGACCATCTACGGCAACATGTCAAAGGCTGTAAATGACAAAGCTCTCTCTGATTCCCTCTCCTCTGATCTTGAGCGCGTGGTTCAGTGGGGGAAGAGATGGCTGGTTACTTTTAATGCATCTAAAACCAAGCTCCTAACTTTACATCATCAACGCTCTGTTCCTCATCTAGCATCAATTGAAATGGATGGCTCTCGTCTTGGGGAGGCTTCATGTTTTGACAAGCTCCTGGGTTTGACCTTTACTCCTGATCTGAAATGGAACACATATATCAAGTCTGTTACCCGGGCCACTGAGACAATAGTGGGATCCTTCTACCACTCCAGAAGATATCTCACTACTGATGCAATTCTCTATCTCTATAAAAGCCAAGTACGTCTAAAGATGGAGTACTGCTGCCACATCTGGGTTAGAGCTTAAAAAAACAGCCTATCCTGCCTTGACAAAGTACAAAATAGACTTCGTGGCTTAGTGGGGGATGCTCTCTTCTCTTCCCTGCAACCTCTCTCCCACAGAAGAGACGTTGCGAGCCTATCTTTGTTTTATCTTTATTTCCATGGCAAGTGCTCGTCCGAGCTCCAATCTCTTGTCCCCCCTCGCCAATCCTTCATGATAAACAACCCGTCTAGCTAAAACCATTGTCAGTATTTTCCCCCACTCTTTATCTGTGCCTAAATCAGAACGTACATTCCATGAATATAGCTTTTTTCTGAGAAGTGCACGCCTGTGGAATTCTCTTCCGTTTGCCTGTTTCCCACCTGACTACAACTTGGATGTCTCCAAGTCCAACATAAACAAATTCCTGATTAAGTAAGACACTTTATCAAAACTATGTTTTTAAGTATTTATTTCTAACAAAACAAAAATGTACATTCGAGTTAGAATTATTTTGCTTGATGTATCGTTCTTCCTTTTTTTATTCAAGTCGTGCTACTGTAACACCAAAGAGGCGCCACATCAGATCAGTAGGGTCGATGTGACGTTTTTGTTAAAGGTGATAATCAATCCCAGGCGAACACCGGTTACAAAAAAAAAAAAAAAATTTTTTTTTTAATATTTTTATGTATCAAAATCTTGTTGTTGAGATACCATACGGTCGGAGGATAGAAGTGGGGGTCGCCTGCTGAACTTCAAAGCAAAAGATCACTTAAAACAATAATAAATGCTTTAGCCAAATGGACAGAATGATAACTTCAAAAAAAAAAAACATATGTTTTGTTTCAAATCGAGCGACGGTGACAAATTCCGAATCAAAGCTTTGAAATGTCGGTCGGCTTGAAATGTGTTGGTTGACAAGTGAAATGTCGGATCGGTTTTGATCTGAGAAACACACACACACACACACACGTAATTGTTGGCCTCACAAAATATATTTGTGACAAGATCAAAACAAAAGATAAATAAATTCTTTGGAGTTAAAATTTAACACACGCATTTGTCGGCTTCAAAGAATGTTTTTTTCGAATCAAATATTAACTGATTCGGGTGACTATGATAAAGCCATTTGAAATTTAGATCAAGAGATTTTTCGGTTTTCCATAACATATTTTGTCGGGAGGTTCACAGAACAAATAAATTCAAAGGGGAAAGAATATCAAACGGATATTTTTAAATAGACGAAAACTGGTGATCTATTACAAGCTAAACAATAATATTTCCTCTGATTATCAGTTGATAATATTGTAAAATCATTATAAAGAAGGCGGGGTCAGACAAGTTGGGGAGGAGTCAATTTGATTTTGGAAATTGGGGGCGGAAAAATAATACCTGCCCCAAGCCAAATTGACCAATGAGAAAGAATCAGGTGGATTGTTATCAATCAATTTGATTGGTCGAAGACGAACGTAGGCGTCGTCATTATTCAAGGGTTTTACTATATAAGATCTGTAAAACTCTATTTAATCAGATTCGGCAGAGAGATAGATAGGAGCAGAGTAGAAGCAGAGAGAAGACAGAGATAAAGGTCTCGGTAGAGGACTCCAGCCACCCAACTTCTCTCCCCCCCTCGCTGGTCGCCAGAGAGCTCAATTTGCAACTTAATAGAATCCAGAGGACATAGGAAGAGACCAGCCAGAACACCTTAACGATAATTACAACGGTCCGCGACTCCGACCGAGTATTTCAACAACAAGAAGCTCATTCACAAATCTAATTGCTTGCTTCCATTTAATCTTCAATTGTACATATGTCTGTAGATAATCATTTATGAATTTCCTAAATACATTATATATCAACCAACCTCCGGAGTTTGTTTGCTGATGTGCTGTTGTTCCATGTAATTTTAATTCTTTTACTTGCCACTTGTGACCCCGTTCCCGTTAACGAACACCCAGTCAACAGGACGACCAACTAGACGATCAAGAAGAACAGGCCTTGAGGACCGTGCAACCGAGAAGAGTCCTCCAACGCCTTGACGAGGACTCACTGGGTGACGCGACGTACCAACGGTTGCCCAGTCGACATAATTAATTACCCGGTGACTAGGATAGTCATAATTGGGCATCGACCCAGGGTTAAGATCATAACTGGGCCGCGATCAGAGGTTCAAGGTCGTGTAAGACCACGTGTCAAGGTCACACTACTACACTGAACAACCGGCCCTTTTTTATTTCAGCCGTGCTACCGCTCTCGCTATAGTGTTTCATCTCATTTCCATATTTCCTATTGCTCTTGGTTTTATTCTTTAGTTAAGTGTCGATGACGTCAGTTGTTTTTTTTTACCATTGATTTTTCGCTGAAAACGAATATTGGATTTTTCTGGAATTTGAATAACGATCTGCACCTTCTTTAATTTTATTGTTGATTTTCCATCAGTCTCGATCTTTCACAATTATTTGGTGTGTTAATAACCGCTGCAAGTGGCATCATTGCGCGTGTGTGTGTGTGTGTGTGTGTGTGTGTGTGTGTGTGTGTGTGTGTGTGTGTGCGAAGGGGAGAGAGAGAGAGAGAGAGAGATTAACCGTGTCCTGGCAGTTTCAGTTCCATTGGATTCGTACAATTTTGTTTCTATTTCGGTAAACGCGTTACGAAGCTTTGTTTTATTTCGACTTAGCTGTGGTCAGTCATTATATGGGTTGCTTTCCGCTCTCAAGTGATTTTTTTTTAATATTTCAGCTATTGCTATCAATCGTGTCTTATATGATTCCGATTTCCCCTTTTGTTTCAATTTAATCTAGTCTTTTATTCATGATTTTCGAAACTGTTCCTGGTGCTCCGACAATTATTAACATTACTGTGTTCCACATTTCTTTCAGCTCTCCAGTAAAATCCGTGTATTTGCTTATCTTTTCAGCCTCATTATTTTTCAGTTTTTGAACTGCTGGGACGTCAAAATTGACAATTTGTCAGATTTCTGCCTTTTTCTTTCCTATTACGGTGTTTGTTGCTTGCTATTATATTCGACTTAAACACATATAACACGATAATTATTCGTTTTAAATTGCTGTTGACTGTTAAATTCCTCTATATCAAATTTTTCCGACAAGATTTTTAAAGGATAAAATAGACAACTTCTCCAGAGCAAAAGCATTCCGGTGTGCCACTATAATACGGATCTTTCCAATTAGTCGAGCGCATTTGTTGATCGTTGTGAATTATGTTCAAACCACATAGGGTTCTATTATGGAATGTGCATTAAGATTGCTGAAGGGGAGGGTATAAACTCTCAATGTGCATTACCCATAGTAAAATAACAACTTGTGCTCAATAAATCAGAAATGATGTATCATTTACTATACTTATTATTTCGCATCAAATTACTGAAAATACTTAATGTAGCGTGAAACAGAGAAACCAAATGTAAGTAATTTTTTTATGATTTGCGGGGGCAAGCGTTGATTATATACTATCAAACATGTTTGTATATATTGATATATATTTGAGGCTGATTTAATTCAAAGTCCCAGGTTGTAACCAGCAACCAGCGCCTTATCTCTCTCTGTCCCTCTCTTTTCACAAAACGTAAGACTATGACATGTGAGTTATCAATCCCCGCCGGTTTCCTACTGTCGTCCCTGTTTTGTTGTTGTTAACTCGAGTCAAATTGAGTTTGTCTTCGTTATCTCTTGTTTAAAAAACATGGAGTAATTTTTCTTTTTATTTATTTTATTTCTTTGCTATTGGTTTAGATGCTAGATTAGCAAACCAATGCACCACAAATATTTATTTACTTGGTTAAATAAAACAAAAATAATAACGGTTATATTAAAGCGTTTAACTCATATTGATTAGTTTTTTATGGTTTTTCCAAGCGGTTACATGGAAATTCCCTGTATTAATTTGTTGTCTGATGTCTGCTGTTCTTACTACTGGTTTTACTATTATTACTATTATTATTAATATTATTATTATGACTACTACTATAACTATTGCAACTACTCCCCAGACTTTGTAAAAACAAAACTACTTGATGAAATTAAGTGAATTTTTTTTTTTAGAACTTCATAGAATATAATTGTTTTTTGAAATTTTCGTTTTTTAATGAGGGGCGTAAACTGCACAAGTACCATGATCGCTTTTCTTCCCGTCAATTTAAAAAAATGTTCTAACACGTAATCTATAAAAGTAATATTTCATTTTGGAATAGGGATTTAGCTGCGTGTTAATCTACAAAGTCGTCGTCGTTGTTGTTGTTGTTGTTGTTGTCGTCTTCATTATCATCACCATTTGCACTTCGTTTTGTTTTTGTTTTGTTTTATTTTTTTATAGCAAAGTAAATCAATTTAATAACCTATCAAATTTTTATAATTAAAATAAAATTTTAGTTTATTCATAGAGGGAAGGCACAGAAAGCTCACGGAATCTCACGCTAAAAATGTTTTTCTAAATAGTAACATTATTATTTAGAAATCCGTGCGTAATAATGAGAAGTGGCGTTGTTAAATATGTTGTCTTACATCGTTTTCTTATTTTGCCTACCAATCTTCGAATATTTTCAACTGTTTAACTATTTATGTAAGTAGCATGTTATACAGTAAATACGAACTGATACAATATTGCTTTGTTTTAAAATTGAAATAAATGTTTTGTTGTCTTATAATTTTTAATCAATTACAGAGCAAACATTTGAGAAAAAATATACGCGTACATTAAGCAGGCTTTTATGTAATAATTTGAAAATTTACGAAAGAAACAAAACAAAAACAAAACAAAACAAATCTCTAATTAAATATGTATAAATTTTAAAAGAATCGGAATCGGAATCGGGAATCGGATCGGAATCGGAAATTTTGAAAGGAATCGGTAATTGTATCGGAATCGGGAAAAATTTTGGAATCGTCTCATCACTAGTATTAAGTAGATTGTTTTTCTGTTAGCAATGCTAGAGGTGAATCCTGTGCTTGCTGAATGCTGCGTATCATCGTAAGGTGCAGTCGGTTCTTAGCCCTAATTTGAGCCGATTAAGAAGTGTAGAGTCATCCCGTAGTTACTTTTGCTCACAAGTCCACTCTTCTCCATGTGAGTAGTAATGCCTATACTGATCTAATCTACGATTCAAATAATATCGATAGTTTATAAACTATTTACACAGTTTATATTAGTCCGTCAGTTCCTATAATTCTATGACTCATTTGAATTGAAAGCAAACGTGATGACTTGATGGTTTGAAAGAGGATAAATTTCCGACAATGGTCATCATACTTAACTCACTGTCTTTAGGTTTTGGTTTCGATCTCAGCTCGAGTATTTTTTTTTACTTACAAGAATTGAACTGATTCGAAAAACATAATACTCACATAAACATCTGTTACTTTTCGTTCGCAAATTGCTTTCAAATTTCCAACATCGTCTCATCTATACAATAAAATAATAGTTCGAATATAGCATCCATAGTTTTTGCATGACGACTTAAAAATTAACGTTTATGAGCATGTGCATTTTTGTTTGTTAACGTTTTCACATTATATGGAGTTTGAGTTGATCTTTTTCTCCATAATATTGCGCTTTCAACGTCACGAAACATTTATTCCTGCTTCGACCGTATTTTACTCAATTAAAAACAGAACTTGTTACCACCAACTTGTACTGGTTGACGACTACTGATCGTATCATTCGTAGCCGCGATGACAATTTATGTAATTCGAAAGCTCTTGTTGATTGCTCATTCTTTATATAAAGAATACGATATCTTAATAGCTTTAGTTTTCGTTTTAGTTATTTGAAACAGTTAACTCCCTAAATGGCTCTAAAATTTTACTTACTAGTTTTTTCTGCCTTTATAAGCGATGCCAGGGCAAAATAATCGACATAGTATATTTTTATTGTTTTTATAATTCTAAACAGCTTGTTTTCAATCTCGGGAACATGGAATTTCTCTAATAAATCGCTTAATTGATATCAAAGGGAAGTAATCCATTATATTTTGACCAAAATCAATGCTAATAATAATTGACGGTTTCGAATGCCTCGAATGAATGCTTTTAGCTATAAAAACAAAACTACTTGATGAAATTAAGTGAAATTTTTTATGAGAACTTCATTCCATAACGGATACGTAGAATATAATTGTTTTTGTTTTTTTTTCTTTTTGAAAATTTCGTTTTTTAATCGGGGACGTAAACTCCACAGCTACCGCGATCATTTTAGAATTTAGAGTGTGAGATCAGTTTCAAATATAAATGTAACGTAAAATGATCATCGTTTCTGGCCACCCTAATTCTTTATGGATGTTAACTAAATTGTTTCCCACTAAATTAAGTTCGATTTGCGACGTTGTAAAACCATGTGTAATCGCTTCAAAAGTAGACACCCCCTCCTCTAATAAACGCACATAATTTAAAATTGGTAACGGGTTTGTATTACTGTACACATAGATTCGAAAAAGTTGTAAAAAAAACAAATATATAACAAATAAATGTTATCAAAGGCAAGATAAGTTACTTTTCTACCTAACTGGATATGTTTTCGGTGTTTTTATTTAATATAATATGTTTATTCGGCTCGAAAAACATACTGTGTTTACCGATGTATTGGAAAATTCAAGATGGCACCCGACTCTCTCTTTAACACGGTAAGTTTGGGAAAAGGTGCTATAAATATAAAACTAGACAAAATACTGTTAGAAACTTGCTCAATATATGTTACCGTGACATAGATTGACATATATTCGGTGTTTATTTAATAGCATTTTGTCTAGTTTATTATTTATAACACCTTTTCCCAAACTTACCGTGTTAAAGAGAAAGTCGGGCGCCATTTTGAATCTTCCAATACATCGGTAAACACTGCATGTTTTTCGAGCTGAATAAACATGTTACATTGAATAAAAACACGAAAATATATCCAGTTAGGTAGAAAAGTAACTTATCTTGCCTTTGATAACATTTATTTGTTATATATTTGTTTTTTGACAACTTTTTCGAATCTATGTGTACAGTAATACAAACTCTTGGTAACACACTACAATGTTTTGGAAAAGCAGCTCATTTTACGTTAAATTTATTTGTGAAATTGACCCTCTATTTTTAATTCCTAATCGTTTTACATTTATTTATCTTTTTATAATCATGAGTGTTTATATGCAATGTTTATATTTCATTTTTAAATAGTTACGTGTGAAACGGTACGAAGATGTAAATAATGTATTCTCGTGAAATTATCGGTGTTTTTTTATTCCGTTTTCATTTTTCGCCCATCGCAATTATAACTTTTTGTTTCGAAAAGAAAAGTTCGATTCTTCATTTTATAAACGACACAGCCCTTTCCTACTGCTAACCCTAAGTCCGTGATAATACAAAAAATAAAGAGTTGGATTCCCTATATTAAAAACCGACCTTGTGTCTAACACTACCTTCGGATAGGGAACGACAAGTAAATAGAATCACATGTAAACTAACTCACACACCCCAGACAAAATGAGATTCTACATTTTTAGGCGATTATGTGAACATATTAAAAAAAAAAACAACTAATTTAAAATTTAGAGAATGGGATCAGTTTAAGTAAAATCGTCTTCATTTTCAGGCCATTATAAATTATTATGATTGTTCATTAAATTCTTTTACAACTTACCCTAAGTTAGACTGGTAAGTTCATAAAACCCGCAAATTATCACTTAAAAAGTAACCTCCCACATACACAAACGCACAGAACTTACATATTATAGCAATCTTTGGTTAACTGTCCTTAAACGTTAGAATTACTTGGATATGGAGGCTCATTTTCTGTTAAATTTACCTGTAAAGCAGACACTATAAATTCTTAAATTTATTTTTTTTTGCTTCTCGTCTGGTGGATGATTTTTCAGAATAAGAAAGGAAGAAAAGGGGGCGAAATAAATGAGTAAACAACGAATAAATGTTACGAAAAACAAGCGAAGTTACATTTTCAACTACCTGGATAATTTTTTCTTTTTTTGCACTTTAACTTATTTTAAAGTGTTTCTAACTTAAAATAATGGTAGTGTAAAGCCTATTGAGTTAAAACAAAATAAAAATGGTGATATTATTTAAGCCATATTCGAGCCTCGATAATAGCTCAGAAATCAGAAATCAAAGTACTGATAGAAACGCACCCAAGAAATGTCACTATGTTCACCCGATGTTATGTGAGAACAAGAAAAAAAGGCCGACATACGACTTTTAACTCTCGATAATAACTCAAAAATTAAAAATTAAACAATATACTAGTAGAAACCCACTCAATAAATGTTACCAAAGGCAAGATAAGTTACACTTCTACCTAACAAAAAATATATTTGACTTTTACAAAAAAACAAAAAACAATTCGAACTTTTGCATCACTTTAAAATAAATATTAAACAAAAATAAAGTAAAAATATGCTAATAATTAATTTTCAAATTATGAAACACATTTTGAATATCTTTAAAATAGTTATTTAAAAATACACTTACATTTTATGTTGCCAAATTGTCGAAGCCAAACGGTATCAAAGATGTTAATTACCCTAAAATACTTTCAGTTAGTGGTCTAGGTTTTTATTGTCTTATATAGGGGAGTGAGATTGGTGGGCTCTAGACGGCATTGGCGTCGCCGTAGGAATCCCTAAGTATAAGCATAAATGATACCGGCAGAATCAAAGAAAATCATACGGAAACATGACATTTCACGAGTTCATTTCAAATTCAATTCAAGGCCAATCCTTTTCACACCTTTCGCCATTCCTTGTCATATTTGCCAATGCCGAGTAAGGGAGCGGACAAAAACCTAACCGGACAAAATCCAACACTATTATATTCTACTTTGGATTTGATTAGCAATAATGTTGATATTATTTTTCTTGACAAAATATTTCTTTAAATTTAAACAATTTTTTCGGTGCCCGGAAAACTCGTCCCGGAAAACTCGTACCCGGAAAACTCCCCCCCCCCTTTTGTTAGGTAGGAAAACTGGTCCCTTATTGAATAAATATCGATTGAAAACACATTATATGATCGTTCTTGAAGGAGATATTGTTTTTAAAAGAGACTATGCACCCCCATAATATTTTTAAAAATTATTTTTAACTCTTGTTTTAAAAAAATAAAGTTGATCACGGAGTCAAGATACGAAAAACGAAACCAAATATTTATTTAAAAAAATACTCTAGTTTTAACACTTTTTGAGTCATTACGAAACAAAAATAAAACACATGTCATCAAAGAAAGCAATTATTTTATTTAGAAGAATGAATTCAGTTTAAATTCTTGTGTTATTACAAAACAACAAAAAAGAAAACACAGTACTTATGTAATTTTGGTACTGCGTTGAAATAATAACGTTATTATTTCGAAAGCCATTCTTAACATGAAAAGGGTAGGGTATCGTTTAAAAGTCATTTCGGAGGCATTTGTGCAGTATGCAGACGGCGGCTATTGTTAGGGGGCGATAACTCCAATTTCTTCTTGGTCAAATAACGCGGCAAATAAGTAACAAACAAGATTTTTTTTCGAACACAAATTATTTGAAAACCAAAAACATTTATTGGATAAAAATGTATTAATGTATTAATTGCAAAAACATTTATTTAAGCCTGTGTAAGAAAATATTTTAATAAAACAATTTTGTAATAAAAATAATATTAGATTTTTATGAAGTAAAATAGCTTTTATTTTTTCGAACAAATAAATGATTTAAATGAAACATCATTTTGAATTAAAGCAACTTTGAAGGGTCAACATGAAATTAATAATTTAAATGCTTTTTGACGGAGACGCGATGCAGTATGCACCACATGGCGACAGTTTAGTGAAACGCACCAAGAAAAGATGACTGTCGTGCGCATACTGCAGTGCAGTGCCTGTTAGTGTTTCGTGAACAAAAAAGTGTTAAAACTAAATTAATTTTTCGGTACGTCACAGGGAACGTGGACCCTTCATAAACGGTGTTTTTATTTAATGATTGCTCCCTCAAAGCGTTTTCTTTCACTTTCTTCGTATATATTTCTTAGACTTTATTTTTAATCGCGCGTGTATTTATTTTATTTTTTTTATTTTTTTTTCTTTGTGTGAATTTAATTCATACTTTTATTTCGTGCTTGTTTTTATTTTATTTTTATTTTATTTTATTTTTATTTTATTTTATTATTTTCTCCACTAAATATTATTTTTTGTTAAATATTTTTTGTACATATTCAAATAATGCTTTTGCCCCCCTCCATTTTTTGGCCTCAAATAGTACCTTCAAAAAATTTTAGTGATTAAATAAACCAACATCCTTTGCGCATTCGCTTTGAGGGAGCAATCATTAACTAAAAACACCGTTCATGCAGAGTCCACGTTCCTCGTAAAGTATCATTTTTTCTCAATAAAATGTTTGTTTTATTATTTGATAATACAAAAAGGTTTTTTTTTTTGTTTGTTTCGTAATAACACCAGAAATGTTCAAAACTGAAGTATTTTTTTTATTAATATATGGTTTCGTTTTTCGTGTCTTCCGTTCGGTTTCGTTACATAATCAACCGTACCCACTTCCGGTAACTTGATTTTTTTTCCGAGCAGTGATCTTGGACATTACTTAAAAAATATACAAATTTATTTTCTTTTCGAGGGGGTGGAGGAGGCTCGTGTTAAACTATATCTACATCGGTATTTTCTTTAATTTTCTATTTTTGAGCGATTATCGAAACTCCTAAGACGTTATCCTATTATATTGGACATTTTTGTTCAAAAGTAACACTCGACATTACTTGTCTTTTTTTTAACTAAATAAACTCTTTAAAATAAGTTGAAGCACCAAAAACTTACAAGGCTAAGTAGAAAACGAAAACTTAGAAAAATCAATTTAATTTTTTTAAAACAACAGTAAACAAGTAAAACTATTAAAAAATATTATAGGATGTGCATTCTCTTTTAAAGACAATCTCTTCTTCAAGAAGGGTTATAAACATTCGATATTTATTCAATAAGGGACCAGTTTTCCAACCTAGCAAAAGGGGGACGAGTTTTCCGGGTACGAGTTTCCGGAAACGAGTTTTCCGGAGACGAGTTTTCCAGAGACAAATTTTCCTAAATTCATTTTTTCAATATCTTGCAAATAAACTGCATTCTTCTAAAGGTTATCTAGCGAATTTTAACAAAGTTTCAAGTTTTATTTTATTTATTTTACGCAGATAAAATAAATTTAGATCTTCTTTTAATGTTATCCTAATCTATAGAGGTTAGTTTTACTAATAGCTTAAAACGAATAAATATTTATCAACGGTATCAGCAATGAAAAATTAACATAACGAAATATTAAAAGAATCGGTTTTGGAATCGGAAATTAAGCACAAATTTTTCCGATATCGATTCCGATACCCCCAAAACTACCGATTTTTCCGATTCCCGATTCCGATTAATCGGTACAACACTACTTAATACTGGTTTCCAGTTTTTTAATTTGATGCAAAGTCACAGAAGTTTGAACGGAGAATATTCCGCCAGCTAATTGACTATTTACATATAAAGAGTATAAAGGCCTGGGAAGTTCACATAATCTACCATCCAAATTATCTCAGCTCCCTCGTACCCACAAGAACCTAGTGAGATCAACACTGGTGCTACAAGAGGGACGAATCCAATCAACTCTGCTTAGATAAGTTCTCCAAATTGGAGGAATTAAATAAAACTGAAACCCAAATCCTGCACAAATTATGCAAGGCAATCACAGTTTTAAAAGTTTGTATAGCTATATACATAAAGCCAAGCAAACAAAGTTTAGTGTAGGTGTCAGAAACACTCAGGTATCTGGAGATGTGATACTTATGGAAACCCTTATCAAGGAGAGATCCAATCTTCTTGTCTCTAGCTTTGAAACAAACATCTCAGCATCAGAAAACCCACTTCTAACCAAATATAATATGGTCCTGAGCGCCTCAGAAACATCACAGGACAAATCGATCTTCACTTCGATAGCTATTGCAATACTGCAGGAAGCTACGTCGAGGCAGATCTTCAAAATACATTTAAAAACAATAACATCTGCATTTGACTCCAAAACAGGAAGCGTTCCACTTAAAGGGGCAACTTCATACAACGAAGGTTCTACAAGTGATCTCTACACAACATAAACTACACTCTCATAGGAACTTGGAGAAGCACAACTACACACCATGTAGTCAGCAAATTCGACAGGATCCATCATGGAATTCTTTATCAAGTTACACTCAACATGAATAATGACGTTCCAGTCCAACTTGAGTTCACGTGACTCTTCGAAAACCATTCTTCTCTTGGTTTCTACAAGTTGACAGGCGGAATAGTACTTTCTGCCCTATACCCTTGATGGAGAGTTTCTCTCCCAGTACAAATATTAGCATTTAAAGGGGTGCACAAAACTTGCACTCTCACACAGGATTGACTCTTGTCCTTTAACCACTGACCATTATCAGAACTACATGACCTGAGTAATATTTCACCGTCATGACTAAGTTTCTCAGTATTCTGACAAAATTAAGGTAAATAACATTGTTATTCACATTGTTAGAGGGTAAAACAATCCAAATATTCCATGGAAATCGTTCCACGAATTTCACAATATTCACGTGATTCATGCTCATGCGTAACAAGTTGTGGACACGAGTGGCATCATTCATGGGAAGAGCTCACTCTCAATACATTTTTCTTTAAAATATCACTGGCAAACTGCCAGAAATATCAAACGTCAGCGCCTGACTACGCAGATCTTCTGAAGTGGCATTTGCAACACTGTTTTCAGACTGTGATGCAGTATTTCCCAAGCCAAACTTGCCAGCACTCAGCAAACAGTCTTCACAGTCTGAACATTTGGGATTAGGAGTTGGTAACTCGCCAAGCATCTCCTTAGCGGTTTCGAATATCACAGGATCGCACAAGAAATCACACTCCACACCATCAGGCAACCAGAGAATCAATTGAACCTGGGATGAGAACGCTACAACATTAACAGCATCCGCTTCTACAAGCGAACAGTCCACATCCTCGCGCAAAGAACGATCACCCAACAACTCAGTTATGTTATCTACCGATGATAATCATTCATTAACATCGGCCTTCATTGTCATAAAGTAAGGCTTTGGTAATTCCCTCTGCAACCGCAATAAATCTAAAACAAAGATTATCTTCCCTAAATAAAACTTTCGTTTCCTCACAAAGAATCCGGAAGAACGAGTGACCAACATCGTGTGGCGTTTCTTTTTCAAAAATATGGACTAACTCCAAACAAATACAAAAAATAGGCGTTCATATATTATACACAAAAAATGCACACACAAGGGTTACAAAGGTATATGCATAAAATTCATTCCTGATAGCACAAAACAAAACAAGAGCAATACAATACATTGAGCAGTGAAAATATCAAGGGAAAATATCTAGTTACAAATTAAAGGGGTCACTATGCCTCAAAATTAAAATTAAGTGGATTTAAAATTAATTTAAACTATCATATGGATGTTAATTGACTGGAAAAAGAATAACGTTTAAAACTCTTTATAGTAATTTTCTCACTGAAATGCAACCCAGGAAAAATACGAGAAGAGAGTTTAAATATACAACTACGTCGGGGGGTTAGGGTTAGGGTTAGGGTTAGGGTAAGGGGTGTACATGCCACTAATGTCATATGTGTATCTGCGAACGAATCCAAATAACCAAATGTTTAAATATACAACTCCGTCGGGGGGGGGGGTACATGCCACTAATGTCATATGTGTATCTTCGAACGAATCCAAATAACCAAATGTTTAAATATACAACTACGTCGGGGGGGGGGTACATGACACTAATGTCATATGTGTATCTTCGAACGAATCCAAATAACCAAATGTTTAAATATACAACTACGTCGGGGGGGGGGTACATGCCACTAATGTCATATGTGTATCTTCGAACGAATCCAAATAACCAAATGTTTAAATATACAACTACGTCGGGGGGAGGGTACATGTCACTAATGTCATATGTGTATCTTCGAACGAATCCAAATAACCAAATGTTTAAATATACAACTACGTCGGGGGGGGGGTACATGACACTAATGTCATATGTGTATCTTCGAACGAATCCAAATAACCAAATGTTTAAATATACAACTACGTCGGGGGGGGGGTACATGACACTAATGTCATATGTGTATCTTCGAACGAATCCAAATAACCAAATGCAAATATGGGCTAAGGCCAAGAAAAGGTAACTTGTTTTTTCACAACTCTTAGTATAACACAGTCTGGTAAGCAAATGTATCTAAACTCACTATCGAAATTTATCATATAGGGGAAAAATATGTACATACAACTAACACCGGTTTCGAACACAGCGTTCCTATTTACTTGGACCCCCACGAGTGCATAGTTAAAGAAAAATCGGTTCTTAAAATGGGGAAAATCCAGCTTCCAAAAAACATCGGACACGTTGGATTAGGACAGAAAAATCAAATTATCTCAGTCTAGCAGGATCTCTTTTTCGCAATTTAAATGCTATAGTTTCTCCCAACGTAAACCGCAATATCTGTGGAATTTCAACTAATGCAAGTAAAATGCAAATTATATTCCAAAAGGTAGGAAATGGAAAGTATATACGTATTGCTTTACTCCTTTTTATTAGGAAAAATATATACGAAAAATAGTGCACTATACTAGACGTACGTAAAATATATTTGATAGATATAAATAAAGACATATTATGCGTACATAAAAATGCCAGATTCAGAAATAAACTAAATACAACATTCTAATCTCTATATAGACGTATTATGCTAAATTAGGGAATTTTAGTTAGGCGAATGTCAAATGTTCAAGACAGACAGAATTACGAGTTTTCTTAACTTAATGGAGATAGTACTCGTCGAATCTTTAAAGGGGACGTTAAGAAACACGCTAAATTACAACTTAATGTGGGAAGGGAATTTAGTAGTTGAAATATCTATACTGACCGGTTCTAAATGCAGGCGTGGGTACGAGGAGATAAGAGGAAGGGTCAAGAAGTTGGGCTGATGAAATTAAGTTAAACCTTCCTTACCGACCTAACAGAAAGAGAATTAAACATGCTTCGAAATAGGAAAGGGGAGGGCGTGCGTATCGTATCATACAGTGCAAATAGTAACTTCGTTAAAATTATTCGAATTTGTAAAATGCTTTTAAATAAGGGCAAAAAAATTGTAGTTCCTATTTACAATGCCTCCCCACGGGACAGAGTTAGAAACCAGGGTCGTTTTTTAATGTGGAGAAAAGGAACAAAAATAAAAATTGTCTCAATCGTGAAGGATTTCTCTTCCACTGATAGAGAACAAGAAATTGAAGTGCAGCACCTGAAGAACAGATCCTACGCTGTGATCTTGTCCCGAAGGCCAAAATTGTAGTTGTTGAAATGATCTAAGAAAGAGAAAGATTTCAAAAAAATGGGCCGGTGAAGTTAAATTTAACCCTAGCTAAATTAATGCCTTGAAAGATAGAGAATTAAAACGTATCTTGATTAAGAAAAGGACTTAATTTTCAAAGTGTTCCTGTTATATAGTTCATTATTATTCTTGTTCTTGTTGTTATTAATTAATAGTGAGAGTCTTAGAGAGATGTTGGTGGCAGGGATGTTGTTGTTGAGAGTCTTATTAAAAGCGCAGTCTTAGAAGAGAGATGTTGTAAGAGAGATTGTTTATTAAGAGGGGTGTTGTTGTGAGAGATATTGTTGCGTTCCGTGTTCGTGTTATAAAGAATGTCGTTGTTTCTGTTATGAAGAGATTGTTCGTGTTATGAAGATATTCATATATATTAAAATGTTCATGCATAGACGTGTAGAAGCTCTTTGAGTGAGGAGATAGTGTTGAGACATTGTGTAGACAGTCTTAGTGTTCATATTGTGTATGTAAGATGTGTATGTCAAGACATTTTAAACCACATGATATACAAGACATATAATAACAATTTTCACTTTACTTTTTGGTAGAATTACAACACAAAGACGACGTTTATAAAAACACATGATGGGTTTATTTCTTCTCACGACCGGCCGTGGTTTTCTGAGTCAAGAATTCAAAGCTTCACATTCTAAGTTTCAAAAGTGACCGTCTCGCTTCTAGACGTTCGAATGTCCATGTCTGGACTGTCGTCTGTCGTCCTCAGACTCTCTCTGACTCTCCCAGTTTCTCCTTAGCTTCTAAGATATATCGAGAACTTCCCATTTTCCATGACGTCATACACATGTTAAAACATGTGTCTTCTTTCACGTGTTCTGGACATGCGTGTCCAAAACTTTTTCCTTTGTTTACAAAAGAAATTTTAACCTATATTCCCAGTAACCTATATTTCCAATATGTTAAAAACATGTTTATTAAATTATCTTGTATAGTTGCATTCCTCAATTGAATTTTTCATAACAGAATTGACAACGCAATTCTTTTCTTGAAACTATTTTATCTTAAGAATGTTCGTATTCTTTCCAACGCCTGTTTATTAATTAAGCCAAGTCTTACCACTTGTTTGGATTCGTTACGTGCAACCAGCTTATTTTAAGCACGTAATTAACCAGGTTCCCAAATTTTTCGATTAGGGGCACATCTTGTGCTTATCAATCCCTACCAAGTAACTTTTCTTGAAAAAAAATTATAGGATCTCTCAAAAAAACAAAACAAAAACCAAATGCTAAAAAAACATCTTTCTTACGGCTTATCATATCTAAAAACTCTCCAAATACCCGTTTACGTAATTTTAATTCTTGTCCCCCTTCTAAAATTCTAACTGAATCTGTAAGCCAACCATACGTCTTACCTAGTTTTATTTTCTCCTAGACTGTTTAAATCTAATGTATATTTACTGATAACTTTGAATTCTTGCTGTGAAAACACTAACATTTATATTACAATATGGTTCAACATCAATACATTTTCAAAAGAAAATACCTTAATACATTTAAACATTTTGCAACAATCCCCCCAAAAAATAATAATTCGTGACATTATACATTTCAAAAGTCCGTTAACACAAAACAAAAAATCGTCCCTTTTTGAAAGACCAGAACAATTAAAACACACTAAAAAGCCGAAAATTATACACAATGCATAAATTTGATTTTCATTTCTGCATCTTTATTTTTTCTATAGTGTATTTTATTTTATTTATTTATTTATTCATTTTTCCTTTTAATACTCGAGAATTTTAAATGTACTTTCGACTTTTGACACTAAATTGTTATTTATTATGATTGACAGTTTCTCTAAACAATTCAGACATTAACACATATTTTTATGAATGACAACTGTCCTATTTCTATTAGTGTGCATGCGTATTCAAAACATATTATCCGAATACAACAATTTTTCTCTTTTTTTTTATTTATGAATGAAATATTCGTGGGTTGTTTTTTGTTTTGTTTTGTTTTTTTAACTGACCGTATCTCTTTTATCATTCATTACGGCATATCGGCCTTTTTTTCTTTTTTTAATATTTTCTTGTAAACTTTAGATTTCTGTGTGCGTGTTTGTTCAATTTTTTTTTCTTTTTGTTCGCATTTCTGTGATCGTGTAATTTTTTTCCGTGGTATTTATTTATTTTTATTTTTTAAAATTATCTTGGACCCTTTTAAAACATTGTGCTTCTTTTTTCCGTGGCTCGAAGTTTTTCTTTTTTTTTTTTAACTCAACCTTGCTGGGTGGTCTGGTCGCTACGGCTCCAGATTGTATTTATTGTATATACCCCAGGTTCGGTATTGCATCGTTGATGCAAATTGGCCAACGGCCACCAAATCGTGTTTGTTATATAAAGGTTTTTCATTATTATTATTATTCTTGTTATTAATAGTGAGAGTCTTATTAAAAGTTATGTTGAGAGTGTCTTAGAGAGAGAGAGAGAGAGAGAGAGTCTTATTAAAAGGGATGTTGTGAGACTCAGAGAGATTGTTCGTTTTATAAAGATTCATATTTATATATATTAAAATGTTCATGCATAGACGTGTAGAAGCTCTTTGAGTGAGGAGATAGTGTTGAGACATTGTGTAGACAGTCTTAGTGTTCATATTGTGTATGTAAGATGCGTATGTCAAGACATTTTAAACCACATGATATACAAGACATATAATAACAATTTTCACTTTACTTTTTGGTAGAATTACAACACAAAGACGACGTTTATAAAAACACATGATGGGTTTATTTCTTCTCACGACCGGCCGTGGTTTTCTGAGTCAAGAATTCAAAGCTTCACATTCTAAGTTTCAAAAGTGACCGTCTCGCTTCTAGACGTTCGAATGTCCATGTCTGGACTGTCGTCTGTCGTCCTCAGACTCTCTCTGACTCTCCCAGTTTCTCCTTAGCTTCTAAGATATATCGAGAACTTCCCATTTTCCATGACGTCATACACATGTTAAAACATGTGTCTTCTTTCACGTGTTCTGGACATGCGTGTCCAAAACTTTTTCCTTTGTTTATAAAAGGAATTTTAACCTATATTCCCAGTAACCTATATTTCCAATATGTTAAAAACATGTTTATTAAATTATCTTGTATAGTTGCATTCCTCAATTGAATTTTTCATAACAGAATTGACAACGCAATTCTTTTCTTGAAACTATTTTATCTCTAATGGTTTGTTTTACATTCCATTTTCTAATTCTCTCTCGTAATCTATTTCTAAACCTAATGTTCGAATTTCGTCTATTCTATTTCATTTTCATTTTAACTAAATTTCTCTATTTTTATACTTACATGAAAAGGGGATAGCCCTTTTCATGTAACATTCCAAATAAGGTAACATAAAATTTTAGATAAATTCGACGCGAAACTAACAGCCTGCAGAAAAAAATAGGATGAAATAAAAAGGGGCGGGTAAAGGATAAAATAGAAAGGTCTTGTTTTAAAACGATGAAGAGATTTTATTTTTAAAAAGTTGCAAATTTTTCCCTTTGCGGACATTAAATACAAGCACAAAGTAACAAAATGTAAAAAATAAAATTATGCTGAAAATATCGACGAACGAATACAATACCAAGATTCAAATAGGAGTACTTCCTGATAATAACTCAAATACAATAATTTTAAGGAACGTACTCACAAATTGATGTGCCACATGTGTCTTTTTTCTTAATTTAAAGTCTTTAAAAATTACTCTCCTTCAAAATACGTACAAACCGGAGCCACGTAAATAATGTTTTCTCAAGTTCGCCTCGTCGCGACCAGGTATTCTTTGCCGGGTTTTATTTCTTTGAAGAAAAGGCTCGGTAAATTCCACATCTGCGCCGGGCAGTAATTCACGTCCAATCTCCTCGCCGCTGGAATCCAAAAGAGGCCGATGTTCGCGCTGGGACTAGTGACGTCATTATCAGGGAGCTAGCACCGCCCTCCCATTCAAATTAAAGAGAGTTTTGTACAAACTCAAAATATAGGAAACTAAGTTTAATAAAAGATACGAAATACAGAAAATTAAATATAAGAACCAGAATAAAAATATAATAAATGTATACAGAGGGATGCACAATTATTGGTACCAAAAAAGTTCCAGCGACATTAGACACGATTTTTAAAAACTGTTTTAAAATCTCGTGAAACAGTTTTTAAAACAGATGAAAATCCGATAACTCCCCAACTACCAATTTTTCAGTTTTTATTCCCTAGCACATGTTTTTTGGATTAAAACCAATTATAAAGTTTTCCACGTATCTGAATATCATATATACTAAATTTAAAGCCTGTAGATCAAAAAGCCGTTTAATTTATAGGTTGAGACACACATTCTCACTTTTATATTAGTATGCATTATATATATATATATATATATATATATATATATATATATATATATTGTGAGAATTTTGAATTGGTTGACTTGCCGAGAGTAGGTCGGTGGGGAAGAAAGTTGCAAGACTTAAACCGTCTTTTCTTCCCCTCCCCCTCTACTCGTCGGTATGCTAATTCCGACACATTGCAACGACATAACTTTATTCTATTTAAATGACTGTTTTTTTTTATCCGCGTCAGTAACGCACGTGGTTTTATAAAACAGTAATGGCCGTCATCTAATGAAACCAAGTGTAACTGATTCTTTTCCGTTTTAAAATACATACATTGAAACGAAATTGATTTCTCCTCTTTGGAGTTGGATTATTCTAGCGTTCAACGGAATTATAACATGGATGATTCAGTCTCAATGGAGGACCTGAAGCTGAAACAAGAACTTCTTCAAAGAAAAATACTAACTACCCTGGAAGGGTTAGAAAAGGAAGAGAAGAGTTCTGAAGAAGTGCTTTCTCTATTTAAGCGAGAAATAGAGGACTGGTTGGAAGAGCTTAAGGGTGTCTCCTTTGGCATGGAGAAACATTTGGCTGCAAGAGGAGAAGCAGAAGCATTGGCAAGCTTAAGTCTAGCTTCGTTCCGCTTTAATTATGGAGCGAGACAGCTGACCAGAGTGAGAACCCATCAGTTACCTCGATGGAAGGAGATGTTGACTCAACCTCTAGTCATGCCAATCTGGTTACTCCAGAAAATGAGAGATCACCACCCTTCAAACCAACAGCCCACTCTTCATTTTCTGTGGAGCTATTTAAAATAAAGTTGAAGGGACCACGCTTTGATGGGAAGGACTGACACCAACAAGAGGAGCTTCAAGGACTTGTTGATGAAGTTTGAAAATTGTGCCAGGTCCATAACATCAAACACGGAAAGACTATATTTTTGAGGTGCTCCTTGGAAGGTAGGGCCCTCCAACTTATAAATCATCTCCCCTCCCCTCTGAAGATAGTTACGCCATGGCCCTTAAGCTATTAAAGGACCAATATTTGGACGAGGAGGAGATAAGAGGTGAAATAATTAAGGAAACATTAGATTTCCAGTTAGATAATCCCAAAAACCTGGAAGGATTAAAAAATTTTATGATAAAAACCCAGGAAGATATGTGGGAGCTAAGGGCCTCGTATAGTTGTGACTTATATATCTATTATATATATATATGACTATTATATATATCGTATAGTTGTGACTTATATATATATATATATATATATATATATATATATATATATATATATATATATATATGACTATTATATATATCGTATAGTTGTGACTTATATGACGATAAGTCAGCTGGAGCAATAAAAATAGCACAAGTGTTATTTGCGAAATTCCCGCCCGAAGTAAAGGGAGAAATCTTACGAATCTCTTGGACTACATACCCGACATTGTCCACACTATTGAAGGAAACACGAAGAATAGTGAAACAAATGCTAGTTGCCAGACAGCCGACCAAGGTACTGATGTCCAAATCTAGGCTGCAACCTAAGATTAAGCCAGAGGAGACGATCGAAACCTTGTCTCTTAAAACTTTTAATACCGAATTGAGATCCGAGGTAAGATGCGACTTTTGCAAAAGCAATAAACATTTGTCTGAGGACTGTGGCAACTATACGACCCATGAAGCCAGGATAACCCGGTGTAGAGAGCTACGTCTTTGTTTTCGGTGCCTAAAGAGATCTCACTTGGGGAATATGTGTCCGTTAAGACCATCAAGAGAAATTTGTTGCCATAGTTGCAACTCTAAAGGACACATAACTGCTATGTGCTCAACTGTTACGAGTAGTATGCAGGTTGATACCTGCCTACATACAAAAGACGATAATGCTTTCCTTTCTCCCATAATTGAAATAATAGTGCAAAGAGGAGATAAAAAAGTGAAGGTAAACTGCCTGTTAGACACTGGCAGTCAAAGAACTTATTTGGACTCTTAAATTTTAAAGAAGCTAAATTGCCTCTCCTTCGCAAAGGATAAAATAATGGAAGTAAAGACCTTTTTAGGAACGAGTCCTAAAACCTTTAAGGAAATCTCGTTGGGATTGAATTTGATTCCCGGCAAAACACATACTCTTCAGATTCTTGCGACCAAGTTGGACTTGTCTTACAGCCTTGAAGGACTTACTCAGATTCTTGGAAATTTAAAGAACCACGGACTGGCTGCAAAGTTTAATGCAAACGAGGATTTGGTTACTATAGATGAGTTACTAGGACTCGACGCAATCCAGTACCTGGAACCTTTAAAGATAGTCCCTTGCATGTATGGAGCAGCATTCGAGACCAAAAAAGGACTAATCCCCTTTGGAAACAGGTGTTCTTTTCTATATATTTCTATATAAACACCAGATTAACAACCAAAAAAGAACACAGATTAATTATGCAGAGGTGTTGGCGAAAACTCCACCACTTCCATCTTCCAGAATTAACTACGTGGTTCACCCAGAGGAATCCTACTCAGACCATCTAAAAAATTGGTTTGAAGAGAATAATGTCCAACGAGGGTTGGAAAACATGCTCAACCTTGAATCTATTGGATTACCCATTGACGAGAAATTCTCCGCCTTGAATGAAGAGAAGGTTAAGCAGTTTAGAGATTCAATCACATACAAAGATGGTCTCTATCATGTACAACTTCAGTGTATGAAGATAAATTAAAATCGGTTACTTCTAATACTAATGCTGCTATTCGGGTGCTAGAAAAGGTTAATAAGGATGTGGAAAAGAAAAACTTGTATAATCAGTATCTGCAAGTTTTTCAACAACAAGAAGACGAGGATATTATTGAAGAAATAATTGTGCCTCCTGAACAATTTAAAGACTATGCATGGATTCCCCAACTAAAACTAACAGACCAGACTACTACCAAGGTGAGACCGGTATTTGATTGTTCTTATAAACATAAGGGCTCAGTATCATTGAACGAAGCAGCATATCCTGGAGTGAACCTGATGGGTGACATGTTAAAATTGATGATCCAATTCCGAACAAGCCGATATGTCTTGTTGGCTGACATCAGAAAAGCCTTTCTGATGATTCGTCTGGCATCGGAGAAGGATCGTAATCGGTTTTGCTTTTTTCTGAAGAAAGGTGAAAAATTACATTGCTACAGGTACAAAACCCTTATTTTTGCTTCAATGCAAGCCCTTTTATTTTAAATTACGTGTTAAAGTTTCATGCAGAGAAATTCCCTTTGGATGAATGTTCGGAGGCACTGAAATCCAGTTTTTATGTTGACAACCTAGTGAAAACTGCGAATAATGCAGAAAATCTATCTGATTTGTATATCTCTGCGAGAGAGCGTCTGCAGAAGGAAAATTTTAATTTACAGTCTTGCAATTCCAACTGTGTAACACTCCAAAAGAAAATGGAGGCAGATGGAACGTTATCAGGATTCGACTCTGGTTGGGAAAAAGTGCTGGGGTATCAATATGACCCTGTCCAAGATTCAATAAGGCTCCTCCCACCATCATGCGACTTGGAGGCATCAACTAAGAGAAAAATATTATTGGAGACCTCGAAGGTATTTGATCCTTTGTCTCTGTACCTACCTGTGACGGTGTGAGGTCGTTTATTGATGAGAGAAATATGGAGACAAAAACTGAATTGGGGTGATATGGTTCCTCAAAATATGAGTTCAGTTTGGAGGACGTTGGCAAAAGATTTATCAGCGTTAGACTCCGTATCTTTCACCAAGGAGGGTTATACATGAAGGAAAGGATACAAAGTTATTCTTTTTCTGTGATGAGTCTAAAACCGCATATGGGTTTGCGGTATATGCCGTACAGGATGGAAATTCATCCTTGGTATTTGCCAAAGCGAAAATGGCTCCTTTGCAGGGAAAATCCTTCCCAACGTTGGAACTTCTAGCAGTATTTTTAGCAATGAAATGCTTCCCTTTTATAAAAGAGTCCCTAAAGGACATTCCTATAAAAGGCGTCTATGTAATCACAGATGCTCAGGTAGTTCTGTTCTGGATTTTGGCTGACTTCGTCCAAACGAAAAATATATTTGTACAAAATAGATTGCAGGACATAGCTCAAATATCTGAGAAAGTTAAAACTGATTTTAACATAAAGATAAACTTTCAGTACACTTCCAGATGACAACCCGACCGATTACATCACCAGAGGTTTGACTATCAAGAAATTTAAGGAAAAGTTTTCTCTTTGGTATGAGAGACCGAAATGGATAAGGCAAGAAGAATCCTCCTGGTGCCATCGTGAGTTGTGTTGCCTTTCTAAAGTTCAGATGGAACGGATTGGCGCTTCAGTAAATTATGCCGCAGAGAATGAAGTGGCTACATCAGAAGTCAAATTGGAAAAATTCTCCAGTTTAAGTAAGTTGATCAGTGTAACTTCACTGATATTCAAGTTCATCAACAAGTTAAAAAAGAGGGAGATGGATCCTGAGTTACAAGCGAATGCCTACCTGATCAATACAATGCAAAAACAATCCTTTTCAAGGGAGTTGGACTTTTTGTTGGACCCTGGAGGAAATAGCATGCCTAACCTGGTGAAGAATTTGAATCTCTTTTTGGACCACAAGGGCATTATACGATCGATGGGAAGAATAGGAAAATCGGAATATCACTCATATGAGGTTCAAAACCCTATTTTATTGGGGAAAAAAGCATTATCTAACAAGATTGATTATTCAAGAATACCATCAAAGAAGCCAACACTTAGGCTTGGCCACAACATTGAATGAAATACGATTGGCAGGTTACTGGATACCATAAGCCAGACAGGCTGTTAAAAATGTGATTAGTACTTGTGTGAAATGTAAACGCTATAATGCCGTTTCCTTTTCAATACCAAATTCGACCAACTTACCAGCCCCTCGGGTGAATTTTGTCAGGCCCTATCTACATACCGGTGTGGATTTTACCAGCCATATCTATGTTAAAGGACAAGAAAAAGACTATAAAATGTACATTCTTCTATTTACATGTATGAGTATTAGGGCTGTACATTTGGAACTGGTTCCGGGTATGACTGTGAAATCATTTATCCAAGCATTCATTAATTTCTCGAACGTGAATGGAATCTCTACACACCTTTATTCGGATAATGCTCGCACATTTAACGCTGTTGCCAGAATCATTAACCGGGGTATGATAGTGGACGAATTCAAGGAAAGATTTAGCCCATATGACTTAAAACATTGCACAATTCCACTGTTTTCACCTTGGTACGGTGGTAGTTGGGAGAGGTCTATCAAGACCATAAAATCTTACTTATATAAAGCAATAGGAAGAGGTAAAGTAGATTATTTTGGTCTACTAACAATTTTGTCTGATGTGCAAAGGGCAGTAAATAGCCGCCCCCTTACATATAGGAGTTCTGAGGATGCTAATCTGAATGTCTTAATCCCTAACTCTCTCATGAATGCGAATGTTGGTCAGGGAATAATAATGCGGTTGGAAAACCAGGACCTGTAAACGATCGATCCTCTTAGTCGAATTGACTTGATTCAAACCCTGCGTTCCCGGGAAGAAAGCCTGACTAAATTTAGGAAAGTTTGGAATGAGGACTATTTGTTGAGTCTCAGAGAAAGAGCAATGAGCTTGGCTGATTGTTGTTTTGAAGATAAAGTAAAACCAGGAGATATAGTGCTCATAAAAAGCCCTCTGAAAACAAGGCCTTTTTGGTCCCTAGGTGAAGTTCTGCAGCTAATCCAAGGAAGTGATGAATTGGTGCGCATGGTGAAGGTGAGGAAGGGGAATGAAGCTATAGACACATACTCTATCAAGCATCTCTTTCCTCTGGAAATCTCTCAACAGCCTGGAGAACCTGACCCGATAGGCATGGAACCATTGAGTTCACAGGATATAAGCCAGGACCCTCAACGGAGAAAGAGTATTATAATTTGGATCTGTCCTAGCTGTAACAGACCTGACGATACCAGACCTATGATAGCCGCCTGCGATAGTTGCAATGACTGGTTTCACTTCAGCTGTGTGGGTCTAACTGAAGCACCACCAGAAGGAGAACAATGGTTCTGTCCTACTTGCAACCCTCAAGGAGTTGTAACTGGTAGACCCAGTTTATCAGGAGTCTAAACAAACTGTTTTATTCTCTTAAAGATTTTTTTTTTCTTTTGTGGGGAATGTGTGAGAATTTTGAATTGGTTGACTTGCTGAGGGTAGGTCGGTGGGGAAGAAAGGAGTGCTGGTAGCTGTGACCAACACGGCCGGTGGTCCGTTAATCAAATAACCTGAGTGCCTATTCCTTACAAGTTAAATAGACATTTCAGTCGCGCGTGAATCTCGTTGACTGAGAGTTGGAGTAGATAAAAAGGGGTGGCCGCCCTACTGTTGTTATAGTTGTTGCTGTCTTTTAGACAAATTACACTTCAACCATCGTTACCCATTTGTTATTTTTACAAGGAAAGACTGCTTGTAAGCAACGTCGACATTTCGTTGCAAGACTTAAATCGTCTTTTCTTCCCCTCCCCTCTACTCGTCGGTATGCTAATTCCGACAATATATATATATATATATATATATATATATATATATATATATATATGTATATATATATATATATATATATATATATATATATATATATATATATATATATATATATATATATACATTAGCTTGGGATTAACGCATATAAAAAGTAGTTTCATTATTTATACGGAAAAGTATTTTTTCTAGAATACGAGATGGAAATAAAATATGCTAAAAGAAAACCGTAAACATTTACTTATCGAGGGCAAAGTTCCTGACCCAGATGTTATTTCAGGACTCGGGGTTGACTTCATCTGATGAAGCAGACTCGAGAGGTCAAGGTTATAAATTAACCAGCAAGAGTTGAAATCATTATTTTCTTTAATCAACATTTTGTAAGGTAAGTCAAGGGTTAAAGGTTGTTAATTTCGACTTTGAGAGCCGGAATTGGAAAGTATTTTAATGCATCCGGATAACATTAACGTTAGTAGTTTAAAGGAACTTTGAGAACGCGTGAAAGATTGGGGGGTGCAGAACAATTCCTGTCATCTGTGATATAATGCGATTTAAACCGTTCAATAAGAAACTCGAATTGATCCAGTTTTCAAATTTTGATTATAGCAATAAATAGCAATTAAATCTATAATCGGCTTAAACACATATTTTACATTTGTTGTTTTTGAGTAATTTAGCAATTGCATCTCTTGATTTATTGCTCCTACCACGTTTGCTTTCGATTCAAATGAGTCATAGAATTATAGGAACTGAAAGAGTAATAAAAACTGTGTAAATAAATATTACCTTACGATGATACGCAGCAAGCACAGGTCTGATCTCTAGCATTGTTAACAGAAAAACACTTAATACTGGTTTTCAGTTTTTAATTTGAAAGTAGACAAGCTGTGTTTGTACGAAAATTTTTGCCACTTATATTTTAGGAGGTGGAGAGGCAATTAAAAAATTTTACATCATGATTTTTTTCATGAACACATAAAATCAATCTCCTATTTATAATTCGAAATTTTGTATCTTTTAGTAAAAATCAAATATTTTTTGTTTTAATTGGAATGCTTTCGATAAATAATGAAATTAAAATTCTTTATAATTGTTTATTTTTGTTTGAAAATATATTTTTTACTTGGGAGTCACCACTTATCAAGGTCCGAAGACCAATCGAAGGTTAAGGCTTTATGAATGCACGGTGGTAGTAATCGCTAATAGTGTAAATGGAATAGATTTTGATTATTTATCGGGACAGCTCGACAAGAACTTGTTTACATTGGATTTGAAAACTACCATTCAACCGGGAAGTAGACCGGCAGAATAGTGTTCCATAGATGGGTAGTTCTGGGAAAGAAGTAGGTTCTTTGATAAGACAGAGGCGCGATCGAAATAAATGTTACCGTTTAGACTACAACTTAACGATGATACTTTATATTTGCATTTTAAACTTTAATTCAAGCCATTCTAAAAATAATTTATAAAATCAATAATAGTTTATCTACAGTGCAATGTTGATTACGATGTATTGTTGTAGATTAAGTCACTGCGGGAAGGCATATGAATCTTCCTCTAAGTGCATCGCCGTGAAGCCAATTGATTTGCTTGACAAATGGCGATTTCACCGATTTCGATGACAATAAAATGGAAGTGTGAGAAATACGTTGATATATACGAGAGAGAGAGGGAGAGAGAGAGAGAGAGAAAGAGAGAGAGAGGGGGGAGAGAGATGGAGAGAGATAGAGAGAGAAAGAGAGAGAGAGAGAGGGGGTAAAATTGAAACTTTCGAAAAGTCAAAATATTAGGGTATAATATGATAAAAAATTGGTATTAAATCCGGGATTCTTACCTTTTATCACATTTTTTATAACAAATAGTTGTTTATAATCTATAAGAAATTCTGACTTGATTTTCAATATTATCTAAATAGTATTTCTGGAGATCTAACAATTTCTCTAAGCGACAAACCAAAAAAATAAATTTCCTGTTTTAGGGTACAACAAATGGAAGTGACCATTCCCCGGAAAAACATATTTTTTAACATTATGAGATGTATTGCTTTATTTTGTATTTTTTAATTTTTTTATTTTATTTAATTATTTATTTATTTTTTAATTTTTTTATTTTTTGAGATTAACTTATATTTGTTATACAGGATATGTTTAACTGATTATTTTATAATTGTTATTAAAAAAAACTCATTATGTTTGTTTTAAGTTCGTTTAATAAAATCATATTTTACTTCAGATTTTCCTGCTATATATATAAAGCCATTGAAACAAGTTTGCCCAAATCGAGCTAATAAAATCTCACACTATTAATATCGTTAGATGCTGAATATGTAATTTTACACAAGTTCAATCAACAGTTCTGATCTTTGCTGGAGTATTTGTATATTTCCAACTCTGTCTATATCTCTCTTTATATATAAAAGGCATTTGTCTGTGTGTGAGTGCGAACTCGTTCCTCATGGACTCCGAAACGACTGGGTTGATGTATCTAAAATGTATCAAATGTATCTGAACGTGTTCTTGGATAGCCTTTTTATTATCGGAATGTCTCCGATAAGTATTGAAACCGCTTATCGAAAAAATCCAATTAAAAAAAAGAATAGTCCGATTTTGCTCAAAGTTAACACTATTATACAGTCACCGCGAGTGCATTTGAGAAGTTTTATCACCGACGTAAAAAAAACAAAAGAACAGTAGTTGGTTCTTTAATAAGAGAAGAGCATGTTCGAAATAAATGATTCAGTTTAGAACGGAATTGAACCCTAACACGTGACTTTTGCAATTTAATCTTTAATTCCAGACATTATATAAAAATAATTTGATAGAATCAACAGTAGATTATCTACAGTCCAAGGTAAACTACAATGTATTGTGGACTAAGACACTGCGGCGAGGCATGTGAAGTTTTCCCGGTTAACCGCGGTTGGTCACCGACTAGAGCAGGCAATCGATTGATTTGATTTAAAAAGTCGATTTCGATAACAATGAATGTATTGAAAGTGTGGAACATTCGTTAATACTTATTAAATTCCAGGCAATGTCGGATCTCCCTGCTTGTATTATTATAAGATATAATTAAGGGAAACGTTTTGTAATATCATGTTTTTCTCACTGAAAAGAAAGTAAAGAAGCTGACTCATTATTTACTATAAAAATTTCAAGACCCAAAACAATACCTCCCCAACCTTTGAATCATTAGAAAGAACCGATGTTATTTATAAATTTAGATGCTTTTTGAGAGAATGTAACTCCTTTAAAAACATTGATAGTTACATCGGTTATTGAACCACTACCTTATCCAGCCTTAACATGCATTATGTAGATTCCAGAACAATTTTACAAAATATACAAATTAAACATAACTGTCCGTCTCCGAAGTAAGACATCATGAAACAAATTTATAAACACTAAAAATACTTGAAATCATCTGCATAAAAAGCACGTCGCATTTCAAACAAATCCAAACATTCTAAAATGTCTATTGTACCCCCATCCCTCTCTTTCTATGCGACCCAGTTACTGACCCTTAGTATTTGGATTCGCCAGTGGCCTCAAAAACACCCAGACGTCAAGCGGTCTATGAATATTGACCATTGCTGCTACAACTAATTTCTCCCTCACAAATCTTTCTAAGCACATCATTTAAGCCTCACCTGGAGATGCCCTCATAATAGAGCGAAAACGTTCGTAGTTTGTTATTAAAGTTTAGTTTTGCAGTGAATCCGAGTGTATTATTTTTGAAAAGGTTGTTGAGTGATTGCATTTGTTGATAGATATCGGCTAGAATAAGTATATCATCAATCTAGCGTACACAAACATTTAACATTTAATAGTAAAGGTGCAAGTATTGGTTTACAAGTATACAAAAATAAATGCAGACTCACAAGGAAGAACACAAATTTAGTTACATTATGTGTAAATCAGTTGTATGACAGCACAGAAAGGAACATTCAAAACGCTGCTCGGTTGATCAGCTCATCGCATCATTTGTTTGGCTTGATCTGCTCCGATCTGCTAACCCTAACCCTAATGCCGAACGGTAAAAACTGATAACTTATCTGACTATTCGGAATTTCGACCAGAGATAGCACTGGCAAATGCGTTCATGAAAATCTAGGATAAAATACAAAAATGGAAAGAAAAAACAATTGTAAAATTCAAAAGAAAATTATATATACTTTTTAAAGATAAGGTGAATTGTATAGGATGACCCCTATTGCCCAATCCTAAAAACTCCTCCCTTAACCCTACCACTAACTCTAAGTCTGTGTGGCAACGCTCCCTCCCAATACGCTTCTTTAATCCTATTACAAATCCTAACTCCGGATAGTTGGTTGGTTGTTTTTGTTTTACGGCGTATCAACCTTTTTCAGGTTATTTAATGCCGAATCTAGTTATTTTGAGGAACGATTTTTAATGGAGTATATATTTTTTTTTACGTCAGATTCTATTTAACCCATAGTTTGGACCTTAACAGGTACTACCACTCCGGGTCAGGGTGGACCTGGGAGCAATGGCAATTAAAGGGTGGCTCCACACTCCCCAAAGCCCGCAAGGTGAGGCCTCATCATCGGATATAGTTTTAGGCCATATCCAGGACCTAACTCCGGATAGTAACAGGCCCTTATCAATACAAAGCAAGAATATGGTTAGATTGAAGATTTAACGATTGACTTACCTCCCCACAACTTAGTTATACGGTCAGTTGTTAATGTGGGGGAAATCCAGCTTCAAAAATAGAAATAGTCTAAAAGGATTTCTCCTTAACTGCCAAGAACATAAAAGTGTAAACATATTCTACACTTTGTTCCTAGCCAAAAAGACTCCAAAGTTACATGTTCAAACGCTATCCGATTAGAAAGTGGCTAATCATCTTCCACACAACACCAATATACAGCCAACAACAAAAACGTATACTACAACAACAACAACAACAACAACAACTACTACTACTACTACTACTACTACTACTACTAATAATAATAATAATAATAATAATAAATATTTTTATTGTGTGCCTTGTTTGAATCGCTGACAAGAAAACTCATTCGCCAACGCATTCATCTTCCACGCGAGATTTATTCATTATTATTTTCTTTATCTTCTATCATGGGTGTCCGGCGTTTCCCGGGTGTTTGGAGGTGTGTGTTGAGCAAAAAAAAAAAAAAGTGTAGTAGGAAGGCAGGCTCGAACCCATACCGCGAAGGAGGAAAAGAACGTGGAAAAAACGTGACGTCTTTGCTGTTACGACCACCGCCAAACCGGAAGTGTCGTAGGTTTAAATTAAGGCTAGACAATCGAAAAGAGGGGATGACTTTCGTTTCTTTTTTTTTTTTAAAGTTATTTTCCTCCTTCGCGGTACGAGTTCGAGCCTGCCTACCTGCCTACTACAACTTTTTTTTTTTTTTTGCTCAACACACACCTCCAAACACACGGGCAACACCGAGCACCCAGGCTAGTATTTTATATAAATCTAATCAGTCTGTTTAAATGTATGTATGTATGTATGTATGTATGTATGTATGTATGTATGTATGTATGTCTGCCTAAAAATGTCGACAAAAGCAACGGCTTTTCACGAGATCGGTACTGTTTTGAAGCGTGACCCTCCAGACGATAAATACCGAAAAATTAGCTAAAAATATTAATTCCTTCACTCTCAACTGGGCACTTTTCTACAAGAAGGGGTCGTTTTTTTGGCCGATATTTTCGAAAGTCATCGCCTCTTTTCGACTGACTAGCCTGAATTTAAACATTGCTACTTCCGGTTTGGCGATAGACGCAACGGCAAACACGCCATTTTCTTTCACGTTCTTTTCCTCTTTCGTGGTAGGAGTTCGAGCCTCCCTGCCGCACTTTTTTCTTTTTTTTTCTTTTTTTTGCTCATCACACACCTCCAAACACCCGGGCAACGCCGGGCACCCAGGCTAGTTTGAATATAAAACGACCAACAATTGGACAGTTAATGTGTACTACTATCGCCTCTAGAATGGTCAATTTTTCAAGAGGGGTATCAGTAAACGTCCTTTCTTTCCTGATTTGCTAATCAAAAGCATCCAAAGAGTGTAAAAAGCGACCGAAGCAACAATAAACAGAGATAATGGATTCATTAATTAACGTCCACTCTGTCTGTGCGGTTTACGTAAAAAAATTTCAAACGTAACAGACGGACCGACGATTTTATCGTATATGCTTGTCTACATCTCAAGTAAGATACGACCATTTAATCTACGCGTTTATCGATGAAAATACTATGAAAAACTTAATCGTGACCTACCAACAGACGGCCATCATTTATAGAGCTGCTTTGATTAATTTTAAAATGCTGTCTCAGACGGAAACGTGACAATCCAAACGAACGCGCCTAAAAGTAGAATCTTCGGGATGGGGTGATTTCGTTGATAACGTGTCGCATGAGAAAACGAAGAAGATGTAGAGCTTAAAGTGAAGTGACTAATTATAGAAGAAGAGATAGAGAGAATGAACTCCAAGGAAAAAGACGAATGAGATTGGCGAGAGTTAAGAAGAAAGAAAGAGAAATTGGGAGGAAGTGGCAGCGGAGAGACAGGGAGCGAGAGAGGAAAAAAAAGGGAGACATGTTATGGAATACATCTTCCTTGACTATTTTACTTATTTCTAACAACATATTTTTTCTCATTTCAATTGTTTTCCTTTGTTTATCCTTCTCGTCCATAGTTTCGTCTTTTTTTCTTTTTCACTATGTTTGTTTCACTCGTCACTTTTTTCTCTTTTCTTCTTTCTGTCTTTGTCATCATCCTTTTTTGGGGGGGGGTCTTTTTTCTTGTAAGAACTTTTTGTTCGTTAAGTACCTTTATTCTGTTTTAGATACTTTGGAACGAAGTGATAGTTCCAGCAGCGTTAACACATGGATTTAATCTAGACCGTTTTCATCTCGTTTTTAACTGGGAGTGTGGGGGGTGGGGTGAATGTTTGGTGCAATAAAAAGCGATAGGAAGTGAATGTAAAATAAGATTTTGTACAAAAAATGATGCTAGAATTTCGAATTTGTTTTGCGAATTACTCGACGAATAAAACAGAGGAGTCTTTACTGATTTCTTTTTTTTTTCATTTATTTATTTTTTTGTCGCTCCAAACAAAACACATTTTAATGTAGGGGGCTACTATCGAGGACATAAGTTGCAGAAGTACTTTGTAGTGAGTTGAGCAGCTAGATGTCTATTCACATTATATTTGAACTTCTGCATGTCAGTACAGTTGGGAAAGTAAGAACCCGGAAGGGAGTTCCAAAGTCAGCAGTTCTTGGAAAGAAACTATGAGAGTAGAAGGCTTTCTTACATCTAGGGATCTCTACTGTGTAGGGGTGGGATTTTGCTGATTGTCGTGTTTGTCGGGGGTATTTACGTTGAGAGGGTACAAGGGCTTGTAGTTCGTCGGAACATTCACCATTAAAATACTTGTAGAACATTCACCTTTAAAATATTTGTAGAACAGACAGAAGATTGCACCATTTCGTCGATGGGACAACAATACTCGATACATGGACGAATGGTGGCCTTGTAGAGGTACAGGATACTTTCAGGCGTAAGTAACTTTCTAACATGGTAAGGAGGGCCCACCTTCTTCACAGCATACTTGGCAATGCTCTCGAGGTATTTATTCCAACACATGTTCGCCGTGAATGTTAAGCCTAGAAGTTTGAACGAAGTACTTTCAGGTAATGTATCTTTAGCCATACCTGTTTGTGGTTGCGAAGGTTTCTTGCAATTATTGAAGGAAACCAGCTTAATCTTTGCAGCATTGAATGTCCCCATTCCACTACAGATTAGTAGTCATCCTCTAGTGTTTCTGCCTTTTCCTTAGATATGTGCTCATTCGTTTTCCCCTCGTGCCTGTTATAGAGAGTAGTGTCATCAGTAAATATACCCATTTCAGAAACAGTTTTGTCAGGGATGTCATTTATGAATATTAAGAATTATAGAGGTCAAAGGATAGACCTCTGTCGTACACTAGCATGTATATCATATTGTTTGACATTTATATCATATTGTTTGGATGTACGTCCGTTGAGAACAACCTCGATTCTTCTCTTATTTAAGAAGGATGTAATTATGTTAAGTATTCGTCCAGTGATAACGTATGATCTGATTTTTATAGAAGACTACCGTGCCAAACCCTGTCAAAAGCTTTAGATATATCTAGGGCTACCGTATAGACTCCCTGCTTTGTTCAGTGCGTGGTATATGCGTTCAGAGATTATTGTTAGGATTTCTGATGTAGAACGGGCTTGCCTAAATCCGTATTGTTGGTCGGTTAGAAGTTGTAAGGTGATGGACTCATATTTTGATGAAAAGCAGGAGGAAGCTAATAGGACGATAATTTAATGGGTCAGTCCTTTCGCTAGAATTTTTCTAAACTGATACCACAAAAAGTCAGAAAAGCAAGATTCGTTAAGTCATTTGTTGTAAAGTTTGGAGAGGACTGGAGCAAACTCAGCGGAACATGGATGATATCGTGGCAACATGTTTTTGATATCTTGCACCTGAGTATTTTTTATGATACCTTGCACCTGAGTATTTTTATGATACCTTGAACCTGAGTATGTTTATGATACCTTGTACCTGAGTATTTTTATGATACCTACCACATGAGTATTTTTTTATTCCTTGTACCTGAGTATTTTTATGATACCTTGCACCTGAGCATTTTTATGATACCTTGCACCTGAGCATTTTTATGATACCTACAACCTGAGTACCTTTTTTATTCCTTGTACCTGAGTATTTTTATGATACCTTGCACCTGAGTAGTCTTTTATGATACCTTGCATCTAAGTATTTTATTTATGTATATTTTATGATACTTTGCACCTGAGTATTTTTTATGATACCTTGCATCTAAGTATTTTATGATACCTTGCACCTGAGTATTCTTTATGATACCTTGCACCTCAGTATTTTTTATAATACCTTGCATCTGAGTATTTTTATGATACCTTTCACCTGAGTATTTTTATGATACCTTTCACCTGAGTATTTTTATGATACCTTGCATCTGAGTATTTTTATGATACCTTTCACCTGAGTATTTTTATGATACCTTTCACCTGAGTATTTTTATGATACCTTGCATCTGAGTATTTTTATGATACCTTTCACCTGAGTATTTTTATGATACCTTGCATCTGAGTATTTTTATGATACCTTTCACCTGAGTATTTTTATGATACCTTTCACCTGAGTATTTTTATGATACCTTGCATCTGAGTATTTTTATGATACCTTGCATCTGAGTATTTTTATGATACCTTGCATCTGAGTATTTTTATGATACCTTTCACCTGAGTATTTTTATGATACCTTGCATCTGAGTATTTTTATGATACCTTGCATCTGAGTATTTTTATGATACCTTGAATCTGAGTATTTTTATGATACCTTTCACCTGAGTATTTTTATGATACCTTGCATCTGAGTATTTTTATGATACCTTTCACCTGAGTATTTTTATGATACCTTTCACCTGAGTATTTTTATGATACCTTGCATCTGAGTATTTTTATGATACCTTTCACCTGAGTATTTTTATGATACCTTGCATCTGAGTATTTTTATGATACCTTTCACCTGAGTATTTTTATGATACCTTTCACCTGAGTATTTTTATGATACCTTGCATCTGAGTATTTTTATGATACCTTGCATCTGAGTATTTTTATGATACCTTGCATCTGAGTATTTTTATGATACCTTTCACCTGAGTATTTTTATGATACCTTGCATCTGAGTATTTTTATGATACCTTGCATCTGAGTATTTTTATGATACCTTTCACCTGAGTATTTTTATGATACCTTGCATCTGAGTATTTTTATGATACCTTGCATCTGAGTATTTTTATGATACCTTGCACCTGACTATTTTTATGATACCTTGCATCTGAGTATTTTTATGATACCTTGCATCTGAGTATTTTTATGATACCTTGCACCTGAGTATTTTTATGATACCTTTCACCTGAGTATTTTTATGATACCTTGCACCTGACTATTTTTATGATACCTTGCATCTGAGTATTTTAATGATACCTTTCACCTGAGTATTTTTATGATACCTTGCATCTGAGTATTTTTATGATACCTTGCATCTGAGTATTTTATGATACCTTGCACCTGAGTAGTCTTTCATGATACCTTGCAGCTTAGTATTGTTTATGATACTTTGCAACTGAATATTTGTTTGATACCTTGCACCTGTTCACTTTTTTCTGATACCTTGCACCTGAGTATTTTTTATTATACCTTTCACATGAGTATTTTAATCATACTTGAACCTGAGGAATTTTTATGATATCTTGCACATGAGTATTTTATGATACCTTACACTCGAATATGTCTTATGGATCTTGCACCTGAGTATTTTTATGATACCTTGCACCTGAGTATTTTTTATGATACCTTGCACCTGACTATTTTTATGATACATTGCACCTAAGTATTTTTATGATAGCTTGCACCTGAGTATTTTTATGATACATTGCACCTGAGTATTTTTATGATACATTGCACCTAAGTATTTTTATGATAGCCTGAACCTAAGTATTTTTGTGACACTTTACACTTGAGTATTATTATGATATCTTTCACCTTAGTGTTTTTATGATACCTTGCCCTGTGTAATTTTTATGATACCTTGGAGCTGAGTATTTTATGATACCTAGTACTTTTTATGATGCCTTGCTCCTGATTATTTTTATGATAACTTGCAACTTAGTATTTTTTATAATACCTTGCACCTGAGTTTGTTTTATGGCACCTTGTAACTGGGTATTCTTCATGATACCCTGCACCTGAGTATTTTTTTATGATACCTTGCACCTGATTATTTTTTGTGACACTTTGAACCTGAGTATTTTTTATGATATCTTGAATCTGAGTGTTTTTATGACAGCTTGCACCTCAGTGTCTTATGGACCTTGTCTCTGAGTATTTTAATGATACCTTGCACCTGAGTATTTGATGATACCCTGCATCTGAGTAATATTTATGATACTTTGCACCTGAGTATTTTTTTATGATACCTTGCACCTAAGTATTTTTATGATACCTTGCACCTAAGTATGTTTATGATACCTTGCACCTAAGTATTTGTATGATACCTTGCACCTAAGTATTTTTATGATACCTTGCACCTGAGTAATATTTATGATACCTTGCACCTGAGTATTTTATGATACCTTGCACCTAAGTATTTTTATGACACCCTGCACCTAAGTATTTTTATGAAACCTTGCACCTGAGTAATATTTATGATACCTTGCACCTGAGTATTTTATGATACCTTGCACCTAAGTATTTTTATGATACCTTGCACCTGAGTATTTTTATGATACCTTGCACCTACGTATTCTTACGATACCTTGCACCTGAGTATTTTTATGATACCTTGCACCTAAGTATTTTTATGATACCTTGCACCTAAGTATTTTTATGATACCTTCGAACTGAGTATTTTATGATACCCTGCACCTGAGTAATATTTTTGATACCTTGAACCTAAGTATTTTATCATACATTGCACCTCAGTGTTTTTATGATACATTGCACCTAAGTATTTTTATGATACCTTGCGCCTAAGCATTTTTATGATACCTTGCACCTAGGTATTCGTACGATACCTTGCACCTGAGTATTTTTATGATACCTTGCACCTAAGTATTTTTATGATACCTTGTACCTAAGTATTTTTATGATACCTTGCAACTGAGTATTTTATGATACCCTGCACCTGAGTAATAATTATGATACCTTACACCTGAGTATTTTATGATACCTTGCACCAAAGTATTTTTATGATACCTTGCACCTAACTGCGCCTAACTATTTTATGATACCTTTAACCTAAGTAATTTTATGATACCTTGCACCTAAGTATTTTTATGATACCTTGCACCTAATTATTTTTATGATACCTTGCACCTGAGTATTTTTATGATACCTTGCACCTAAGTATTTTTATTATACCTTGCACCTGAGTATTTTTATGATACCTTGCACCTAAGTATTTTATGATACTTTGCATCTGAGTATTTTATGATACCCTGCACCTGAGTAATATTTATGATACCTTGCACCTGAGTATTTTACGATACCTTGCACCTAAGTATTTTGTATGATACCTTGCACCTGAGTATTTTTATGATACCTTGCACCTAAGTATTTTTATGATACCTTGCACCTGAGTATTTTATGATACCCTGCACCTGAGTAATATTTATGATACCTTGCACCTGAGTATTTTATGATACCTTGCACCTAAGTATTTTTATGATTTAATGTGCCTTTACCAAGATTAAAATCACATTTAATGTGCCTTTACCAAGATTAAAATCACATTTAATGTGCCTTTACCAAGATTAAAATCAGATTTCATGTGCCTTTACCAAGATTAAAATCAGATTTAATGTGCCTTTACCAAGATTAAAATCAGATTTAATGCGCCTTTAGCAAGATTAAAATCAGATTTAATGTGCCTTTACCAAGATTAAAATCACATTTAATGTGCCTTTACCTAGATTAAAATTACATTTAATGTGCCTTTACCAAGATTAAAATCACATTTAATGTGCCTTTACCAAGATTAAAATCACATTTAATGTGCCTTTACCAAGATTAAAATCAGATTTAATGTGCCTTTACCAAGATTAAAATCACATTTAATCTGCCTTTACCAAGATTAAAATCACATTTAATGTGCCTTTACCAAGATTAAAATCACATTTAATGTGCCTTTACCAAGATTAAAATCACATTTAATGTGCCTTTACCAAGATTAAAATCAGATTTAATGTGCCTTTACCAAGATTAAAATCACATTTAATGTGCCTTTACCAAGATTAAAATCAGATTTAATGTGCCTTTACCAAGATTAAAATCACATTTAATGTGCCTTTACCAAGATTAAAATCAGATTTAATGTGCCTTTACAAAGATTAAAATCAGATTTAATGTGCCTTTACCAAGATTAAAATCACATTTAATGTGCCTTTACCAAGATTAAAATCAGATTTAATGTGCCTTTACCAAGATTAAAATCAGATTTAATGTGCCTTTACCAAGATTAAAATCAGATTTAATGTGCCTTTACCAAGATTAAAATCACATTTAATGTGCCTTTACCAAGATTAAAATCATATTTAATGTGCCTTTACCAAGATTAAAATCACATTTAATGTGCCTTTACCAAGATTAAAATCACATTTAATGTGCCTTTATCAAGATTAAAATCAGATTTAATGTGCCTTTACCAATATAAAAATCAGATTTAATGTGCCTTTACAAAGATTAAAATCAAATTTAATGTGCCTTTACCAAGATTAAAATCAGATTTAATGTGCCTTTAGCAAGATTAAAATCAGATTTAATGTGCCTTTAGCAAGATTAAAATCAGATTTAATATGCCTTTACCAAGATTAAAATCAGATTTAATGTGCCTTTACCAAGATTAAAATCACATTTAATGTGCCTTTACCAAGATTAAAATCAGATTTAATGTGCCTTTACCAAGATTTAAATCAGATTTAATGTGCCTTTACCTAGATTAAAATCAAATTTAATGTGCCTTTACCAAGATTAAAATCACATTTAATGTGCCTTTACCAAGATTAAAATCACATTTAATGTGCCTTTACCAAGATTAAAATCAGATTTAATGTGCCTTTACCAAGATTAAAATCAGATTTCATGTGCCTTTACCAAGATTAAAATCAGATTTAATGTGCCTTTACCAAGATTAAAATCAGATTTAATGCGCCTTTAGCAAGATTAAAATCAGATTTAATGTGCCTTTACCAAGATTAAAATCACATTTAATGTGCCTTTACCTAGATTAAAATCACATTTAATGTGCCTTTACCAAGATTAAAATCACATTTAATGTGCCTTTACCAAGATTAAAATCACATTTAATGTGCCTTTACCAAGATTAAAATCAGATTTAATGTGCCTTTACCAAGATTAAAATCACATTTAATGTGCCTTTACCAAGATTAAAATCACATTTAATGTGCCTTTACCAAGATTAAAATCACATTTAATGTGCCTTTACCAAGATTAAAATCACATTTAATGTGCCTTTACCAAGATTAAAATCACATTTAATGTGCCTTTACCAAGATTAAAATCAGATTTAATGTGCCTTTACCAAGATTAAAATCACATTTAATGTGCCTTTACCAATATTAAAATCAGATTTAATGTGCCTTTACCAAGATTAAAATCAGATTTAATGTGCCTTTACCAAGATTAAAATCACATTTAATGTGCCTTTACCAAGATTAAAATCAGATTTAATGTGCCTTTACCAAGATTAAAATCACATTTAATGTGCCTTTACCAAGATTAAAATCAGATTTAATGTGCCTTTACCAAGATTAAAATCAGATTTAATGTGCCTTTACCAAGATTAAAATCAGATTTAATGTGCCTTTACCAAGATTAAAATCACATTTAATGTGCCTTTACCAAGATTAAAATCAGATTTAATGTGCCTTTACCAAGATTAAAATCACATTTAATGTGCCTTTACCAAGATTAAAATCACATTTAATGTGCCTTTATCAAGATTAAAATCACATTTAATGTGCCTTTACCAAGATTAAAATCAGATTTAATGTGCCTTTACCAAGATTAAAATCAAATTTAATGTGCCTTTACCAAGATTAAAATCAGATTTAATGTGCCTTTAGCAAGATTAAAATCAGATTTAATGTGCCTTTAGCAAGACTAAAATCAGATTTAATATGCCTTTACCAAGATTAAAATCAGATTTAATGTGCCTTTACCAAGATTAAAATCACATTTAATGTGCCTTTACCAAGATTAAAATCAGATTTAATGTGCATTTACCAAGATTTAAATCAGATTTAATGTGCCTTTACCTAGATTAAAATCACATTTAATGTGCCTTTACCAAGATTAAAATCACATTTAATGTGCCTTTACCAAGATTAAAATCACATTTAATGTTCCTTTACCAAGATTAAAATCAGATTTAATGTGCCTTTACCAAGATTAAAATCACATTTAATGTGCCTTTACCAAGATTAAAATCACATTTAATGTGCCTTTACCAAGATTAAAATCACATTTAATGTGCCTTTACCAAGATTAAAATCACATTTAATGTGCCTTTACCCAGATTAAAATCACATTTAATGTGCCTTTACCAAGATTAAAATCACATTTAATGTGCCTTTACCTAGATTAAAATCACATTTAATGTGCCTTTACCAAGATTAAAATCAGATTTAATGTGCCTTTACCAAGATTAAAATCACATTTAATGTGCCTTTACCAAGATTAAAATCAGATTTAATGTGCCTTTACCAAGATTAAAATCAGATTTAATGTGCCTTTACCAAGATTAAAATCACATTTAATGTGCCTTTACCAAGATTAAAATCAGATTTAATGTGCCTTTACCAAGATTAAAATCACATTTAATGTGCCTTTACCAAGATTAAAATCACATTTAATGTTCCTTTACCAAGATTAAAATCAGATTTAATGTGCCTTTACCAAGATTAAAATCAGATTTAATGTGCCTTTACCAAAATTAAAATCAGATTTAATGTGCCTTTACCAAGATTAAAATCACATTTAATCTGCCTTTACCAAGATTAAAATCACATTTAATGTGCCTTTACCAAGATTAAAATCACATTTAATGTGCCTTTACCAAGATTAAAATCAGATTTTGTGTGCATTTACCAAGATTAAAATCACATTGTATGTGCCTTTACCAAGATTAAAATCACATTTAATGTGCCTTTACCAAGATTAAAATCAGATTTAATGTGCCTTTACCAAGATTAAAATCAGATTTAATGTGCCTTTACCAAGATTAAAATCAGATTTAATGTGCCTTTACCAAGATTAAAATCACATTTAATGTGCCTTTACCAAGATTAAAATCACATTTAATGTGCCTTTACCAAGATTAAAATCAGATTTAATGTGCCTTTACCAAGATTAAAATCATATTTAATGTGCCTTTACCAAGATTAAAATCAAATTTAATGTGTCTTTACCAAGATTAAAATTAGATTTTATGTGCATTTACCAAGATTAAAATCACATTTAATGTGCCTTTACCAAGATTAAAATCAGATTTAATGTGCCTTTACCAAGATTAAAATCAGATTTAATGTGCCTTTACCAAGATTAAAATCAGATATAATGTGCCTTTACCAAGATTAAAATCAGATTTAATGTGCCTTTACCAAGATTAAAATCAGATTTAATGTGCCTTTACCAAGATTAAAATCAGATTTAATGTGTCTTTACCAAGATTAAAATCACATTTAATGTGCCTTTACCAAGATTAAAATCAGATTTAATGTGCCTTTACCAAGATTAAAATTAGATTTAATGTGCCTTTACCAAGATTAAAATCAGATTTAATGTGCCTTTACCAAGATTAAAATCACATTTAATGTGCCTTTACCAAGATTAAAATCAGATTTAATGTGCCTTTACCAAGATTAAAATCAGATTTAATGTGCCTTTACCAAGATTAAAATCAGATTTAATGTCCCTTTACCAAGATTAAAATCACATTTAATGTGCCTTTACCAAGATTAAAATCAGATTTAATGTGCCTTTACCAAGATTAAAATCAGATTTAATGTGCCTTTACCAAGATTAAAATCAGATTTAATGTGCCTTTACCAAGATTAAAATCACATTTAATGTGCCTTTACCAAGATTAAAATCAGATTTAATGTGCCTTTACCAAGATTAAAATCAGATTTAATGTGCCTTTACCATGATTAAAATCAGATTTAATGTGCCTTTACCAAGATTAAAATCAGATTTAATGTGCCTTTACCAAGATTAAAATCAGATTTAATGCGCCTTTACCAAGATTAAAATCAGATTTAATGTGCCTTTACCAAGATTAAAATCAGATTTAATGTGCCTTTACCAAGATTAAAATCACATTTAATGTGCCTTTACCAAGATTAAAATCACATTTAATGTGCCTTTACCAAGATTAAAATCACATTTAATGTGCCTTTACCAAGATTAAAATCACATTTAATGTGCCTTTACCAAGATTAAAATCACATTTAATGTGCCTTTACCAAGATTAAAATCAGATTTAATGTGCCTTTACCATGATTAAAATCAGATTTAATGTGCCTTTACCAAGATTAAAATCAGATTTAATGTGCCTATACCAAGATTAAAATCAGATTTAATGTGCCTTTACCAAGATTAAAATCAGATTTAATGTGCCTTTACCAAGATTAAAATCACATTTAATGTGCCTTTACCAAGATTAAAATCAGATTTAATGTGCCTTTACCAAGATTAAAATCACATTTAATATGCCTTTACCAAGATTAAAATCAGATTTAATGTGCCTTTACCAAGAGTAAAATCACATTTAATGTGCATTTACCGAGATTAAAATCACATTTAATGTGCCTTTACCAAGATTAAAATCACATTTAATGTGCCTTTACCAAGATTAAAATCAGATTTAATGTGCCTTTACCAAGATTAAAATCACATTTAATGTGCCTTTACCAAGATTAAAATCACATTTAATGTGCATTTACCAAGATTAAAATCAGATTTAATGTGCCTTTACCAAGATTAAAATCAGATTTAATGTGCCTTTACCAAGATTAAAATCAGATTTAATGTGCCTTTACCAAGATTAAAATCACATTTAATGTGCCTTTACCAAGATTAAAATCACATTTAATGTGCCTTTACCAAGATTAAAATCACATTTAATGTGCCTTTACCAAGATTAAAATCAGATTTAATGTGCCTTTACCAAGATTAAAATCACATTTAATGTGCCTTTACCAAGATTAAAATCAGATTTAATGTGCCTTTACCGAGATTAAAATCACATTTAATGTGCCTTTACCAAGATTAAAATCAGATTTAATATGCCTTTACCAAGATTAAAATCACATTTAATGTGCCTTTACCAAGATTAAAATCACATTTAATGTGCCTTTACCAAGATTAAAATCAGATTGAATGTGCCTTTACCAAGATTAAAATCACATTTAATGTGCCTTTACCGAGATTAAAATCAGATTTAATGTGCCTTTACCAAGATTAAAATCACATTTAATGTGCCTTTACCAAGATTAAAATCAGATTTAATGTGCCTTTACCAAGATTAAAATCACATTTAATGTGCCTTTACCAAGATTAAAATCACATTTAATGTGCCTTTACCAAGATTAAAATCACATTTAATGTTCCTTTACCAAGATTAAAATCACATTTAATGTGCCTTTACCAAGATTAAAATCACATTTAATGTGCCTTTACCAAGATTAAAATCACATTTAATGTGCCTTTACCAAGATTAAAATCACATTTAATGTGCCTTTACCAAGATTAACATCACATTTAATGTGCCTTTACCAAGATTAAAATCACATTTAATGTGCCTTTACCAAGATTAAAATCACATTTAATGTGCCTTTACCAAGATTAAAATCAGATTTAATGTGCCTTTACCAAGATTAAAATCACATTTAATGTGCCTTTACCAAGATTAAAATCACATTTAATGTGCCTTTACCAAGATTAAAATCACATTTAATGTGCCTTTACCAAGATTAAAATCACATTTAATGTGCCTTTACCAAGATTAAAATCACATTTAATGTGCCTTTACCAAGATTAAAATCAGATTTAATGTGCCTTTACCAAGATTAAAATCACATTTAATGTGCCTTTACCAAGATTAAAATCACATTTAATGTGCCTTTACCAAGATTAAAATCAGATTTAATGTGCCTTTACCAAGATTAAAATCACATTTAATGTGCCTTTACCAAGATTAAAATCAGATTTAATGTGCCTTTACCAAGATTAAAATCACATTTAATGTGCCTTTACCAAGATTAAAATCACATTTAATGTGCCTTTACCAAGATTAAAATCACATTTAATGTGCCTTTACCAAGATTAAAATCAGATTTAATGTGCCTTTACCAAGATTAAAATCACATTTAATGTGCCTTTACCAAGATTAAAATCAGATTTAATGTGCCTTTACCAAGATTAAAATCACATTTAATGTGCCTTTACCAAGATTAAAATCACATTTAATGTGCCTTTACCAAGATTAAAATCACATTTAATGTGCCTTTACCAAGATTAAAATCACATTTAATGTGCCTTTACCAAGATTAAAATCACATTTAATGTGCCTTTACCAAGATTAAAATCAGATTTAATGTGCCTTTACCAAGATTAAAATCACATTTAATGTGCCTTTACCAAGATTAAAATCACATTTAATGTGCCTTTACCAAGATTAAAATCAGATTTAATGTGCCTTTACCAAGATTAAAATCACATTTAATGTGCCTTTACCAAGATTAAAATCACATTTAATGTGCCTTTACCAAGATTAAAATCACATTTAATGTGCCTTTACCAAGATTAAAATCAGATTTAATGTGCCTTTACCAAGATTAAAATCACATTTAATGTGCCTTTACCAAGATTAAAATCAGATTGAATGTGCCTTTACCAAGATTAAAATCACATTTAATGTGCCTTTACCAAGATTAAAATCAGATTTAATGTGCCTTTACCAAGATTAAAATCACATTTAATGTGCCTTTACCAAGATTAAAATCACATTTAATGTTCCTTTACCAAGATTAAAATCACATTTAATGTGCCTTTACCAAGATTAAAATCACATTTAATGTGCCTTTACCAAGATTAAAATCACATTTAATGTGCCTTTACCAAGATTAAAATCACATTTAATGTGCCTTTACCAAGATTAAAATCACATTTAATGTGCCTTTACCAAGATTAAAATCAGATTTAATGTGCCTTTACCAAGATTAAAATCACATTTAATGTGCCTTTACCAAGATTAAAATCAGATTTAATGTGCCTTTACCAAGATTAAAATCACATTTAATGTGCCTTTACCAAGATTAAAATCACATTTAATGTGCCTTTACCAAGATTAAAATCACATTTAATGTGCCTTTACCAAGATTAAAATCACATTTAATGTGCCTTTACCAAAATTAAAATCACATTTAATGTGCCTTTACCAAGATTAAAATCAGGATATAATCATACTAAAGCATCTAGAAATACTATTTCTATTTGGATTCAAATTTCTTACATGAAAAAATTAAATAAATGAGGATTTCTTAATTGGTTGCTAATGACTATAGATCAATTTTAATGCAAATCTGAAATATTTAAATTTTTAATTTGATATGCATATAGTTTGTCCTCTTAATACTCTTGAACATAATCGAAAGACAATTTATGAAAAGCATTCCTAATTGATGTTTTTATTATGTTTTTGCATAAAATAAATGACTTCTCCATCATCATGCATCCACTTATTTGTTTTAAAGTTAATCTTAATTCAGAAATACATAAACATATACACATATACAGCCATGTATATATATATATATATATATATATATATATATATATATATATATATATATATATATATATATATTCTGGGTCAATATATATATATATATATATATATATATATATTGACCCAGAATATATATATATATATATATATATATATATATATATATATATATATGTATATATATATATATATATATATATAATTCTTTAGAATAAAATTATCCAACACTCAACTGGTATGGAAACCTGTGATTATAATATTTACCAGATATTACTGGCAGTAATATTCTAGAAGAATTATCCCACCTAAATAAGAATTGCTTGATATACAAGATAGATCAAATAAATAAGATTTTAGTCATTCAATGAATTTAAAAATTTCTGACGTGAAATGTTTAGGTTTCAAATCAAAAGATTTTTATTATTCTATGTAAGACAAAGAATACATTAGAAATATTTTAACTCCTTATCCTATAGGATTTCGATGTCTACCATCTCTTCAGAGGAGAAAATATTAACAAATAGTGATAATGGTTTACACCTTATTTGATAAAGTCAGTAAGACATAGAAAATCACCATTAAAAATTGATTGAGTAATTAAAAGTCATAGAGTAAGAGAAGCAAAAGAAAAGGGTATAAAAGTTAACATCCAAATTGCATGGTAAAATCCGGAGTGAATATTTTTGAAAGCAGGGTGGTAAAATGATCCAAACTGTATTTTGGGTAATCCACATCACAATGTATTGATCCGAATTAGGCATTTTCCTGGAGGAGTTTTCCTTTCTGTATATAACGAGTCCAGTAAAAATGTTTTTATATATAGGTCCGGTGGATCTGTTTATTAATAATTGATATATTAAATATTTTTTATACTCAGAGAACATGAGCTTAAAATTCCACTCTAAAATAACTTTCAAATTGTTAATAAAATTAAAAATTAAAAAATTAAAAATTACAGCCGCTTTAGCAGACAGGCCATGTAAAATGAGAGAAATTGAAGTGATACGAAAAAACGAAATGAAAAGGACAGAAAATGCAACAAAAAAAAAAACAAGTATAAGATAAAATAAAATAAAATAAAATAAAATAACATTTCTCTCATTTTGCCCCTTTATATATATATATATATATAAATATATATATATATATATATAAATATATATATATATATATATATATATATATATATATATATATATATATATATATATATATATACTGGCAGTAATATTATATATATATAAGTAATATATATATATATATATATATATATACTGGCAGTAATATTATATATAAGTAATATATATATATATACATATATATATTATATAATATAAGTAATATATATATAATAATAATATATTATATAAGTAATATATATATAAGTAATATATATATATATATATATATATATATATATATGTATATATATATATAAATCACGAAGAACTCCACCTGAACTGAGCTTTGTTTAAATTTTAAAATGAAACACGTATGATATACGTTTATCAGTCAAATTATAAAAAGAAAGACACGAATGGGAATCGAAATTATGTACAGATAAAAATAACGTTGCGTTACTTTATGTATGGGGAAAATAGAGAACGTAATTGAAATACAGCAATGTTATATTACTAGAAGACCCTAGAGACTAATCACGCTCAAACCTAAGAGGCATTCCTTCTGCTGGCAGAGGGAAGGCCTTCTCAACCGAACGTGGACAGTCTGCAGACTGTTCATGGTCGGTTGAGAAGCCTTGTCTCTTAGGTTTGAGTGTGATTAGACTGTTCACGTTCGGTTGAGAAGGCCTCCCTCTGCAAGCAGAAAAAAACCTCAACGTTATTTTTATCTGTACATAATTTCGATTCCCATTCGTGTCTTTCTTGTTTTTGCGGGGTTTTTTCACTCAAATCTCTCGATACAGCTTTGATTAAGCGAGGGCGAAACCGGTCCGCTGACTTTCCCATTATTTCCTCCTTTTATTCTCTTCGCCCCGGTAACTTTATTTTAAAAGTTGACTTTATTTTAACGTTTTAATCATGATTTTTCGTCTTCCTTTCATGATTGCATTATATATATATATATATATATATATATATATATATATATATATATATATATATATATACTCGTTTATTTATATTTATCTGTTGGAAAGCAGTCGAAGGGAGCAAATAACAGGGAAATCGGTTGACATTTTTGTAAAGCAGTAAAAATTGATAATCATTTATATGAACGCGATTCCAATACGATTATAGAATAAGAAACAAATATTGTTATCTGTTTTATTTCGATTCCAATCTGGTCTTATGCATTGGCAAAAATTATGTGGTCTTATGCATTGGCAAAAATTATGTGGTCTTATGCATTGGCAAAAATTATGTGGTCTTATGCATTGGCAAAAAGCAGATATTATCGATGATGACGGAGGTCAAGAAGACAAGCTAAAGAAGGGCTGTCCAGAACGTATATTAATTTTGGTTAATTCATCCAGATTAAGTATTCAGACTAAACTCGGGGATTATACTGGTCTCAGACTAAGCGCATTAATCGATATTGCAGACATGTTTAGATATATGTGGTGATTCTTTCGCTTTTCTTGCCTAAAATGTGTGTACGTATGTGTGTGTGTGTGTGCGTGCGTGCGTGTGTGTGTGTCAAGGCAATTCTTATCAGGTTTATGCGGTTTTTGACTTTTAAATTCCGAGTGATAGTCTGTGTGTGAGAGGTCTGGAGAGTATGGCAGATGAGGCAGAGTTTCGTAGCTTAATTCGTTCAATTTCTGCAGGGTAGGTTTAGCGGCATGCGGTTAGACATTGCCGTGGAAGAGAATTGGGCATCTTCTGTTTACTAATGCTGGGTGTTGTTGTCGAAGTTTCTGATGCATTTCATCCATTTTTGACAGTACTTTTCCACTGTAATGGTTTCGCGTAAATTCAAAAAACTGTAATGGGCGAGACCAGTTGCAAACCACCAAGCAGGCAGCATGACTTTCTTTTGATGCAACTCTGGCCTCGGGGAGTGTCGTGGACCTTAATCGGCATCTAACCACTTAGTTGAGCATCGCCGGTTGTCGTAAAGAACCCACTTTTCATCGCAAGTCACAACCCGGTCAAGAAACGGGTCGCTCTTGTTGCGTAAAAGAAGTGAAATGACAATTTATAACGGCGTTTCCTTGGTTTGTCGTTTAATTCGTAGGCCACCAAGTTATCAAGTATTTCTGTCGTTCCAATATCTCTCAAGTGGTCTAAAATCGTCGTATACATTACATCTAATTCAGAAGCAAGTTATCGAACAGTTGTGTGTGGACTGGCGTCGACTAAGGCTCTTACTTGATCGTTGTCAATATCCGATGACCACTTACTACGCCTGACTCGTCGCCACCACGGAATTTCTTTAGTTACCATTGTGCTGTGCGATCAGTAGTGGATCCTGGGTCAAACGCTTCGTTGATATCGCGAGTTGCTTCAGCGACTTTTCTGTGTCGCTTTAATTGAAATAAGAAAATTGTGCGAATGTGCTCATTCTTCCATCTTGTACTTAACATTCTGAAAAAAAAACGCTCATAAAATGATATATAAAGTAATGGTATTAAACGAAAACTTATTTGAAAATACGTCATTTGAAATCAAAACTAAAAACTCCGCAAGAATTTCTTTCTCAACCTAATAAAACAGGCCTATATAGCATACGTATTTATTCTTTGGCTGAGAATTTTGACATTCTGTGAGTTGCAATAAACACATGCATGATTGGATATTAGATATCAATTGAATATTTTTAAAATATTTTAAGTCAATATAATGTTAGTTAATTTGAAACATTTTATCTGTGTAAAATACATAACAATATTTTCGAATATTTAAATATTCGAAAATATTATGTATTTTACACAGATAAAATGTTTCAAATTAACTAAGAAAAGTTTGGAATTTTTAGCAAAATTAAATAATTTTTGTTGTAGAACAAAAATCTTTATTATAAAAATAATTTTCTTTCATAACGGTTGTTCTAAAAGTGTATTTTTAATAACAAAAATATTTATTATAAAATAATTTGTGTTTTCTTCATAATCTATGTTTTAAAAATGTACTTTTTAATAAAAAAAATATCAGGTTAATCGCAAGAAAATTATTGTTGGATTTCACGTCATATTAAACTTTTATGTCACATTTTAAGACATTTTAAAATATTCATATTTTAGGACTAATAAATAACTCTTTAAAAAAAGTAAATTAGAATTTTGTGTTTTTAAATTTTATTTACGGTCTTTCAAAAATTAGAATACATAGAACTCTGGGATACAGTATTTTCCCTGCCTTACGGTATTATTTATAATGTTATTTGATAATGTACATCTATATATACTGTACTGTGTTTTGTTACTAATTTTTTATGTCGTATCCCGGAGTTCTACTGTATACTGATTATAACTACTATGATAATAATAATAGAAAATGTAATCGATTAACAATATAATTTATTATCTGAAAATGAAAGAATTAAAATCGCATAAACTTAAATACTTTTCCAGCTTTACTTTTCAGTATAATAATTTTATTTGAAAAATTAATTAGGCAGCGTTGGATTTTCTCGCTCTTTTAGTTCTGGTTGTTTTATGACGTAATTTTATGTAATAAATTAGTCAATAGAAGATTGAGTCACTATTTTATTATAATGTCTGAAATGTGCAAAATTAAGTTAATTTTAACACTTGGTTATTTCTTATTATATTTGATTTTATAGAAAAAAATCAATAATTATGAGGTGCCTTAAATTAATATATGTTCATAATTCGTTAGCGTAATATATTAATTATATATAGATGTGTGTGTGTGTATATATATAGGTATATGTATATGTATGTATATCGATATATGTATATATGCATAAGTATGTATATATGCATACATATGTATATATGCATATGTATGTTTATATGTATATAAAGGGCGAATGAACTCTTTTTCTGGGTCAACGGCCAACTAGCCCCGTGTATATTTGTGTGTGTGTATATGTGTATTGGGGTAGAGAGGGCTCCCGTAAGCCGTGGTGAAGGCAACCTTTCTAGGAGAAGCAAATCTCTGATTTAAAAAACCATAAAGCGGAAGACCAGTACTCGCATTAAGCTGGTCTGCAGTTTAATTTGTTGCTGGCTATCTTGCTCTTGCTTGTTGCTGGATCTCAACATTTTGAACCGAGAGAGAGACTTAGCTGTCGTACAAAGCTAAGACTCTGTAATATCATATTTGTATAGATACTCCCTCAGACATTTGGGCTCATGGATTTTAAATGTCTGAGGGAGTGGCGCTCGTCTGACAAGACGTTGCAATCATCATATGTATATATATACATTTATATATGTAATGATATGTATATAGATATATGCATATAGGCGTATCTATGTATATATGCATATGTATGCATATATATGCATATATGCATTTGTATATATATGTTTATATATATATATGCATATATGCATTTGCATATATATGTCTATATATACATGTATATATGCATTTGTATATTTATATATATGCATTTGTATATTTATATGTATATGCATATGTATGTTTCATTGAACAGCAGGGATAATTTCTATTTGTTTCTCTTGCGAAATTTGGTCACAGTCGCTTGCGTTTTCGACACTCATGTCTTCTGGCGATTAATAAATCTCTTCACATCCTGATTTATAGTCGGTTTGGGAGGCGCAGATTACATGTGCATATGCATATATATAGTTAAAATATAATTATACACTGACACGCGTTTCGTCGTATACGACTCATCAGAGCGGCTTAATCTAGCAATATATATATATATATATACACATATATATATATATATATATATATATATATATATAGAGAGAGAGAGAGAGAGAGAGAGAGAGAGAGAGAGAGATTAAGTCACTCTAATGAGTCGTATACGACGAAACACGTCAGTGTATAATATTTTAACTATATATATATATACATACATTTGTATATATATATGTATATTTATAAATGTGTATATACGTATATATACGTATATTATATATATGTATATTTATAAATGTATATATACGTATGCATATCTATATATGTGTATGCATATCTATGTATGAATATATATGTGCATATATATGTATGCGTAGTTTAATTTTGATTGTGCTTTTGGAGTTGCTCGGTGTATTTTTTCGTCGTAGTTTTGTTCTACATCATATCAAAAATGACGCAATCTTAGATTTAGTTCCAGTTCTTAGACCTTTGCTGTAGTCATGAGACTTTATGTTGTGGTTTCGTTTTAAAGAAGGCGTTAGTTATGCAGAGTCCATACTATAAGCAGAACTCCAGTAGGCGCTGGCCATTTTCATTCATATTACCTACACCAAAATGATCGAGGGAGAAAGGCTCGATAAGAAGGCAGGATCCTAGACGGGCATTGAAGTCACCTAGAATCATTAGGTATTCATTATTTGGTTTGCTTCTGACCAGTGAATCGAGTTGGTTGCAGAAGTTGTCTTTTGCATCTGGCATAGCTACAAGGGTTGGGGTGTATGCGCAGATAATACATAGACTACCATGTGTTAAGCTGTAGTTTAGTTAGCCTTTCTGTGCTTTTAGTTAGTGGGATGATAGATTTAAGAAGGGTGTTTTTAACTGCAAAACTCGCACCATGCACACAGTTTTAGTCAGGTGCTTTCCTCTGCCAGAAGGTGTAGTGCTTTACTTTGAAGCTACTACTGTTAGCGAGCCTTGTTTCCTGCAGAGTGGCAATGTCAATGTCTAGTTCATGGAACTCATTGTTTATGATTGCAGTTTTTTTAGCACCAACAGTGTTTTGGATTTTCAGTTAACATGATCCGGACATGTAGAGAGGTGTGTTGGTTTTTCTTGATTTTCCTGTCTGGTGCAAAAGTCGACTTTTCATGGGGGTAGCTACTATCTTCACAATGCTTAAATGAGAAAGGGGAGAAAGGTCACAGAGTTCAGCACACTGTTGAACGATGCTCTTGCTGACCCCTCTCAAGAGAAAGACACCAAGAGGTAGAGTTGGCTTTGCGACACCATCTATAACAGTATTGTTAAAATATTTGGAAAAAGCACTTGCACCATTAACCATTGATCGACAAACTTCTCCCAGCCATCGAGGCTAAATGATCAGCCTTCCTTACATATACTTTTTTTTTCTTTTTTTTTATTACATTTTCACCCCAAACAAGGCACATTGCCACTTTGATGTAGGGGGCTACTATTAGGGACACAGGCTACAGGGGTCCTAGGTGGGGAGTTGGGCGGCAAGATATCGGTTCACGTTACACTTGAACTTCTGCATGTCAGTACAGTTGGGGAAGCAGGAACCTGGAAGGGAATTCCAAAGTCTAGCGGTTCTGGGGAAGAAACTACTGGATTAGAAGGCTCTCTTACATCTAGGGATCTCAACTGTGAAGAGGTGGAATTTTACTGCTTGTTGGGTTTGTCAGGGATATTTATGTAGAGGGGGTACAAGTGCTTGCAGTTCGTCAGAACATTCACCATTAAAGTATTTGTAGAACAGGCAAAGTGATGCATAATTTCGTCGATGGGACAGAAGCTTAAGCTTGGATGACATTTCAGGATCTGTTAGGTTGGCGGCTTTCTTTTGAACCTTGCCTAGTAGTGAGAGACTAGTAGCAGATGCACCGGCCCAAATATGGTAACAATACTTCATACATGGGCGAATGGTGTCCTTATAGAGGTACAGGATACTTTCGGGCGTTAGTAGCACGGTAGAGAGAACCTACCTTCTCTGCAGCGGTTCTGGCAATGCTCTCAATGTAATTGTTCCAACTCATGTTTCCTGTGAATGTTAGGCCGAGGAGTTTAAAAGATGTGGTTTCAGATAAAGAGCCTTTGGCCATTGCTATTGGTGGTAGAGAAGGTTTTTTGTAGTTATTGAAGGAAACAAGTTTAGTCTTGGCAGCATTGAATGTGACCATCCATTTTTGTCCCCATTCCACTACAGATTGGAGGTCATCCGGTAGTGTTTATGCGATTTCTTTAGATATGTGTTCATTTGTTTTCCTGTCGTGTCTGTTATAGAGCGTGGTGTCATCAGCATATATACCCATCCCAGAGGCAATTTTGTCAGGGAGGTCATTTATTAGGATTAGGAACAATAGAGGTCTAAGGATAGACCCCTGAGGCACTCCTGCATTTATATCATATTGTTTAGATGAACGATCATCGAGGACAACCTGGATTTTTCTCTTATCTGAGAAGACCTTCATGCCATACCCTGTCAAAAGACTTAGATATATCTAGGGCTACCGCTCTACCCTCCCCTGCTTTGTCAAGTGAATGGTATATACACTCAGAGATTACAGTTAGGATGTCTGCTGTGGAACGGGCTCCCCTAAATCTATATTGTTGGTTGGTCAGAAGTTACGCATCTGTAAGCTGACGAACTAGAGCTTGGTTAATTATGGACTCAAATATTTTGGCAAAAAGTGGGAGGAGGCTAATGGGGCGGTAATTTACTGGGTCAGTACTTCTGCCAGAATTCTTGAAAATTGGTACTACAGAAGGAGTTTTTCAGCAAACAGGAAAGCAAGATTCATTAAGGCATTTGTTGTAAAGTTTGGAGAGGATTGGAGCTACTTCGGCAGAGCACTTTTGTAATAGCACAACCGGGATGAGATCAGGTCCACATGCTTTTGAAGTGTCAAGATTTTTTATGATAGCATGCACCTGAGAAGGGGAGATTTTCAGATCGTTTAGTGTTTGCTGAGCAAACAACTTCACGATTTTTGGATAGTGGGGTAATTCTTGATTGCTCATTATTTACTACACTGTTGTAGATTTTCCAGAAGTCATGGGTTCCTAATTTCTGTGCTTCGATGCGTTTTTTAGTGGTTTCAGTAAATTCTCTCTTAGCTGTTGCTATTTCTTCTTTCAGTTACTTCTGGCTTCTATATACTTCTGCCTGTTTGAACTGGATTTATGTCAGTGAAATCTGTGGTACATGTGCTGCTTTTGCGCTATGGCAGCTGCACATGTGGAAGTAAACCATTGAGGAGAGTGGGGCTTGCTATAAAATTTTCGCGTGGGAACATGTGCTTCAATTGCTGTTTTGAACCATTCAGTGGTCTCATTTGTGCACTGTTCAGCAGGAAGTGAAAAGATTTTTCGCCATGAGGCGTCTCTGGTGAGATCCCTTTTTATAATATCTCGTTGTTTTGAGCACTGGCTCTTCCATTTTGGCTCTAGAGTTTAGAGCGATTTCAACTATTCTCACTTCATGACCAGCATTCCCAAGTGGGCTGTGGCGTTCGTAACACAATCATCAGGAACTGTGGTCACAAAACAGATTTAAAAGTGATGTGTGTTGTTCTTGCTGGTCATGGAGACGGGTTGAAAACGTAACCATCTGTGATAGGGAATGAGTTATAGAGAAGCTATGTGTGTGCTACCAGCTGCATCTGTGTAAGTAGAAAATGCAAGCCAGTTGTTGTGGTGGAAATTGAAGTCTCCAAATGCATGCACTTGTGCGCTAGTGTTGAGGGAAAGTGCTGTATCTATGCTGTCAGAGACTTTGTTTATTAGGGTACAGTTCTGGGTCGAGGGATAGCGCTAGAGAAAATAAAAGTAACTCATGTTATGTTGCATGATTAGTCTAAAGCACATAAAGGCTTGAGCATCCGATTCTAGTTTTGTTTCTCTAGTCAAGGGGAGGGGGTTTCGAATATAGACTCCAAGCCCGTGCATATGTCTGTCAGAGTCCTTACGACAGATTGGGAGATATCCAGGCATGTTAAAGTAGTTAGAGGGGATGGAGAAGTGTAGGTTAGTCTCACTTAGTGCTAAGATATCCGGGGTGTTTGTTAGGAGAAATGCTTCACATCATTTAAATTAGTTCTAAGCCCACGGATGTTCATAAATGCAAGCCTCAAGGGAGGAGACAATTTGATTTTCTTTTAGCTTTGTCCTGGTTTAAGCGTAATTTTAGATTGTATTGTCATTTTTTAAAATTTCAGTTTAGGTAAGGAATGCTGAACAAGTGGTTATGCAGAATAGCAGGCATGCAACACAAGTAGACCATCAGCTGACCTTCCATCTACTAGGACTGTGGCCTCAGGAAAGCCTAATGGGGATGAGTGTAGGGTCCCTTTCAATGTGCGACATGCACTACAAACATCCCGATATTATTCAACTGTTGATGGAGCAACCGCTCTAAGTGCTACCAACTAGTTAAGGCTCCTACCAGTCGGGAACAGCAGCCAGGAACTGTCAGATACAAGTAACGTTTTTTTTATATGAAGTACAATACAGTACAGGTATAAATTGGAAGTAAAATTATAAGCTATGACGTGTTCAGTATGTATAATAAAGTAAATAGATATATGGGCAGATTTCTAGCAGATGCGAATATGTGGAGGTTGTAAGTTTTAAGTATGTTTCCACTTCTAATGAAGATATCTTCAGCTTTCGTTTAAAAATCATGAAGTTGTATTTTGCATTACAGAGTATCGGTTCAGTTTTTGTATTTATCATGGCAAAACTAAAGAAGAGACAGCCATTGCTATATAATGAATGCCTTCAACCTATGGTGTCTACGACGGATCCTTGGGATAAAAAACCGTAATGTAACCTGCGGTCGCAACCGAGATTGAACTCACTACACGAGTTTGTTGTGTAATTCAAATCTTGTCCGTAGCTTGATGCTTAGCCTGGGCTATCAAGGGTATTTTTTATCGTGACGCCATCACTATATGAGTTGACTATCAAGAGAGGCCCATCTGTCCTTGAGAGAAGGATAGACCGCACCAGTTTCCCAACCTGGTATTTTACCTCGAGATACATACAGCAACTCGCCTTCCAAATTGTCACCCATCTGGTACTGGCCAGGCTCAAGGTTGCTTAACTTCAGTGATCTGGGGAGAACCGGTGTGTCAACATAATTGTTCCATACATCTTTGGGATTAGCTTGAAGAACAAGGTCACAAACAACGTTATCCTAACACTCTGGAAACAGCGCCAACACTGGGAAGAACTTGCCCAAGACCGTGACCTATGGTGCTCCACGATCAGGTCTAAACTGGAGCATGGGGAAAGAGAGTTTAGAAACAACCAAAAACTCAGGCGCCAATAAAGGAGGCAAGAAATACCACCAAATGAACTTACCTTCAACTGTAACAAATGCGGTAGCCTATGCCACTCAAAGATAGGCTTAATTAGCCATGAAAGAAGCTGTAGATCAATCTAGATCGCAATTATATTTGGTTGCTTTGCAACTGCCAGCCATCATCATATATGAATATATGTATGAATATATATATAAATATTTATAGATATATATGTAAATATTTATAGATATATATGTATATATATGTGTATATATGTGCATATATATATATATATATATATATATATATATATATATATATATATATATAAGAACAAACAGTTAATAAAACATGTTAAGAACACTTTGAAAAAAAGTTAAAAACATATTTAATCTGAAAAGGAAACACTTGATAAGTGGATAGTCCTTTATCCGCGGAGTTTTGAAGAAATACTTTCCTTCTCATCAGAGGGTAGGAATTAGCAAAATGCGGGATCGGATTTCGCATACAAAAGTATTTGATGAAACTACAAGTAAGTTAAAGATCTTACTTGATAACAAAAAGTGAAGCAGAGGGAATGTGAGAAAGAAAAAGGTGATTACACGTGAATGGATAGTCTGGTGAAAGGTAAATAATCCAATGACGGTAAAATCCAAAAATGTAACTCCAAGAAAGTTAATTGAGTTTCCATTTGCACAAGTAAAATCCAAGGAAATCACGTAATTGGAAGATGGTCCAAAATAATCCAAAAGGCCGAAATCCATGGAATAATTCACAAATATGTACAAAGAAAAGAAAAGGGGAAAATTCCAATAATATTAATAAAAGAAAAATAAGATATGCTTTTCACACGACTGCCGAGACATAATAAGAAAGATCAGGGAAGAAGAAAAGGAAAAAAAATTAAATGGTGATAGAATTAAATATAAGATAGAAAAGCAAATGTCAAAATGACCCAGACAAAAAGGATGTTAAAAGGCGCGAAAAAATATAGGGCAAAAAAATAGGTTAACTGAAATGTACAGGTTATTACTTAAGAAAATTTTCAGCAAGAATTGTTAAAAGACACTAAATGGAAAAAATGAATGAATGAATTAATTAATTAATGAAAAATAAAAATAAATAATAAATAAATAATAAAATATAAAAATAAAAAAATACAAATTTTTTAAGGGGAGAGAGTGGCCGGTATCTGCAAATTCAGGATAAACAAGTAAGTATGTAAGTAAATGCATATAATAAAATATAAGTAAATATACATGCAGAATATAGATGTGTGGGTAGATAGGAATATTTAAAGATTAAGACGGAAATAGCAGATAAAAACCGGCAAAACAAAGACGAAATAAAGAAGTAAAATAAAGGATTATTAAGTTATAAAGTATTAAGAAAGTATGTAGAAAAAACGATAAAGTTAAAGAAGAATTATATATCTATCTGAAAGGTTAAAGTAATAACTATGTAATTTCAAAATTACTATAATTAAATTTGGACTTATGTTTACAGAAAGTGATCAGTTCGTTTTTAGAATTTATTATATTGTTACTTTGAGGAGAAGTAATTATAGTTATAGCTTCGGTTGTGCAGAGGCGACATGACTTAGAGCCTGAAGTATAAGACTTAACTTTTTTATGATGGTCCATTTGATTGAGAATGGGGTACTGTTAGAGTTAAGTTTTTTAATTAAAGTGGTTAGAGAAGTTCTTTGGTTATTATTAGAATTATGGTTGTTAAAAGAAGAAATGTGGTTTGATATTCTTTTCTTAATTAATGTTGAAGTAGCGCCGATCTATGTATGTACTTTATTAAAAGCTCGAGGTCTGATATTAATATTAATTTGCTGATTTGTATTAGTTAAATAGTTTGAATTTTGTTCATAGTGTTCAACAAATTGTGGGACAATGATTGTATGAGGACTATTTTGGAGGGGATAATGAGTGTTGTTAGTGTTAGGATGGCTGTTAGGAGAAATATTATTATTCTCGTTATTATTATTATCATTATTATTATTATTATCATTATTATTATCATTATTATTATTGCTAGTTGTATGATTGTAGATGGAGGGGCTGCATGAGTGGTATATTGGATTAGTAACTATATCAGATGGAGGATGGGAAGAAGGATAACTTAAAGACGAAATATTAGTGTCTGTTATGGGAGGATTACGTGGGAGCTCAGTAATTGTGCATGAATATTTTTATGGATGCAATCAGTATTGAGTGGGCAAAGATGTTTGTTATTACAATTACAGTTTGTTTGGTGTTTCATTGGGAAAGGGATTTTTTGGACTGATTGAATTTTTTTGTTATTAGATGTTAAGATTATTTGTGCTAAATTAGGCATTGTTGAATAAGAAATCTTGATTGAGTTTTTATTGAAAATAGGACTATATCTGCGTGGGTATTTGAAAGAGTTTTGTACAATGTTGAAGAATTCCTTAGGTATATTAGTTTTGACATTTACACTAAATGGAGAATTAAACCAAATATTTTTCTTTCTCCTGATGCGACTGGGTGGGTAAGATGTGTTGCGATTATTATTTTGGTTTGGATTATATATGTAGACTGGTTCATTGTTATTGATAGCAGCAGATCTTGTTATTTGAACTAGTTTCTTATGAGAAATATATATATATATATATATATATATATATATATATATATATATATATAGCGTGATTGAAAAATAACTTCCTATTTTAATACATGCAATTTATTCTTGAAATATAATTTATACAATTAATTAATATGCATGAACTTTTATTAAAAATTCAATATAGGCGTCCTAATTCTTCACCAGCTTTGCAAGTCAACCAGGAATCGCATCAATTGATTTCACAAGAAACTCTTGCAGATGATAGTCATAACTTCGCATATTTGCCTTTCAAATCGTCTAAATTTCTTGGTTTGATTGAGTAAACTTGCTTTTTGAGCCAACTCCAGAGAAAAAAATCGCAGGGCCTTAAGTCAGGACTTCTAGCCGCCATTCGTGCGAACCATACGACCCATCCATCTTCTTGGGAATTGGGCAAACATACATTCACAAACAGCAATAGCAAAATGTCAAGGAGCTCCATCTTGCGTAAAAATCAAATCTTTAATATTGTCCCAACTGGACAAATATCATCTTTCAAGATAATTAGGTACCTCAAAATATTTGATAGCTGAAACTTCTTTTCTGGAGAATAATTAGTGCTGTTGAAAAGTTAAATCAAGAAAAATCACATTCCTCTTTTTTACAAATGAGCCAAAATGTTCAAAGGTAATTTGGAGATAACAGTTGTTAGTTGGAGAAATAGATGGTGAGACACCTAGGGGATTTGTAACAATAATTGTAACTGGCAGAAAAATTAAGTAAGAAATTGGTTCAACCAGAATTTGTTTACGATGGAGTTGAAAACAGCAAAGTGATTGTAAATAGATCAACACTGTTGAAACGTAAATTTGAATGCGAAGTCGAATTATTCTTCTGTGGTCATGTTCTCAAATGATTCAGGTGTTCGTTGACTTCTTTTTTGTATTGTTAATTTTGTATTGTATATGTGACATGCCTACAGCAGCCATTAACTTGAGCAGTTATATCCCTGATCGTGAAATATATATGATAATATGCGCAGCCATGTTATTCTCGGAATCAAATCATCAGTTTGTCAATGAGTGCAACTGGAACTAATGCTATCCATGGAATATGGATACCAACTTAAACCGTATACGCATGGAAAAAGTCAGATGTTTCCTAGGTTGAAACATTGTGAAAATAACATTCAATATTGTTGTAGACCTGTGCTAGGGTTTACAAATGAAAGAAACCACAAGTAGTGTAAAGTGTATAAAATATAATATGTATTTATCATAAAGAATACAGAAGCCACTAAAGTGGTATGAGCGGAACGTGCTCGTAGCATGCGGTTAAACATGGTATGAATGTCTCAATGTGGTATTCATAGGACTAGTTGATTCCACTTAGTTCTGAAATAGGGGTGATTTTTACCCCACAACAAATATGAGAATACATGTTTAAATAATCTAAATTATACACATTAGAAATTCCCATTTAAAAAGTATTCAAACTTTGAAATTAATTTAAATTAATTTATATGAAAATCGAGTATTGTTTGTAAATTCAAGGTTCAAGCTGCAGCAAGGAGTATTGGTCTCTCTATCAATAACGCCCAAAACATGCTTTCTGCAGCACATCAACCACCTACAAACATTTTTATCGACCAAAAAGTAATAGCTATAGTTGACAGTTTCACCTATTTAGGAAGCTCTATGAACTAGGAACTCAGGTCTATGAGTTGCAGTATAGGTTACATAAGGTCACAACAACATTGAAGGGTTTTTAGGGTATTTATTTTTTGTTTTCTCAGATCTTGTAGAGTTCTGCAAGATCTGGGCAAACAAAAAAAAACTCTCAAATCTTAAGATTTTATAACAACGTCTTATTCACAATTGCTTTATGAAATTTGGCATCTCAAAATCAGTCAAAGGAAGAAATTAGATGCGTTGGATTCCAAGTGTCTTAGAAGAATTCTAGGGATCAAACGACGTCTAGACTTCTTCGGACATACACTAAGCTTGGCTCCAGATACAATTGCTAACTAACGTCGGTCTCCAATAGGCCTCTGATTGAAAAAATATGAAGACCAAAACATGATTGGAAACAGACAATATAGAATGAATTGGTTGCATCGAGAAGAAACTAGAGGGACGTTTGGTTTTGTACGTCGAAAACCGTGGGAGTACCTCAGTCTAAAGATGACAGTTTTATAAGAGCTCTGGTTGAAACGTGTCGTGGCATCTAGTCAAATATGTGTATAAATAAAACTATTATATACTTTTTATTATTATTGGCTGACAAGGAGCTTTCACACAGGTCATCAAAGATCTCACTGAAAGCTGAGTGACAACAAGTTTCCTCAGATTTTCCAGTAACCTCTACCTCTTTCAAAAAATTTGCAAATAAATTTGCATTATCGCAACAGCTGCTTGCCATTGATTTCTCGTTGTTAGTGGGCATTGCAGTGGCCATTAGTCTTTACCATTGGCCATTGGTCTTTACTGGAATTTGAGTTGCAATAAGCCTCCCCAAGGTCCCTATTCTCTTTGCACTTATCCAGTCAAGGTCTCGTCAGTGCTCACTCCTCGGTCTTTCCTTCCTCCTTGACTACTTGGCTATTCGGTCTCACTCTTTCTTTTTTTTGGAGGGGGGCAGTGATGTGATACTAGGGGGATGGGGGAGGGGTGAGAGAACTGATAGATATGCAGCTTCAATGTTCCTGGTTCAATGTAGCACCCCATGTTTTGTCTATGTAGCAGTTTGTCTGGTCTGCGCTTGTGGTTCGTTTGTGTTAGTCTCCATATTTAAGGGGTTTCCTTAATATTTCAGCTGGTTTCATTATTGTTGTTCGTTGTACTTTTCCAGTCATTCCTCTGATACCAGTTTCTCCCATTCGGGATTGTTACTAATGCTTCTATTATTATAGGTATTATTTTGATTTTCTTCATCTTCCATAGATTTTTCAGCTATCTGCCTAGTTCTGTGTATTTGTTTCGTTTCTCCTTTTCTCTGATATTCATCCTGTGGTCAGCTGGAACACGATTTGACAGGATTTTTCTTTATTGTTAATTATTACGACATCCTGTCTTTTTGCTTGGATGGGTTTATCAGTTGGTATGTTCATGTCCATAGGATTTTGTAATTCTCGTTTTCAAGTACTGTTGCTGGCTTATGTTTGTACCACTTGTCTGTGCGTTCGAGATGCAGTTGTTTGCATAATTCACAATGTACTGCTCTTCCCATTTGGTTGTGTCTGTTCTTGTATTCCTTTTGTGTCAGTTTGCTGCATTCACTTGCTATATGGTTTATCCTTTTGTCTCTTTATCCACATAGTTTGCATTTACTGTTTCCTTGTGTTTTATCGATCTTTGCTTTGATGTGATTGAACAGCATTACATAAGCACTGTAAAAACTATATGGATGTTAAACATATAAGCATCACTTGGATTACTTTATATATGCATACGTATGCATATATATATATATATATATATATATATATATATATATATATATATATATATATTTGAGTTAGGACGATAAATCGGAATCGGAATCGGACGCAAGTGAAAAATATAGATGAAAATCTCCGTTGAGTTCATCAAAATCTTGGATGAGATACATAAAGAAAAACATTCTGACTATTTTCTTAATTAAAAAGGAAATTATATTTACGTTTAAACTTATATGAAGAATTGTATTGGGGCATGTATTACTGTAATAAACAGAAAAAGAAAAGAAATAATAGACAAATACTCAACAAATAAATGCTACCAAAGGCAAGACTCTTCTACAGACCTGAATAAATTTAAAAACTTCTTTTAAAGTGTGTTTAAAACTCGTCCATTATAATTGCTAGGTAGAAAAACTCGTCAATTATTGAATAAATATCGATTGAAAACACATTTTATGACCGTTCTTGAAAGTGTTTTTAAAAGATACTATATCCCCCATAATATTTTTTAAATATTTTCCTTGTGTACTGTTGATAAAAAATGATAAAATTTTCTAAGTGGCCCTTACTGGTTTAGTTCTTAGTTGTTTCACTTATTTTAATGCGTTTATTAAGTTCAAAAACAGGACTACAGACCGCATAATATTTTTTTTAATATTTATACTTATTTACCTTGTTTTTTAAAAGGACAAAGTCGATTTTTCTAACTGGCTGGCCAAGTTGTTAGTGGTTTAATTCATTTTAAAGGTTTGTTAAATAAAAAAAAAATGTAGCGTCGAACGTTGAGAACGAGAAATAATGTCCAACATGAGGGGATTACATCTTAGGGGTCTTGATAATAATCGCTAAAAAATAGAAAATTAAAGAAAATATTGAGCGAGATTTAGTTTTAAAAAGAGCCCCACCCTCCAAAAGAAAATAATTTTTAATATTTTTAAAAACTGATTGTAACGTTTTATTTATTATAAATATTTATGCATAATAATCTGAAAAAAAGTCTAAATAAAATTTTACCGCTGCCATATTTACTTAAATTCCATCTATAATTAAATATTTATAAAATATAAAAATATCGGAATCGGGAATTGTATCGGAATCGGAAATTTAGAACTCCCCTTATCACTAATATTATATATATATATATATATATATATATATATATATATATATATATATATATATATATATATATATATATATATATATATATATATATATATATCAATGACAGGCTTTCGCTTTCAAAAGCAGTTCAATGATACTCTCACTGTAATCAATATCTATTATATATCTCCGCCGAACAGAATCTGATGGGCAAACTTAACAACCCAAATCCTTTGGAAATTCTTCGGCTTTCATTCCAATAACAAATGTCTATTGGTTAACCAACTATGTGAAAGAATAAAATGAGACAACATTTTTTCTTCCAATAAAAGTCAATTAAAAAGAATCCCCAAATATACATTCACATTTGTCTTCTGATTCTGTCTATTCGCCATTTTTTCTCTTCACCTTTACATATGAAAGATGTAACATAAAATGTTCCTTTATTATCGACGTATCTTTATACATCGATTACATGTTTCATTTTAGTTTCGTTCACGCATCCTTATATATACCGGTCAATGCTCGGTCTCTCACGCTAGAGTAATAGCATCTTCATCGCTATACGCGCAGATTGAATGGACGCATCTAAAAATATACTGGGGGGGGGGAAGAAACATCTGATGGTTGCGTTTAATCGGATTATCTTTTACTAAAGAATAGTAATATGCCAGATCTCTGTGAAAATAGGGAACAAAAGATTCTTAGTGTAACACGACTTCCTCCGATCCGATTCTTTTGTAAAGGTCACCAATAGATTTTAGTCTATTTTTTGCTTATTCATACTTCAACGGCGGCAAAATATGTTCTTTTGTTTTTCTTTTAAGTTTTTCTTTTTGTGTTTCTTTTTTTCTTTTTTGTAGTGTTAATCTTACAGATCTGATGGTTTCGTGCGCTTTTTATCAGCAGAGAGAAAAAAACTAGATGATAAATAGAAGAAGTCAGTTGCTTTTCTAGTTCGGATCGTCACAAAGTTGCAAGCGTGTATTTCTTTTACAAATACTTCCACAGAATGTGATTGAGATTGTCGGAGTGACTTCCTCATCTTGGTTGTTATAGTCACAACGTTTCGGCCGTTTTGCCCTCCGGCTTTCATCAGGTGTTTTTTGATCGAACTGGGGAACCGTTTGTTAGGAGTCTCGAACCCAACCCTTTATTATTATTACGGGGATACAGACAATTACTTCCACCGAATGTGTTGCGATGAATGTACTGCCTCAAATTATATCCGCCCAACTTAACAGCAAAACTCCCCCACTTTACTATCGAGGTCTCAAGATAACGGAAGATATTTGCTCTAATAACAAAATTGCATAAAAAATAGTCTGATAATCGTATTTCGATTCGCTGATGCGTGAAGTTCGTATAAGAATTGGGAAATTTTGTTATTTTTCATGACTCTCCTCTCTTAACTGATTGATGCTTGTTTTAAAGCAACAAGTGCGTATTTAATTTGCCAGACAATTATTTGTAGCTTTATTTTGTTTTGGCTTTAGAAATAAATTCTACTTAAACACCTAACTTTACTTTGGATTAAAGTTGGATTAAAAAATATAATTACATAAAGAGTTTTAAAAAATATTGCTTTGTGAGTGGGGGTAAGTATTTGCTTAATTTATTATGGATGCGGTAAAATAAAAGGAATAAAATTGCGTTTTATATTATTCTAACAAATATTATTCAAATATTACTCTAACAAATATTATTCAAATATTATTTTAAAAAATATTATTCACATATTATTCTGACAAATGTTATTCAGATAGTATTCTAACAAATATTATTCAAATATTATTCTAACAAATATTTTTCAAATATTATTCTAACAAATATTATTTAAATATTGTTAGTCAGATAGTATTCTAACAGATATTATTCAAATATTATTCTAACAAATATTAATCAAATAATATTCTAACAAATATTATTCAGATATTATTCTAACAAATATTATCAAAATATTATTCTAACAAATATTATTCAGATCTTATTCTAACAAATATTATGCAAATATAATTCTAACAAATATTATTAAAATTTTATTCTAACAAATATTATTCTAATATTATTCTAACAAGTATTATTCAAATATTATTCTAACAAATATTATTCACATAGTATTCTAACAATATTATTCGAATATTATTCTAACAAATATTACACAAGTATTATTAAAACAAATATTATTCAAATATTATTCTAATAAATATTATTCAAATATTATTCATACACATATTATTCAAATATTATTCTAACAAATATTATTCAGATAGTATTCTAACAAATATTATTCAAATATTTTTCTAACAAATATTATTCAAATATTATTCTAACAAATACTATTCAAATATTATTCTAACAAATATTACTCAAATATTGTTCTACAAAAATTAATTCAAATTATTATTCTAACAAATATTATTCAAATATTTTTCTAACAAATATTATTCAAATATCACTCTAAAAAATATTATTCAGATATTATTTTAACAAGTTTTATTCAGATATTATACTAACAAATATTATTCAAATGTTATTCTTACAAATATTATTTAAATATTATTCTAACAAATATAATTCGGATATGATTCTAACAAATATGATTCGGATATTATTCTAACAAATATTATTCAAATGTTATTCCAACAAATATTATTCAAATATTTTTTTTTTAATTTTATTCAAATATTATTCTAACAAATATTATTCAGATAGTACTCTAACAAATATTATTCAAATATTATTCTAACAAGTATAATTCAAATATTAGTCTAAAAAATATTATTTAAAAATTATTCTAATAAATATTATCAAATATTATTCCAACAAATATTATTCAAATATTTTTCTAACAAATATTATTCAAATATTATTCTAACAAATAATCTTCATATATTATTCTTACAAATATTTTTCAGATATTAATCTCACAAATATTATCTAGATAGTATTCTAACAAATATTATTCAAATATTATTCTAACAAATGTCATTTACATATTATTCTAACAAATATTACTCAAATATTATTCTAACAAATGTTATTCAAATATTATTCTGACAAATATTATTCAAATATTATTCTAACAAATATGATTAAAATATTATTCTAACAAATATTATTCAAATATTATTCTACCAAATACTATTCAGATATTGTTCTAATAAATATTATTCAGATATTATTCTAACAAATATTATCCAAATATTATTCAAACAAATATTATTCAGATATTATTCTAACAAATATTACCCAAATATTATTCTAACAAATATTATTCAGATAGTATTCTGACAAATATTATACAAATATTATTCTAACAAATATTATACACATATTATTAAAACAAATATTATTCAAATATTATTCTAACAAATATTATTCAAGTATTATTCATACAAATATTATTCAAATATTATTCTAACGAATATTATTAAAATTTTATTCTAACAAATATTATTCAATTATTATTCTAACAAATATTATTACAATATTATTCTAACAAATATAATTAAGATATTATTCTAACAAATATTATTCAAATATTATTCTAACAAATATTTTTAAAATATTATTCTAACAAATATTATTTAAATATTTTTCTAACAAATATTATTCAAATATTATTCTAACAAATATTATTCAGATATTATTCTAACAAATATTATTAAGATATTATACTTACAAATATTATTCAAATGTTATTCTTACAAATATTATTTAAATATTATTCTTACAAATATTATTTAAATATTATTCTAACAAATATAATTCAGATATTATTCTAACAAATATTATTCAGATATAATTCTAAGAAATATCATTAAAATGTTATTCCAACAAATATTATTCAAATATTTTTCTACTGAATTTTATTCAAATATTATTCCAACAAATATTATTCAGATAGTATTCTAACAAATATTATTTAAATATTATTCTAACAAATATTTAACAACTATTATTCTAACAAATATTACTCAAATATTATTCCAACAAATATTTTTCAGATAGTATTCTAACAATATTATTCGAATATTATTCTAACAAATATTATTCAAATATTATTAAAACAAATATTTTTAACATATTATTCACACAAATATTATTCAAATCTTATTCATACAAATATTATTCAAATATAATTCTAACAAATATTTTTCAGATAGTATTCTAACAAATATTATTCAAATATTATTCTAACGACTATTTTTCAAATATTATTCTAACAAATATTACTCAAATAATATTCTACAAAATATTATTCAAATATTATTCTAACAAATATTTTTCATATATTATTCTAACATATATTATTCAAATATTCTTCTAACAAATATTATTTAAATTATATTTTACCTAATATAATTCAGATATTATTCTAAGAAATATTATCAAGATATTATACTAACAAATATTATTCAAATGTTTTTATTACAAATATTATTTGAATATTATTCTAACAAATATTATTTAAATATAATTCTAACAAATATAATTCACATATTATTCTAACAAATATTATTCAGATATTATTCTAACAAATATTATTCAAATGTTATTCCAACAAATATTATTCAAATATTTTTCTACTGAATTTTATTCAAATATTATTCGAACAAATATTATTCAGATAGTATTCTAACAAATATTATTCAAATATTATTCAAACAAATATTATTCAAATATTATTCTAACAAATATTATACAGATATTATTCTAACAAATATTATTCAAATATTATTCTAACAAATATTACTCAAATATTTTTCTAACAAATATTATTCAAATAATATTCTAACAAATATCATTCAAATATAATTGTAACAAATATTATTCAAATATTGTTTTAATAAATATTTTTCAAATATTATTCAAACAAATATTATTCAAATATTATTCTAACAGATAATATTAAACTATTATTCTAACAAATATTATTCAAATATTATTCTAACAAATATTAGTCAGATAGTATTCTAACAAATATTATTCAAATGTTGTTCTAACAAATATAATTCAGATAGTATTCTAACAAATATGATTAAAATATTATTCTAACAAATATTATCTAAATATTATTCTACCAAATATTATTCAGATATTATTCTAATAAATATAATTCAGATATTATTCTAACAAATATTATCCAAATATTATTCTAACAAATATTATTCTAATATTATTCTAACAAATATTTCCCAAATATTATTCTAACAAATATTATTCAGATAGTATTCTTACAAATATTATACACATATTATTCTTACAAATATTATTCAAATATTATTAAAACAAATATTATTCAGATATTATTCTAACAAATATTATTCAAATATTATTCATACAAATATAATTCAAATATTATTCTAACAAATATTATTCAGATAGTATTCTAACAAATATTATTCAAATATTATTCTAACGAATATTATTAAAAAAAATTTCTAACAAATATTATTCAATTATTATTGTAACAAATATTACTCAAATATTATTCTACACAATATTATTCAAATATTATTCTAACAAATATTCTTCAAATATTATTCTAACAAATATTATTCAAATATTTTTCTTACAAATATTATTCAAATATTATTCTAACAAATATTATTCAGATATTATTCTTACAAATATTATTAAGATATTATACTAACAAATATTATTTAAATATTATTCTAACAAATATAATTCAGATATTATTCTAACAAATATTTCTCAGATATTATTCTAAGAAATATCATTCAAATGTTATTCCAACAAATATTATTCAAATATTTTTCTACTGAATTTTATTCAAATATTATTCTAATAAATATTATTCAGATAATATTCTAACAAATATTATTCAAATATTATTCTAACAAATATTATACAAATATTATTCTAACAAATATTACTCAAATATTATTCTAGCAAATATTATTAACATAGTATTCTAATAATATTATTCGAATATTATTCTAACAAATATTATTCAAATATTATTAAAACAAATATTATTCATATATTATTCATACAAATATTATTCAAATATTATTTGAACAAATATTTTTCAGATAGCATTCTTACAAATATTATTCAAATATTATTCTAACGAATCTTATTCAAATATTATTCTGACAAATATTATTCAATTATTATCCTAACAAATATTACTCAAATATTATTCTACAAAATATTATTCAAATATTAATCTAACAAATATTATTCAATTATTATTCTAACAAATATTATTCAAATATTTTTCTAACAAATATTATTTAAATTATATTTTAACAAATATAATTCAGATATTATTCTAAGAAATATTATTAAGATATTATACTAACAAATATTATTCAAATGTTCTTCTTACAAAAATTATTTGAATATTATTCTAACAAATATTATTTAAATATTATTCTAACAAATATAATTCAGATATTATTCAAACAAATATTATTCAGATATTATTCTAACAAATATTATTCAAATGTTATTCCAACAAATATTATTCAAATATTTTTCTACTGAATTTTATTAAAATATTATTCGAACAAATATTATGCAGATAGTATTCTAACAAATATTATTCAAATATTATTCAAACAAATATTATTCAAATATTATTCTAACAAATATTTTACAGATATTATTCTAACAAATATTACTCAAATATTTTTCTAACAAATATTATTCAAATAATATTCTAACAAATATCATTCAAATATAATTGTAACAAATATTATTCAAATATTGTTTTAATAAATATTTTTCAAATATTATTCTAACAAATATTATTCAAATATTATTCTAACAAATATTTTTCAAATATTATTCTAACAAATATTAGTCAGATAGTATTCTAACAGATATTATTCAAATATTATTCTAACAAATATTAATCAAATAATATTCTAACAAATATTATTCAGATATTGTTCTAACAAATATTATCAAAATATTATTCTAACAAATATTATTCAGATCTTATTCTAACAAATATTATGCAAATATAATTCTAACAAATATTATTAAAATTTTATTCTAACAAATATTATTCTAATATTATTCTAACAAATATTATTCAAATATTATTCTAACAAATATTATTCACATAGTATTCTAACAATATTATTCGAATATTATTCTAACAAATATTACACAAGTATTATTAACACAAATATTATTCAAATATTATTCATACACATATTATTCAAATATTATTCTAACAAATATTATTCAGACAGTATTCTAACAAATATTATTCAAATATTTTTCTAACAAATATTATTCAAATATTATTCTAACAAATACTATTCAAATATTATTCCAACAAATATTACTCAAATAATGTTCTACAAAAAATAATTAAAATATTATTCTAACAAATATTATTCAAATATTTTTCTAACAAATATTATTCAAATATATATCTAAAAAATATTATTCAGATATTATTTTAACAAGTTTTATTCAGATATTATACTAACAAATATTATTACAATGTTATTCTTACAAATATTATTTAAATATTATTCTAACAAATATTTTTTAAATATTATTCTAACAAATATAATTCAGATATGATTCTAACAAATATGATTCGGATATTATTCTAACAAATATTATTCAAATGTGATTCCAACAAATATTATTCAGATAGTACTCTAACAAATATTATTCAAATATTATTCTAACAAGTATAATTCAAATATTAGTCTAAAAAATATTATTTAAAAATTATTCTAATAAATATTATCAAATATTATTCCAACAAATATTATTCAAATATTTTTCTAACAAATATTATTCAAATATTATTCTAACAAATAATCTTCATATATTATTCTTACAAATATTTTTCAGATATTAATCTCACAAATATTATCTAGATAGTATTCTAACAAATATTATTCAAATATTATTCTTACAAATGTCATTTAAATATTATTCTAACAAATATTACTCAAATATTATTCTAACAAATGTTATTCAAATATTATTCTGACAAATATTATTCAGATATTATTCTAACTAATATGATTGAAATATTATTCTAACAAATATTATTCAAATATTATTCTACCAAATACTATTCAGATATTGTTCTAATAAATATTATTCAGATATTATTCTAAAAATATTATCCAAATATTATTCAAACAAATATTATTCAGATATTATTCTAACAAATATTACAAAAATATATTCTAACAAATGTTATTCAGATAGTATTCTAACAAATATTATACAAATATTATTCTAACAAATATTATACAAATATTATTAAAACAAATATTATTCAAATATTATTCTAACAAATATTATTCAAATATTATTCATACAAATATTTTTGTATGTATTTTTCTAACAAATATTATTCAAATATTATTCTAACGAATGTTATTAAAATTTTATTCTAACAAATATTATTCAATTATTATTCTAACAAATATTATTACAATATTATTCTAACAAATATAATTCAGATATTATTCTAACAAATATTATTCAAATATTATTCTAACAAATATTTTTCAAATATTATTCTTACAAATATTATTTAAATATTTTTCCAACAAATATTATTGAAATATTTTTCTAACAAATATTATTCAGATATTATTCTAACAAATATTATTAAGATATTATACTAACAAATATTATTCAAATGTTATTCTTACAAATATGATTAAAATATTATTCTTACAAATATTATTTAAATATTATTCTAACAAATATAATTCAGATATTATTCTAACCAATATTATTCAGATATAATTTTAAGAAATATCATTAAAATGTTATTCCAACAAATATTATTCAAATATTTTTCTACTGAATTTTAGTCAAATATTATTCCAACAAATATTATTCAGATAGTATTCTTACTAATATTATTTAAATATAATTCTAACAAATATTGAACAACTACTAACAAATCTTACTCAAATATTATTCCAACAAATATTATTCAGATAGTATTCTAACAATATTATTCGAATATTATTCTAACAAATATTATTCAAATATTATTAAAACAAATATTTTTCACATATTATTCAAACAAATATTATTCAAATCTTATTCATACCAATATTATTCAAATATAATTCTAACAAATATTTTTCAGATAGTATTCTAACAAATATTATTCAAATATTATTCTAACGACTGTTTTTGAAATATTATTCTAACAAATATTATTCAAATATTATTCTAACAAATATTACTCAAATAATATTCTACAAAATATTATTCAAATATTATTCTAACAAATATTTTTAAAATATTATTCTAACATATATTAATCAAATATTCTTCTAACAAATATTATTTAAATTATATTTTACCAAATATAATTCAGATATTATTCTAAGAAATATTATTAAGATATTATACTAACAAATATTATTCAAATGTTTTTATTACAAACATTATTTGAATATTATTCTAACAAATATTATTTAAATATTATTCTAAGAAATATAATTCACATATTATTCTAACAAATATTATTCAGATATTATTCTAACAAATATTATTCAAATGTTATTCCAACAAATATTATTCAAATATTTTTCTACTGAATTTTATTCAGATATTATTCCAACAAATATTATTCAGATAGTATTCTAACAAATATTATTCAAATATTATTCAAACAAATATTATTCAAATATTATTCTAACAAATATTATACAGATATTATTCTAACAAATATTATTCAAATATTATTCTAACAAATATTACTCAAATATTTTTCTAACAAATATTATTCAAATAATATTCTAACAAATATCATTCAAATATAATTGTAACAAATATTATTCAAATATTGTTTTAATAAATATTTTTCAAATATTATTCTAACAAATATTATTCAAATATTATTCTAACAGAAAATATTAAAATATTATTCTAACAAATATTATTCAAATATTATTCTAACAAATATTAGTCAGATAGTATTCTAACAAATATTATTCAAATGTTGTTCTAACAAATATAATTCAGATAGTATTCTAACAAATATTATTCTAATATTATTCTAACAAATATGATTAAAATATTATTCTAACAAATATTATCTAAATATTATTCTACCAAATATTATTCAGATATTATTCTAATAAATATAATTCAGATATTATTCTAACAAATATTATCCAAATATTATTCTAACAAATATTATTCTAATATTATTCTAACAAATATGTCCAAAATATTATTCTAACAAATATTATTCAAATATTATTAAAACAAATATTATTCAGATATTATTCTAACAAATATTATTCAAATATTATTCATACAAATATTATTCAAATATTATTCTAACAAATATTATTCAAATATTATTCTAACAAATATTACTCAAATAATATTCTACAAAATATTATTCAAATATTATTCTAACAAATATTTTTAAAATATTATTCTAACATATATTAATCAAATATTCTTCTAACAAATATTATTTAAATTATATTTTACCAAATATAATTCAGATATTATTCTAAGAAATATTATAAAGATATTATACTAACAAATATTATTCAAATGTTTTTATTACAAACATTATTTGAATATTATTCTAACAAATATTATTTAAATATTATTCTAACAAATATAATTCACATATTATTCTAACAAATATTATTCAGATATTATTCTAACAAATATTATTCAAATGTTATTCCAACAAATATTATTCAAATATTTTTCTACTGAATTTTATTCAAATATTATTCCAACAAATATTATTCAGATAGTATTCTAACAAATATTATTCAAATATTATTCAAACAAATATTATTCAAATATTATTCTAACAAATATTATACAGATATTATTCTAACAAATATTATTCAAATATTATTCTAACAAATATTACTCAAATATTTTTCTAACAAATATTATTCAAATAATATTCTAACAAATATCATTCAAATATAATTGTAACAAATATTATTCAAATATTGTTTTAATAAATATTTTTCAAATATTATTCTAACAAATATTATTCAAATATTATTCTAACAGATAATATTAAAATATTATTCTAACAAATATTATTCAAATATTATTCTAACAAATATTAGTCAGATAGTATTCTAACAAATATTATTCAAATGTTGTTCTAACAAATATAATTCAGATAGTATTCTAACAAATATTATTCTAATATTATTCTAACAAATATGATTAAAATATTATTCTAACAAATATTATCTTAATATTATTCTACCAAATATTATTCAGATATTATTCTAATATATATAATTAAGATATTATTCTAACAAATATTATCCAAATATTATTCTAACAAATATTATTCTAATATTATTCTAACAAATATGTCCCAAATATTATTCTAACAAATATTATTCAAATATTATTAAAACAAATATTATTCAGATATTATTCTAACAAATATTATTCAAATATTATTCATACAAATATTATTCAAATATTATTCTAACAAATATTATTCAGATAGTATTCTTACAAATATTATTCAAATATTATTCTAACGAATATGATTAAAAAAATTTTCTAACAAATATTATTCAATTATTATTGTAACAAATATTACTCAAATATTATTCTACAAAATATTATTCAAATATTATTCTAACAAATATTTTTCAAATATATTTCTAACAAATATTATTCAAATATTTTTCTTACAAATATTATTCAAATATTATTCTAAAAAATATTATTCAGATATTATTCTTACAAATATTATTAAGATATTATACTAACAAATATTATTTAAATATTATTCTAACAAATATAATTCAGATATTATTCTAACAAATATTTTTCAGATATTGTTCTAAGAAATATCATTCAAATGTTATTCCAACAAATATTATTCAAATATTTTTCTACTGAATTTAATTCAAATATTATTCTAATAAATATTATTCAGATAATATTCCAACAAATATTATTCAAATGTTATTCTAACAAATATTATACAAATATTATTCTAACAAATATTACTCATATATTATTCTAAGAAATATTATTAACATAGTATTCTAATAATATTATTCGAATATTATTCTAACAAATATTATTCAAATATTGTTAAGACAAATATTATTCAGATATTATTCTAACAAATATTATTCATATGTTATTCATACAAATATTATTCAAATATTATTTGAACAAATATTTTTCAGATAGCATTCTAACAAATATTATTCAAATATTATTCTACCGAATATTATTCAAATAATGTTCTGACAAATATTTTTTCAATTATTATCCTGACAAATATTACTCAAATATTATTCTACAAAATATTATTCAAATATTAATCTAACAAATATTATTCAATTATTATTCTAACAAATATTATTCAAATATTTTTCTAACAAATATTATTTAAATATTGTTTAACAAATATAATTCAGATATTATTCTAAGAAATATTATAAAGATATTATACTAACAAATATTATTCAAATGTTATTCTTAAAAATATTATTTAAATATTTGTCTACTGAACTTTATTCAAATATTATTCTAACAAATATTATTCAGATAGTATTCTAACATATATTATTCAAATATTATTCTAACAAATATTATTCAAATATTATTCTAACAAATATTATACAGATATTATTGTAACAAATATTATTCAAATATTATTCTAACAAATATTACTCAAATATTTTTCTAACAAATATTATTCAAATAATATTCTCTCAAATATCATTCAAATATAATTGTAACAAATATTATTCAAATATTGTTTTAATAAATATTATTCAAATATTATTCCAACAAATATTATTCAAATATTATTCTAACAAATATTATTCAAATATTATTCTAACAAATATTATGCAAATATTATTCTTACAAATATTAGTCAGATAGTATTCTAACAAATATTATTCAAATGTTGTTCTAACAAATATAATTCAGATAGTATTCTAACAAATATATTTCAAATATTATTCTAACATATATTATTCAGATATTATTCTAACAAATATTATTCATATGTTATTCATAAAAATATTATTCAAATATTATTTGAACAAATATTTTTCAGATAGCATTCTAACAAATATTATTAAAATATTATTCTAACGAATATTATTCAAATAATGTTCTGACAAATATTTTTTCAATTATTATCCTGACAAATATTACTCAAATATTATTCTACAAAATATTATTCAAATATTAATCTAACAAATATTATTCAATTATTATTCTAACAAATATTATTCAAATATTTTTCTAACAAATATTATTTAAATATTGTTTAACAAATATAATTCAGATATTATTCTAAGAAATATTATAAAGATATTATACTAACAAATATTATTCAAATGTTATTCTTAAAAATATTATTTAAATATTTGTCTACTGAACTTTATTCAAATATTATTCTAACAAATATTATTCAGATAGTATTCTAACATATATTATTCAAATATTATTCTAACAAATATTATTCAAATATTATTCTAACAAATATTATACAGATATTATTGTAACAAATATTATTCAAATATTTTTCTAACAAATATTACTCAAATATTTTTCTAACAAATATTATTCAAATAATATTCTCTCAAATATCATTCAAATATAATTGTAACAAATATTATTCAAATATTGTTTTAATAAATATTATTCAAATATTATTCCAACAAATATTATTCAAATATTATTCTAACAAATATTATTCAAATATTATTCTAACAAATATTATGCAAATATTATTCTTACAAATATTAGTCAGATAGTATTCTAACAAATATTATTCAAATGTTGTTCTAACAAATATAATTCAGATAGTATTCTAACAAATATATTTCAAATATTATTCTAACAAATATAATTAAGATAGTATTCTAACAAATATTATTCAAATATTATTCAAACAAATATTTTTCAAATATTTTTCTAACAAATATTATTAAAATATTATTCTAACAAATATTATTCAAATAGTATTCTAACAAATATAATTCAAATGTTATTCTAACAAATATTATTTAAATATTATTCTAACAAATATTCTTCAAATATTATTCTAACAAATATTATTCAAATGTTATTCATACAAACATTATTCACATATTATTCTAAGAAAGTTTATTCAAATATGATTCTAACAAATATTATTAAGATAGTATTCTAACAAATATTATTCAAATATTATTCTAACAAATATTACTCAAATATTATTCTAACAAATATTTATTAAATATTATTCTAACAAATATTATTTAAATATTATTCCAACAAATATAATTCAGATAGTATTCTAACAAATATTATTAAAATATTATTCTAACAAATATTACGCAAATATTATTCTAACAAATATCATTCAAATATTATTCTAACAAATATTATTCAAATAGTATTCTAACAAATATTATTCAGATAGTATTCTAACAAATATTATTAAAACGTTGTTCTAACAAATATTATTCATATAGTATTCTAACAAATATTATTCAAATATTCTTCAAACAAATATTATTTAGATAGTATTCTAACAAATATTATTCATATATTATTCTAAAAATATTTTTCAAATATTATTCTAACAAATATTATTCAAATATTATTCTTACAAATATTATTCAAATATTATTCTAACAAATATTATTCAGATAGTATTCTAACAAATATTATTCATATATTATTCTAACAAATATTTTTCAAATATTTTTCTAACAAATATTATTCAAATATTTTTCTAACAAATATTATCCTAATATTATTCTGACAAATATAAGTCAAATGTTATTCTAACAAATATTATTTAAATATTATTCTTACAAATATTATTCAAATATTATTCTAACAAATATTATTCAAATGTTATTCATACAAACATTATTCACATATTATTCTAATAAAGTTTATTCAAATATTATTCTAACAAATATTATTAAGATAGTATTCTAACAAATATTATTCAAATATTATTCTTACAAATATTACTCAAATATTATTCTAACAAATATTTATTAAATATTATTCTAACAAATATTATTAAAATATTATTCCAACAAATATAATTCAGATGGTATTCTAACAAATATTATTCAAATATTATTCTAACAAATATTATGCAAATATTATTCTAACAAATATTATTCAAATATTATTCTAACAAATATTATTCAAATAGTATTCTAACCAATATTAGTCAGATAGTACTCTAACAAATATTATTCAAACGTTGTTCTAACAAATATTATTCATATAGTATTCTTACAAATATTATTCAAATATTATTCTAACAAATATTATTCAGATAGTATTCTAACAAATATTATGCATATATTTTTCTAACAATATTTGTCAAATATTATTCTAACAAATATATTTCAAATATTATTCTAACAAATATTATTCAAATATTATTCTAACAAATATAATTCAGATATTATTCTAACTAATATTATTCAAATATTATTCTAACAAATATGTTTCAAATGTTATTCTAACAAATATTATTTAAATATTATTCTAACAAATATTATTCAAATATTATTCTACCAAATATTATTCAAATGTTTTTCTAGCAAATATTATTCACATGTTATTCTAATAAAGTTTATTCAAATATTATTCTAACAAATATTATTCAGATAGTATTCTAACAAATATTATTCAAATATTATTCTAACAAATATTACTCCAATATTATTCTAACAAATATTATTTAAATATTATTCTAACAAATATTTTTAAAATATTATTCTAACATATATTAATCAAATATTCTTCTAACAAATATTATTTAAATTATATTTTACCAAATATAATTCAGATATTATTCTAAGAATATTATTAAGATATTATACTAACAAATATTATTCAAATGTTTTTATTACAAACATTATTTGAATATTATTCTAACAAATATTATTTAAATATTATTCTAAGAAATATAATTCACATATTATTCTAACAAATATTATTCAGATATTATTCTAACAAATATTATTCAAATGTTATTCCAACAAATATTATTCAAATATTTTTCTACTGAATTTTATTCAAATATTATTCCAACAAATATTATTCAGATAGTATTCTAACAAATATTATTCAAATATTATTCAAACAAATATTATTCAAATATTATTCTAACAAATATTATACAGATATTATTCTAACAAATATTATTCAAATATTATTCTAACAAATATTACTCAAATATTTTTCTAACAAATATTATTCAAATAATATTCTAACAAATATCATTCAAATATAATTGTAACAAATATTATTCAAATATTGTTTTAATAAATATTTTTCAAATATTATTCTAACAAATATTATTCAAATATTATTCTAACAGATAATATTAAAATATTATTCTAACAAATATTATTCAAATATTATTCTAACAAATATTAGTCAGATAGTATTCTAACAAATATTATTCAAATGTTGTTCTAACAAATATAATTCAGATAGTATTCTAACAAATATTATTCTAATATTATTCTAACAAATATGATTAAAATATTATTCTAACAAATATTATCTAAATATTATTCTACCAAATATTATTCAGATATTATTCTAATAAATATAATTCAGATATTATTCTAACAAATATTATCCAAATATTATTCTAACAAATATTATTCTAATATTATTCTAACAAATATGTCCCAAATATTATTCTAACAAATATTATTCAAATATTATTAAAACAAATATTATTCAGATATTATTCTAACAAATATTATTCAAAAATTATTCATACAAATATTATTCAAATATTATTCTAACAAATATTATTCAGATAGTATTCTTACAAATATTATTCAAATATTATTCTAACGAATATGATTAAAAAATTTTTCTAACAAATATTATTCAATTATTATTGTAACAAATATTACTCAAATATTATTCTACAAAATATTATTCAAATATTATTCTAACAAATATTTTTCAAATATATTTCTAACAAATATTATTCAAATATTTTTCTTACAAATATTATTCAAATATTATTCTAACAAATATTATTCAGATATTATTCTTACAAATATTATTAAGATATTATACTAACAAATATTATTTAAATATTATTCTAACAAATATAATTCAGATATTATTCTAACAAATATTTTTCAGATATTGTTCTAAGAAATATCATTCAAATGTTATTCCAACAAATATTATTCAAATATTTTTCTACTGAATTTAATTCAAATATTATTCTAATAAATATTATTCAGATAATATTCCAACAAATATTATTCAAATGTTATTCTAACAAATATTATACAAATATTATTCTAACAAATATTACTCATATATTATTCTAAGAAATATTATTAACATAGTATTCTAATAATATTATTCGAATATTATTCTAACAAATATTATTCAAATATTGTTAAAACAAATATTATTCAGATATTATTCTAACAAATATTATTCATATGTTATTCATACAAATATTATTCAAATATTATTTGAACAAATATTTTTCAGATAGCATTCTAACAAATATTATTCAAATATTATTCTAACGAATATTATTCAAATAATGTTCTGACAAATATTTTTTCAATTATTATCCTGACAAATATTACTCAAATATTATTCTACAAAATATTATTCAAATATTAATCTAACAAATATTATTCAATTATTATTCTAACAAATATTATTCAAATATTTTTCTAACAAATATTATTTAAATATTGTTTAACAAATATAATTCAGATATTATTCTAAGAAATATTATAAAGATATTATACTAACAAATATTATTCAAATGTTATTCTTAAAAATATTATTTAAATATTTGTCTACTGAACTTTATTCAAATATTATTCTAACAAATATTATTCAGATAGTATTCTAACATATATTATTCAAATATTATTCTAACAAATATTATTCAAATATTATTCTAACAAATATTATACAGATATTATTGTAACAAATATTATTCAAATATTATTCTAACAAATATTACTCAAATATTTTTCTAACAAATATTATTCAAATAATATTCTCTCAAATATCATTCAAATATAATTGTAACAAATATTATTCAAATATTGTTTTAATAAATATTATTCAAATATTATTCCAACAAATATTATTCAAATATTATTCTAACAAATATTATTCAAATATTATTCTAACAAATATTATGCAAATATTATTCTTACAAATATTAGTCAGATAGTATTCTAACAAATATTATTCAAATGTTGTTCTAACAAATATAATTCAGATAGTATTCTAACAAATATATTTCAAATATTATTCTAACATATATTATTCAGATATTATTCTAACAAATATTATTCATATGTTATTCATAAAAATATTATTCAAATATTATTTGAACAAATATTTTTCAGATAGCATTCTAACAAATATTATTAAAATATTATTCTAACGAATATTATTCAAATAATGTTCTGACAAATATTTTTTCAATTATTATCCTGACAAATATTACTCAAATATTATTCTACAAAATATTATTCAAATATTAATCTAACAAATATTATTCAATTATTATTCTAACAAATATTATTCAAATATTTTTCTAACAAATATTATTTAAATATTGTTTAACAAATATAATTCAGATATTATTCTAAGAAATATTATAAAGATATTATACTAACAAATATTATTCAAATGTTATTCTTAAAAATATTATTTAAATATTTGTCTACTGAACTTTATTCAAATATTATTCTAACAAATATTATTCAGATAGTATTCTAACATATATTATTCAAATATTATTCTAACAAATATTATTCAAATATTATTCTAACAAATATTATACAGATATTATTGTAACAAATATTATTCAAATATTTTTCTAACAAATATTACTCAAATATTTTTCTAACAAATATTATTCAAATAATATTCTCTCAAATATCATTCAAATATAATTGTAACAAATATTATTCAAATATTGTTTTAATAAATATTATTCAAATATTATTCCAACAAATATTATTCAAATATTATTCTAACAAATATTATTCAAATATTATTCTAACAAATATTATGCAAATATTATTCTTACAAATATTAGTCAGATAGTATTCTAACAAATATTATTCAAATGTTGTTCTAACAAATATAATTCAGATAGTATTCTAACAAATATATTTCAAATATTATTCTAACAAATATAATTAAGATAGTATTCTAACAAATATTATTCAAATATTATTCAAACAAATATTTTTCAAATATTTTTCTAACAAATATTATTAAAATATTATTCTAACAAATATTATTCAAATAGTATTCTAACAAATATAATTCAAATGTTATTCTAACAAATATTATTTAAATATTATTCTAACAAATATTCTTCAAATATTATTCTAACAAATATTATTCAAATGTTATTCATACAAACATTATTCACATATTATTCTAAGAAAGTTTATTCAAATATGATTCTAACAAATATTATTAAGATAGTATTCTAACAAATATTATTCAAATATTATTCTAACAAATATTACTCAAATATTATTCTAACAAATATTTATTAAATATTATTCTAACAAATATTATTTAAATATTATTCCAACAAATATAATTCAGATAGTATTCTAACAAATATTATTAAAATATTATTCTAACAAATATTACGCAAATATTATTCTAACAAATATCATTCAAATATTATTCTAACAAATATTATTCAAATAGTATTCTAACAAATATTATTCAGATAGTATTCTAACAAATATTATTAAAACGTTGTTCTAACAAATATTATTCATATAGTATTCTAACAAATATTATTCAAATATTCTTCAAACAAATATTATTTAGATAGTATTCTAACAAATATTATTCATATATTATTCTAAAAATATTTTTCAAATATTATTCTAACAAATATTATTCAAATATTATTCTTACAAATATTATTCAAATATTATTCTAACAAATATTATTCAGATAGTATTCTAACAAATATTATTCATATATTATTCTAACAAATATTTTTCAAATATTTTTCTAACAAATATTATTCAAATATTTTTCTAACAAATATTATCCTAATATTATTCTGACAAATATAAGTCAAATGTTATTCTAACAAATATTATTTAAATATTATTCTTACAAATATTATTCAAATATTATTCTAACAAATATTATTCAAATGTTATTCATACAAACATTATTCACATATTATTCTAATAAAGTTTATTCAAATATTATTCTAACAAATATTATTAAGATAGTATTCTAACAAATATTATTCAAATATTATTCTTACAAATATTACTCAAATATTATTCTAACAAATATTTATTAAATATTATTCTAACAAATATTATTAAAATATTATTCCAACAAATATAATTCAGATGGTATTCTAACAAATATTATTCAAATATTATTCTAACAAATATTATGCAAATATTATTCTAACAAATATTATTCAAATATTATTCTAACAAATATTATTCAAATAGTATTCTAACAAATATTAGTCAGATAGTACTCTAACAAATATTATTCAAACGTTGTTCTAACAAATATTATTCATATAGTATTCTTACAAATATTATTCAAATATTATTCTAACAAATATTATTCAGATAGTATTCTAACAAATATTATGCATATATTTTTCTAACAATATTTGTCAAATATTATTCTAACAAATATATTTCAAATATTATTCTAACAAATATTATTCAAATATTATTCTAACAAATATAATTCAGATATTATTCTAACTAATATTATTCAAATATTATTCTAACAAATATGTTTCAAATGTTATTCTAACAAATATTATTTAAATATTATTCTAACAAATATTATTGAAATATTATTCTACCAAATATTATTCAAATGTTTTTCTAGCAAATATTATTCACATGTTATTCTAATAAAGTTTATTCAAATATTATTCTAACAAATATTATTCAGATAGTATTCTAACAAATATTATTCAAATATTATTCTAACAAATATTACTCCAATATTATTCTAACAAATATTATTTAAATATTATTCTAACAAATATTTTTAAAATATTATTCTAACATATATTAATCAAATATTCTTCTAACAAATATTATTTAAATTATATTTTACCAAATATAATTCAGATATTATTCTAAGAAATATTATTAAGATATTATACTAACAAATATTATTCAAATGTTTTTATTACAAACATTATTTGAATATTATTCTAACAAATATTATTTAAATATTATTCTAAGAAATATAATTCACATATTATTCTAACAAATATTATTCAGATATTATTCTAACAAATATTATTCAAATGTTATTCCAACAAATATTATTCAAATATTTTTCTACTGAATTTTATTCAAATATTATTCCAACAAATATTATTCAGATAGTATTCTAACAAATATTATTCAAATATTATTAAAACAAATATTATTCAAATATTATTCTAACAAATATTATACAGATATTATTCTAACAAATATTATTCAAATATTATTCTAACAAATATTACTCAAATATTTTTCTAACAAATATTATTCAAATAATATTCTAACAAATATCATTCAAATATAATTGTAACAAATATTATTCAAATATTGTTTTAATAAATATTTTTCAAATATTATTCTAACAAATATTATTCAAATATTATTCTAACAGATAATATTAAAATATTATTCTAACAAATATTATTCAAATATTATTCTAACAAATATTAGTCAGATAGTATTCTAACAAATATTATTCAAATGTTGTTCTAACAAATATAATTCAGATAGTATTCTAACAAATATTATTCTAATATTATTCTAACAAATATGATTAAAATATTATTCTAACAAATATTATCTAAATATTATTCTACCAAATATTATTCAGATATTATTCTAATAAATATAATTCAGATATTATTCTAACAAATATTATCCAAATATTATTCTAACAAATATTATTCTAATATTATTCTAACAAATATGTCCCAAATATTATTCTAACAAATATTATTCAAATATTATTAAAACAAATATTATTCAGATATTATTCTAACAAATATTATTCAAAAATTATTCATACAAATATTATTCAAATATTATTCTAACAAATATTATTCAGATAGTATTCTTACAAATATTATTCAAATATTATTCTAACGAATATGATTAAAAAAATTTTCTAACAAATATTATTCAATTATTATTGTAACAAATATTACTCAAATATTATTCTACAAAATATTATTCAAATATTATTCTAACAAATATTTTTCAAATATATTTCTAACAAATATTATTCAAATATTTTTCTTACAAATATTATTCAAATATTATTCTAACAAATATTATTCAGATATTATTCTTACAAATATTATTAAGATATTATACTAACCCATATTATTTAAATATTATTCTAACAAATATAATTCAGATATTATTCTAACAAATATTTTTCAGATATTGTTCTAAGAAATATCATTCAAATGTTATTCCAACAAATATTATTCAAATATTTTTCTACTGAATTTAATTCAAATATTATTCTAATAAATATTATTCAGATAATATTCCAACAAATATTATTCAAATGTTATTCTAACAAATATTATACAAATATTATTCTAACAAATATTACTCATATATTATTCTAAGAAATATTATTAACATAGTATTCTAATAATATTATTCGAATATTATTCTAACAAATATTATTCAAATATTGTTAAAACAAATATTATTCAGATATTATTCTAACAAATATTATTCATATGTTATTCATACAAATATTATTCAAATATTATTTGAACAAATATTTTTCAGATAGCATTCTAACAAATATTATTCAAATATTATTCTAACGAATATTATTCAAATAATGTTCTGACAAATATTTTTTCAATTATTATCCTGACAAATATTACTCAAATATTATTCTACAAAATATTATTCAAATATTAATCTAACAAATATTATTCAATTATTATTCTAACAAATATTATTCAAATATTTTTCTAACAAATATTATTTAAATATTGTTTAACAAATATAATTCAGATATTATTCTAAGAAATATTATAAAGATATTATACTAACAAATATTATTCAAATGTTATTCTTAAAAATATTATTTAAATATTTGTCTACTGAACTTTATTCAAATATTATTCTAACAAATATTATTCAGATAGTATTCTAACATATATTATTCAAATATTATTCTAACAAATATTATTCAAATATTATTCTAACAAATATTATACAGATATTATTGTAACAAATATTATTCAAATATTATTCTAACAAATATTACTCAAATATTTTTCTAACAAATATTATTCAAATACTATTCTCTCAAATATCATTCAAATATAATTGTAACAAATATTATTCAAATATTGTTTTAATAAATATTATTCAAATATTATTCCAACAAATATTATTCAAATATTATTCTAACAAATATTATTCAAATATTATTCTAACAAATATTATGCAAATATTATTCTTACAAATATTAGTCAGATAGTATTCTAACAAATATTATTCAAATGTTGTTCTAACAAATATAATTCAGATAGTATTCTAACAAATATATTTCAAATATTATTCTAACAAATATTATTCAGATATTATTCTAACAAATATTATTCATATGTTATTCATACAAATATTATTCAAATATTATTTGAACAAATATTTTTCAGATAGCATTCTAACAAATATTATTAAAATATTATTCTAACGAATATTATTCAAATAATGTTCTGACAAATATTTTTTCAATTATTATCCTGACAAATATTACTCAAATATTATTCTACAAAATATTATTCAAATATTAATCTAACAAATATTATTCAATTATTATTCTAACAAATATTATTCAAATATTTTTCTAACAAATATTATTTAAATATTGTTTAACAAATATAATTAAGATATTATTCTAAGAAATATTATAAAGATATTATACCAACAAATATTATTCAAATGTTATTCTTAAAAATATTATTTAAATATTTGTCTACTGAACTTTATTCAAATATTATTCTAACAAATATTATTCAGATAGTATTCTAACATATATTATTCAAATATTATTCTAACAAATATTATTCAAATATTATTCTAACAAATATTATACAGATATTATTGTAACAAATATTATTCAAATATTTTTCTAACAAATATTACTCAAATATTTTTCTAACAAATATTATTCAAATAATATTCTCTCAAATATCATTCAAATATAATTGTAACAAATATTATTCAAATATTGTTTTAATAAATATTATTCAAATATTATTCCAACAAATATTATTCAAATATTATTCTAACAAATATTATTCAAATATTATTCTAACAAATATTATGCAAATATTATTCTTACAAATATTAGTCAGATAGTATTCTAACAAATATTATTCAAATGTTGTTCTAACAAATATAATTCAGATAGTATTCTAACAAATATATTTCAAATATTATTCTAACAAATATAATTAAGATAGTATTCTAACAAATATTATTCAAATATTATTCAAACAAATATTTTTCAAATATTTTTCTAACAAATATTATTAAAATATTATTCTAACAAATATTATTCAAATAGTATTCTAACAAATATAATTCAAATGTTATTCTAACAAATATTATTTAAATATTATTCTAACAAATATTCTTCAAATATTATTCTAACAAATATTATTCAAATGTTATTCATACAAACATTATTTACATATTATTCTAAGAAAGTTTATTCAAATATGATTCTAACAAATATTATTAAGATAGTATTCTAACAAATATTATTCAAATATTATTCTAACAAATATTACTCAAATATTATTCTAACAAATATTTATTAAATATTATTCTAACAAATATTATTTAAATATTATTCCAACAAATATAATTCAGATAGTATTCTAACAAATATTATTAAAATATTATTCTAACAAATATTACGCAAATATTATTCTAACAAATATCATTCAAATATTATTCTAACAAATATTATTCAAATAGTATTCTAACAAATATTATTCAGATAGTATTCTAACAAATATTATTAAAACGTTGTTCTAACAAATATTATTCATATAGTATTCTAACAAATATTATTCAAATATTCTTCAAACAAATATTATTTAGATAGTATTCTAACAAATATTATTCATATATTATTCTAAAAATATTTTTCAAATATTATTCTAACAAATATTTTTCAAATATTATTCTTACAAATATTATTCAAATATTATTCTAACAAATATTATTCAGATAGTATTCTAACAAATATTATTCATATATTATTCTAACAAATATTTTTCAAATATTGTTCTAACAAATATTATTCAAATATTTTTCTAACAAATATTATCCTAATATTATTCTAACAAATATAAGTCAAATGTTATTCTAACAAATATTATTTAAATATTATTCTTACAAATATTATTCAAATATTATTCTAACAAATATTATTCAAATGTTATTCATACAAACATTATTCACATATTATTCTAATAAAGTTTATTCAAATATTATTCTAACAAATATTATTAAGATAGTATTCTAACAAATATTATTCAAATATTATTCTTACAAATATTACTCAAATATTATTCTAACAAATATTTATTAAATATTATTCTAACAAATATTATTAAAATATTATTCCAACAAATATAATTCAGATGGTATTCTAACAAATATTATTCAAATATTATTCTAACAAATATTATGCAAATATTATTCTAACAAATATTATTCAAATATTATTCTAACAAATATTATTCAAATAGTATTCTAACAAATATTAGTCAGATAGTACTCTAACAAATATTATTCAAACGTTGTTCTAACAAATATTATTCATATAGTATTCTTACAAATATTATTCAAATATTATTCTAACAAATATTATTCAGATAGTATTCTAACAAATATTATGCATATATTTTTCTAACAATATTTGTCAAATATTATTCTAACAAATATATTTCAAATATTATTCTAACAAATATTATTCAAATATTATTCTAACAAATATAATTCAGATATTATTCTAACTAATATTATTCAAATATTATTCTAACAAATATGTTTCAAATGTTATTCTAACAAATATTATTTAAATATTATTCTAACAAATATTATTGAAATATTATTCTACCAAATATTATTCAAATGTTTTTCTAGCAAATATTATTCACATGTTATTCTAATAAAGTTTATTCAAATATTATTCTAACAAATATTATTCAGATAGTATTCTAACAAATATTATTCAAATATTATTCTAACAAATATTACTCAAATATTATTCTAACAAATATTATTTAAATATTATTCTAACAAATATTATTCAAATATTATTCTAACAAATATTACTATAATATTATTCTAACAAATATTTATTAAATATTATTCTAACAAATATTATTTAAATATTATTCCAACAAATATAATTCAGATAGTATTCTAATAAATATGATTAAAATATTATTCTAACAAATATTATTCAAATATTGATCTAACAAATATTATTCAAATATTATTCTAACAAATATTATTCAAATAGTATTCTAACAAATATTAGTCAGATAGTATTCTAACAAATATTATTCAAACGTTGTTCTAACAAATATTTTTCATATAGTATTCTAACAAATATTATTCAAATATTATTCTAACAATTATTATTAAGATAGTATTCTAACAAATATTATTCATATATCATTCTAAAAATATGTTTCAAATATTATTCTAACAAATATTATTCAGATATTATTCTAACAAATATTATTCAGATAGTATTCTAACAGATATTGTTCATATATTATTCTAACAAATATTTTTCAAATATTGTTCTAACAAATATTATTCAAATATTATTCTAACAAATATTAATCAAATATTATTCTAACAAATATAATTCAAATGTTATTCATACAAACATTATTCACATATTATTCTAATAAAGTTTATTCAAATATTTTTCTAACAAATATTATTAAGATAGTATTCTAACAAATATTATTCAAATATTATTCTAACAAATATTACTCAAATATTATTCTAACAAATATTTATTAAATATTATTCTAACAAATATTATTAAAATATTATTCCAACAAATATAATTCAGATGGTATTCTAACAAATATTATTCAAATATTATTCTAACAAATATTATGCAAATATTATTCTAACAAATATTATTCAAATATTATTCTAACAAATATTATTCAAATAGTATTCTAACAAATATTAGTCAGATAGTATTCTAACAAATATTATTCAAACGTTGTTCTAACAAATATTATTCATATAGTATTCTTACAAATATTATTCAAATATTATTCTAACAAATATTATTCAGATAGTATTCTAACAAATATTATGCATATATTTTTCTAACAATATTTTTCAAATATTATTCTAACAAATATTTTTCAACTATTATTCTAAAAAATATTGTTCAAATATTATTCTAACAAATATAATTCAGATATTATTCTAACAAATATTATTCAAATATTATTCAAACAAATATTTTTCAAATGTTATTCTAACAAATATTATTTAAATATTATTCTAACAAATATTATTGAAATATTATTCTACCAAATATTATTCAAATGTGTTTCTAGCAAATATTGTTCACATGTTATTCTAATAAAGTTTGTTCAAATATTATTCTAACAAATATTATTCAGATAGTATTCTAACAAATATTATTCAAATATTATTCTAACAAATATTACTCAAATATTATTCTAACAAATATTATTTAAATATTATTCTAACAAATATTATTCAATATTATTCTAACAAATATTACTATAATATTATGCTAACAAATATTTATTAAATATTATTCTAACAAATATTATTTAAATATTATTCCAACAAATATAATTCAGATAGTATTCTAACTTATATTATTCAAATATTATTCTAACAAATCCTATTCAAATATTTTTCTAACAAATATTATTCAAATATTATTCTAACAAATATTATTCAAATAGTATTCTAACAAATATTAGTCAGATAGTATTCTAACAAATATTATTCAAACGTTGTTCTAACAAATATTATTCATATAGGATTCTAACAAATATTATTCAAATATTATTCTAACAATTATTATTAAGATAGTATTCTAACAAATATTATTCATATATCATTCTAAAAATATGTTTCAAATATTATTCTAACAAATATTATTCAGATATTATTCTAACAAATATTATTCAAATATTATTCTTACAAATATTATTCAGATAGTATTCTAACAGATATTGTTCATATATTATTCTAACAAATATTTTTCAAATATTGTTCTAACAAATATTATTCAAATATTATTCTAACAAATATTATTCAAATATTATTCTAACAAATATAATTCAAATGTTATTCTAACAAATATTATTTAAATATTATTCTAACAAATATTATTCAGATAGTATTCTAACAAATATTATTCAAATGTTATTCATACAAACATTATTCACATATTATTCTAATAAAGTTTATTCAAATATTTTTCTAACAAATATTATTAAGATAGTATTCTAACAAATATTATTCAAATATTATTCTAACAAATATTACTCAAATATTATTCTAACAAATATTTCTTAAATATTATTCTAAAAAATTTTATTTAAATATTATTCAAACAAATATAATTCAGATAGTATTCTAACAAATATTATTCAAATATTATTCTAACAAATATTATTCAAATATTATTCTAACAAATATTATTCTAATATTATTCTAACAAATATTCTTCAAATAGTATTCTAACAAATATTATACAGATAGTATTCTAACAAATATTATTCAAACGTTGTTCTAACAAATAATATTCATATAGTATTCCAACAAATATTAATCAAATATTATTCTAACAAATATTATTCAGATAGTATTCTAACAAATATTAATCATATATTATTTTAAAATTTTTCAAATATTATTCTAACAAATATTATTCAAATATTATTCTAACAAATATTATTCAAATATTATTCTAACAAATATAATTCAGATATTATTCTAACAAATATTATTCTGATATTATTCTAACAAATATTTGTCAAATGTTATTCTAACGAATATTATTTAAATATTATTCTTACAAATATTATTGAAATATTATTCTAACAAATATTATTCAAATGTTATTCTAGCAAATATTATTCACATATTATTCTAATAAAGGTTATTCAAATATTATTCTAACAAATATTATTTAGATAGTATTCTAACAAATATTATTCAAATATTATTCTAACAGATATTACTCAAATATTATTCTAACAAATATTATTTAAATATTATTCTAACAAATATTATTCAAATATTATGCCAACAAATATTATTCAGATAGTATTCTAACAAATATTATTCAAATATTATTCTAACAAATATTATTCAAATATTATTCTTACAAATATTATTCAAATATTATTCTAACAAATATTTTTCAAATATTATTCTAACAAATATTATTCAAATATTATTCTAACAAATATTATACAGATAATTTTCTAACAAATATTATTCAAATATTATTCTAACAAATATTACTCAAATATTTTTCTAACAAATATCATTCAAATATTATTCTAACAAATAGTATTTAAATAATATTCTAACAAATATTATTCAAATATTATTCTAAGAAATATTATTCAAATATTATTCTTGCAAATATTCGAAAAACTTACAACTTAAAATGTATTTTTAGAGAAGTTGCCCGAGCAGTCGACTTCCGTATTAAAAAAAATGTCCGACGCTCTGAACTGAAAATATTTTTTTTTATTTTTGAAAGTATGCGTGCTTTTTGTAGATTAATCTACCTCGTACTATGGGACGGTGGAGTGAAAATCATATCGTGGGTATCATAGGAGATATTTTTATATTTACCTAGATTTTAATATGTTCCTGAAATACTTAAAATGGCCATAGATCGGAAACTCTATAAGTAGCTTCAATATTGAAATATTAATATTAGAAAAAATAATTCAGAAAAGAATTTGTTTCCGTTTTATGTTGTTTTTTTATAGTCGGGATTATTACACATTTGTACATCCGTATTTTGTAAGGAACGAAAAGGTGATTTCAAAACACTCGTAAAATCCAATATTTTAGTGACCAATGTTTCCTCGGACTATTGCCTTGTTCACAATGTAATGTGAAAAATCTGCCTCCAATTCCTATCCAGTTTCTCCCTTATAAATTTGGTCATCATCGTAGTAACCCGTTACGTTTGTCGAGGTTGAACAAATGTAAAATAAAAAAATAAAATAAAAACTAAGAAAAATGAGGACCAAGAATTCGGAAATGGTCACTCTAAAATTGCAAACAGTCAATGCATGCGCCGACTTCAAAGCATTTTGGTGTATGCCATTACTTTTATCCAATTTTATTCGATTCAGTTTATTTGAAATAAAAGAAAAATAATACACAGTAAATGTTAGTGAAATCGAAAGCTTTTGCTGAATACTCATTATTTTGATAAGAAATTAAAAGTTTGTGTAAAAATTTAATGGATATTAATTTCCGATTTAGAAATATCAGAATATGTTTTAATGAAAAAAGGTAATTTTCCCTGAACAACTCCTAGTATTCCTGCTAATCTGTAATAGAGTTGATCTGCAATATGAAAGACCAAACACAGCTCTTAAAGCGTTTAGCTTGTTCTCAAATATTATGATTAACTCCCGGGATTCAGAGATGATGGGGAACATCTGTTGAAAAATATGTTTTTCGTTTTTGCGCCAGTGTCGGCTGCGTGAGTTTTCTAAGTACTGAATTGAATATCTACAGAGATAAAGAAAACAACAACACTACCCAAATATTTTCTTAAATGTATCCGTGAGAATGGCCTTTAGAGGGCTCTCTCTTGGTAGGATTTAGTTTCAGTCTTTCTATCAGCGCTTCGTTCATAAAAGGAACCGGAAGTTTTTTCGTGAACCGATTAAATGAAATAAAAAAGGGGCGGGAAAGGACGAGAAAACAATTTGGGATTTAACAACGCGGTTGAACGCCCCAACAGAAAGATACATATTTCATGAAATTATATTTCTCTGGAAAAAAATGCGATCTACATTGCTTTTATATATTATCGAATTACCGTTTATGAACGCAATTGAAACTTACAAAAACAATCGAAACTTACAAAACAATTCGACAAAAAAACATTATTCTCTTTATTTAGAACATATAACTTATAAAAATTTGTTGAAGGAAAAGAAAAAAAAAGAAAAAGGGGAAAAAATCAAACGAACAGAAGTCTTACCGCGTGTGTGTCGGGCGAGGTTGGGCGAAAGAGAGAGAGAGAGAGAAATCAAGACGCCACCCATAGTTTTAAAAGGTGTGTTCTGGTGGAAGCACGCGAAATCACGCGGGAAACATGTATAAAATGAGTTGACAGGTTAGGTCAGAGAGAGCTAGAGAGACAGCGGTGATCTTGAACTTGGCGACTGTTGCTTGCAAAGATGAATTCTTTTTTTTTTTTTATTTCTTTAATTTTGTTGTCCTAAACCAAGAACACTTCAACCTATTCCGCAGTGGCTACCTGCCTGAAAAACATGATAAAGCCGTTCAGTGGCGAAGACGATGTGGTGGCTTGGTTAAAGAAAGTGGACCTAGTGGTAAAGCTCCAAAAGATAGGCGACGCTACCACAGTGATAACGTTGTTCTTAGAGGGTGATGATGCGCTAGTCCTATATTTGGAGCTGAGCTGAGACGATTATAGCCAAATTGATCCAGGCATTTGCGGAAGGGCCATTTGAGGCGTACAACAAATTAAAAAAGAAGAGGTGGATGGAGGAATCCGTCGATGTGTAAATGAAGTCAAAAGATTGGAGGAACTGGCAGGAATTCGGAGACAGGTAGCGAATCACGTAGCAAAGATAGCATTCGTTACCGGGTTCCCTGAGGAGATCTCCAAGAGACTGCAGCAGGTCCCAGGTATCGAGACTTTGGAGATGAGTGATTTGCTCCCAACTGCAAGAATATTACTGAGCACCCAACCCTCTGAGGCTGTAGGAAGGGCGGCCACAGCGCAGAAGGATGAGAGCAAAAGCCGCCCGAGACCGCGAGGCGGATGTTTCGAATGTGGGGGCCCGCACCTGCAGAGAGACTGCAGGAAGTTCTTGGAAAGGAAGGTGTGCTACAGGTATGATCAGAGTGGTTACATGGCAGTTAACTGCAAGAGTTCGGGAAACTGTCAAGGGGGGGGGCGTAGCGCCAGCAGCTGCCCCAACTTGGGAATAATGGCGCGCTCGCAGCAGATGCCCAAGCGTGAAATCATGGTGGAAGGACAAGAAGCCCTGGCCCTGATCGACACTGGCTGTACCACTACCATTGTCAGAGGATGGAGAGGGAACGTTGAAATAGTGGCATTCGATGGGTCACGAGTGAAATGTCGAGGGAGGAGAACTGTCACAATTGAAATCGAGGATCACCGGATGAGAGTCCATGCGGTTGTCACTGATCACCTGGTGCCTGGCGTCCAAGCGATTGTCGGAATGGGCCTAATATGCCGACTTGTAGGTGTCACAGTCGGCAGCAATGGCGTGAGGTTCGGATTAGCGGGATGCGCAGTAACAGAGCAGATCAACGAAGGAATCTAACAGGTTGGAGAAAAGAAATGGATATCAATCCAGATTTTAAAGCGAAATTCGACGGGAATCAGTAGACAGTGGAGTGGCATGGAAGAATGAACCACCGACACTAACAAATAGAGTGGCATGTTACGACAAATCTCTCAAAGGAGGAGCAAGAAAGGATTTGAACGAGAAGTGTACAGATGGATTGAGGAGGGAATACTGTTGCCGTGGACGAATGACGTCGAATCGGGTATCTTGCCATTAATGGCCGTTCTGCAATCAACAAAAGGAAAGGTCAGACAAGTACTAGATTTTCGAGAATTGAACCGACACGTCGAGTGCCATACTGGAGGTGACCAGTCATTATAGGAGCAACTGGGCTTATGAAAAAGAACTTTAAAAAGTACATAGCAAGCATACCCGGTGAACCAAGTGCAAGTGAAATACAAACGATTACACTGAAAGCGACGGCTAGAATCCTGAAAAGATCTCTTGGTTGGATTCACTAAAATAGGGGTAAATGTCAGACATCTGGTTGGATGCCCCACCCCCTAGAAGAAAAAAGTTTAAGAATAATGAAAAAAAAAAAAGAGAGGTGACGCTATAGATATATGCAGTGACACCATTAGAGAATGGAGGCAAATGAACGGTGCCTCTAATTTGGTCGATCTAAAATTTGCCTATTTACAACTCCGCGTAGCTAAGAAACTCTGGAAGTACCAGTTGGTCAGATATAAAGGCAGAACCTACTGCCTTACGAGGGTGGGGTTCGGGCTGAACTCACCACCCAAGATCATGTCAACCATTCTTAGGAAGATTCTAGAAAGAATGGGGAAAGGAGATGGCGCCGTGAGCTCATATATCGACGACATCCTCGTGAATCAAACTCTGGTGACTGTAGGGGAGGTCGTGATTCACTTGAAGAAGACGGGTTGGTCGCCAAGGCACCGAAAGAATAGGATGGACAAGCGGCTTCGGGAATAAAGCTGAAACGAAATGCGTCGGGTGGCCTGGAATTTCGAAGGGGAAACTAGATCACACAAATGAAAGAAGAGCTCAACAAGCAGGAGCTTTTTTTCGATATGCGGCAGACTGATTGGACATTACCCCATTGCTGGCTGGCTTTAGACCAGCCTGCAGCTACATTAAGAGGCATGCCGAATGTGAAGGATAGGATGATAAAGTGGGAGGAAGAACAAACGCCTTGATTGAAGAGATCCAGAAAGAAGTGGGAAGACCCAGTTCAGGAAATGTGGAACGTGCCGCGAACACTGGATGGAGTCGTGTGATGTGATGCAAGCAGCATTGCAACAGGGGTCGTCTTGGAAGTGGGTGGAGTGGTTGCGGAGGATGCGGCCTAGCTAAGGAAGAAGGATGATTCTAGCCACATCAATGTAGCAGAATTGAATGCAGCTACCAGTGAGTGAATCTGGCCTTAAAATGGGGCCTGCGCAACATCCGTGTGAAAACAGACTCTACCACTGTGTTTGCTTGGTTGAAATCAATGGTTTCACATGGCAAAAAGATAAGGACGGGGACAACAGGGACTATCAAACTCTGTGATGAAGTATGGGTGAAGCCCCCCCCCTCGGGGCACGATGTACCATACACTGGAGCAGAGGAATCGTAACTGGGAATAATACTAGCAACAACATTGCGGTAGATGGAGCATTGAGACATATTCTTGATATCAGGCCAGTGGAAAATGAAACAGTGAAAAGTGCTGTGCATCGGGAGGGTGGGAGACATCGCAGAGACCAAGTAGGGACAGACGATCGCCACAGTGGATGAGGGATTACGAAATGTGATCTAGAGATCAGGGAAGCTTGTTATTTAAAGTTAACAGAAGGAAAAAAAGAAAAAAGAGAAAAAATCAAACGGACAGAAGTCTTACCGCGTGTGTGTCGGGCGAGGTTGGGCAAAAGAGAAAGAGAAATCAAGATGCCGCCCATAGTTTTAAAAGGTGTGTTCTGGTGGAAGTCATGCGAAATCACGCGGGAGGCATGTATAAAAGGAGTTAACAGGTTAGGTCGGGGAGAGGTAGAGAGGCGAAGGTTGATGACTGGCGACTGTTGGTTTGCAAAGACGAATTCTTTTTTTTTTTATTATTTCTTTAATTTTGTTGTCCTAAACCAAGAACACTTCAAAATTCCTTAGTAAAGAAAATGACATTTACTTACAACAAGTTCGCTCTTACTTAAAAGGTTAGACAAAATATTTTTGTCTAAAAGCATGTTTTAGTAAAAAAAAAAGTTATAAAAAATTGTCTTCCTCAATTTTTTACATATGGATTGATAATTTCTATTACTTAGATTATTCTCACAATGTTTCGGTCGATGTAACCTACGACATCAAAAGGTTACATCGACCGAAACATTGTGAGAATAATCTAAATGATACAAGTTATAAAAAAACATTTACTTATATAAAGTGCAATGCTTAAATAAAAACCACGTCATATTTTCTTTAAAAATAATGCTTCTATTCTTTAATGTATTCCTTTCTTTAAAACAAATAAACAAATAAACATGACGTCATTTTCTTGCAGAATCGTAACGCTTTTTGTTTAATTACGTATTATAAGATTTTAATATTTTAATTTTAATAAAGATAAAATAATATTTAATGAATATCAGAGAAAGAAAGGTCAATAATTACTACGATTATTATATTAACCCAGCAAAACGACGGTGTTTTTAAGTAAACAATGAACCACGTATTTTATAAAGCGATATGAATAGAGAGAGATTAGGCAGGATGTGAAGAGACTGCGATTCAATTATTATTAACTAGCTGTACCCGGCCACGCGTTGCTGTGGCTTAGTTTTTTTTTTAGTGGAAAACAAACAGAAAAAAAAAAAACTTATGTTTTATATGTTTATGTTCTGAAACCTTGTGGATGTACAATATTTTGAGACTTGTTAATGGTTATTGCAAACACCCAGCGGATTGTAAAGTGCAACATCTTAAATGAAAATAGTATATCCGTTGAAATCATTCAATGCACGTTCGCTTCCCGTTTTTCCTAAGGTTGACAACGGGTAAAATATGGGGGGTTAATTTTACTATATATATATATATATATATATATATATATATGTGTGTGTGTGTGTGTGTGTGTGTGTGTGTGTGTGTGTGTGTGTGTGTACGTACTTGAAAATTTCGTAAATTAAGACGTTTAGCGATTTTCTTTTTGTATGAAAGCATAGTGTTTTATCAATAATAAATCGATGGAAAAAATAAAAAGGAAATTTTTCAAGAATAAACTCAAAAAAGTGGGAGACCGATGATAATTCAGAAGAAAGAAAGAAAAGCGAAAAGAATTTAAAAATGTTGTAGGATAAGTTTAAAAAAAAAGAAAAGTTTGGTGAGCTGTTGCTTTTTTAATCAAATAAATAGTCCTGTTTTCGCACATATTTTGGAAAAATATTGCTTTCAAATATAATTAATGAGAATATTGGTAAACATTATTATTTTAGCGAAAATCGGAAATCGAAATATTGATGTTTAAGTGAAACCAGTAGTATCTGATAAATTATCATGTCGCAGTAATGAACATATCTAAAACTTACGAAAAACGGTAAGGTAGAAATTAATTAATAAAGAGCATAATTTACGAAGAAATTAAAAATTGTAGCTCTTTCCTTTGTGTTTACAAACATAGCCAAAATAATTTTGCTATTGAATCATGGACGATTTAACTAATGTTGACATGACAATTAGGTAGATAGCATTGCTTATTGTTGAAATTAACAAAAAAACGCGATTAGTTATCAAAATATAAAATCAACTTTTCGGCTGTCAGATTTCGCTATAATTACGAAGAAGCACCCTTTTTTATCGACCGACCTGTACAATAAACACCCCGCCCAAAAATGTTGGTAATCTTGTAGAAGAGTTGACCCGGGCCATCGGAATTTTCCGTCAATTATGGTTCGGGCTCGACCGGGAGTTAACGGGTGAAGCCGAGCAAAGTAAAAGATGCAGACAAATTTCAAAACAAACTAACCGGAAAAAAATAAAAATACAATAAATAGAAAATAAAAATCTACTGTAAATTTACTGAACAAATAAACAATTTTTATTTTTATCAATAAAAATTGTTTATTTTCATTTTTACCGAACACGCGTACACATAAACCATTAGAAAAAGGAAATACGCAGTACCCCTATATACACAGAATAATAGGGAACAGCAGGCCGACAACTACAAAGTAAGTAATAGTGTGATTTGTATCGTATGCAAGAACACACACATGACTGTAATGATCTAAGCATTAAATGAACTTGACGCCATGAAAAATACTATGTCTCTCCGTGACGCAATAATTTAATTTTAGTAACCGTTCGTTTATAAAGGGAAGAATTAGATTCCGCAAACTGAGAATTTTAAGAGGTCAGGCAATCACAATGGACGGACTTTGTGAAGGAATTTTTATTATTTATGAATCGGAAATTGGAAAAATATGTTAGATTTATGCTAGTAATGGTCGATGAAATCACAGTATCTGTGGAGCGTGTAGAATGCGTCCCGGTGAGAACTGGAAGCAGTGTTAGTACTACATATTAAAAATGAAAATAGAAACTCTTTTTTCTATAGATGTTGCGATTGTGATGGTGTTGTTCGTAAGATGCAATGTAGTATTTTAATATCACGACTGAATACGTTCAAAATGGTGTTCGAAAGCCACATAAGATAGTAGCTTTTAGCCTAGACGTATTGAATTTGTATGTGCCATCTATTGTTGCAAACATAAGATACTTTGGTCCACAGGTGAATTTCTGCAGTCATCTTATTATATATGTAGATAGAAAGATAAGTATGTTTTCCAAATTTTAAATTCGTTTGAGAATAACGTAATATCTTTTAGAAAACTGTCAATGTTTCGTTTACAAACAAAATCTTCATTATAATGAAGCATATTCATATACGCTCCCCCTTTTTCTCTCTCTCTCTCTCTCTCTCTCTCTCTCTCTCTGTGCAACATATCTTTGCAAAGTAGAGATGCAGTATATATAGAGAGTGAAAAAAGAAATTCTGAGAACCAAACATTCCATATTATTGTGATTAACGGCGCGTATGCGTGTTGAGCGATAATTACGGAGGTAGATGAGGTCGCGTTAAAACTTAAATAACTTTGCAAAGTTAATGAGCAAAATATATGCATTGTCGATCTATTATTGTTAAAGAATAGAATGAATCAACAAAACGTCAAGCTGCCACTTTTAGTCAAGAGCATACGTTAATCTTAATTGGAATGCAAGTGCGATGGTAGATACATACACACACATATGTATGTGTGTATGTATGTACGTATGTATGTAAATGGATGTATATATATATATATGTGTGTGTGTGTGTGTGTGTGTGCTTATATATGCATGCTTATATATATGTTATTGAAGACATATTTGTATGACTCATGGGTAAATATATGTATATGCATATATATATATATATGTGTGTGTGTATATATATATATGTATATATGTATGTATATATATGCATATATGTATATGAAAATATATATGTATAGACAGGCATCCATGTACATATTTATATATACATATGTGCATATAGGTATATATATATATATATATATATATATATATATATATATGCGCGTATATATATATATATGTGTGTGTGTATATATATATATGTATGTGTGTCTATAAAGATAGGCATATAGATGTATACATATAGATATGTATATATATATGTATAAAAGGTATGTATATATATATATATATATATATATGTATTTATAAGTATGGGCATATATATATCGGTATGTTTATTATGTATGGGTATGTACATATATATGTATATATGTGTATATATAGGTATACATATATATATGTATATAGCTTTGTATATTTAGGTATGTATATGTATATATATATTTATATGTATGTATATATGTTTACGCAGGTATTTATATAAATATATGTAGGTATGTATATATATGTTCATATAGGTAAGTATATATAGGTATGTACATATATATATGCATATATAGATATGTATATATAGGTATGTATATATAGGTATGTATATATGTGTATGTATAGGTATACATGTATGTATATCAAGGTATGTGTATATATATATATATATATAGGTATGTATATAGGCACATATACTTATGCATGTATACGCACATATAAGTACGTATATATGCGTATACAGACTGTATATATGTTTATATGCATGTATATATGTGTGTATATAATTGTGTATATAGATATGTATATATATACATATATATATGTATATATATACATATATATATGTATATATTTGTGTATATATATGTATATATATATATATATATATATATATATATATGTGCATGTATATATATGTATGTATTAGCGATGGTATGATTCCAAAATTTTTCCTGATTCCGATCCAATTATCGATTCTGTTCTTAATTTCCGATTCTGATTGGATTCTTGATTCCGAATCCGATTCTTTTATATTTTATGAGTATTTAATTAGAGATTTGTTGAGGGTTTTTTTTTTTGTCTTTTTTGTTTTTCTTTTTGTAAATTTGCAAATTATTACATAAACCCCCGCGAAATTTCCTCGTATATTTTTCTCAAATGTTTTCCTTGTAATTGATTAAAAATTGTAATTGATTAAAAATTGTAATAGATTAAAAATTGTCAAGAAAAGATTTATTTGGATTCAGATCGTTGTTGGTGTAGAAGATGCTACTTGAAAGTTTTCATAAACAGTTGAAAACAGTCGACGACTGGTAGACAAAATAAGAAAACGAAGTAAGAACAAAATATTAACAACACCTCCTCCCATTGTTATGAACGAATTTCTAAGTAATATTGTTACTATTTAGAAAACCATTGTTCACGATGCCCCAAAAACTCGTACCTGGAAAACCCGTACCCGGAAAATTCGTATATTTTTGCTCGGTAGAAAAACTTGTCCATTATTGAATAAATATCAATTAAAAGCACATTTTATGACCGTTCTTGTTTTTAAAGGTGACTACGCACCCCAATAATATTTTTAAAAATTGTAAACCATATATTTATTATAAAATAGATTTAGTTTTAACACTTTGTGAAAGAGAACATTTATGTATTATCAAAGAAAGCAAATATTTTATTCAGAAGAATTAATTTAGTTTAAACAATTCTTGTATTATTACGAAACAAAAATAGGAAACACGGTACTTACGCATTTTTGTTAACGCGCTGAAATAATAACATTATAAACATGGGGAGGGGAGAGTGTTTTGTGCTTCCACCTAATAATTTAATTTAAAAAATATCGTGAAACTAGAATTTCACCCGAAAAACTATTTAAAAATAGTGCGGTACCAAAAATACAAAAAGTGTTTTCAGTACTTACGTATTATTTGATAATATAAGATTTTTTTGTTTGTTTGTTTGTTTAAAGGTCATTTGGGGGCACTCCTGAAGTATGCAGACGGCGGCTATTGTTAGGGGGCGATAACTCCAATTTCTTCTTGGTCAAATAACGCAGCAAATAAGTAACAAACAAGATTTCTTTTCGAACAGAAAAATATTTGAAACCAAAGTATTTATTGTATTAAAATGTATCAATATATAATTGTAAAAACGTTTAAAATATGAGTTTACTAAAACAATTAAATAATGAAAGCAACATCGGATTTTTATAAAGTGAAATAACTTTTTTTGCAAACAAATAAATAATTTAAATGAAACATTTTATTTAATTAAAGAAACCTTGAAGGATCAACAAAAATTAACACTTAAATGTTTTTTGACCGAAAAGCGCCACCTGGCGACAGTTTAGTGAAACGCATCAAGAAAAGGTCGCCGCCGTTCGTATACTTCTGAAGTGTCTTTTGTTGTTTCGTGAACAAAAAAAGTGTTAAATCTAAATTATTTTTTTCTAAATAAAATATTTGTTTTGTTACTTGATAATATAAGAAGTATTTTCGTTTTTTATTTGTTTCGTAATAACACAAGAAATGTTCAAAACTAAAATAATTTTTTAAATAAATATATGGTTTCGTTTTTCGTGTCTTCCGTTCGATTTCGTTACATAATCAACCGTATCAATTTCTGGTAGCTTGATTTTTTTTCCGAGCAGTGATCTTGGACATTACCGAAAAAATATACAAATTTATTTTCTTCTTGAGGGGGTCATTTTACAACTATATCTACCACAGTATTTTCTTTAATTTTCTATTTTTGAGCGACTATCGAGACTCATAAGCATGATTCTCTCATATCGGGTATTTTTGTTCCAAAGTAACAATCGATATCACTTGTTTTTTAATTAAATAAATAATAAAATAAGTTGAACCACTAAAAATTACAGAGCTAGGTAGAAAAGTCAATTTTTTTTTTAAAGTGTAAATAAGTAAAAATATTAAAAAAAAAAATATTATGGGATGTGTATTCTCTTTTAAAAACAATATCTTTCTCAAGAACGGTAATAAAATGTGTTTTCGATCGATATTTATTCAATAATGGACGAATTTTCCGCGGACGAGTTTTCCTACATTTTCTTAACATGGGTAGGGCGTCGGCATTGTTAACTATTATATGCCGTTCGTCTATGAATGAAGTTTAAATTTTATTTTAATTACAAAAATTTGGTAGGTTGATTTGCCTTATTGTAAAAACAGCTAGATAATAATAATAATAATAATAATAATAATAATAATAATAATAATAATAATAATAATAATAACAACAACAACAAATTTGTAGATTTATACTCTCAGCTAAATTTCTATTCAATAATAAAATATTACTTTAAAAAAAACTTGATGGAATGAAAAGCAATCATTTCAGTATGTAGAGTGGATGATAAGTTTCGAATATAAATTTAACGTGAAATAATCGGTAATTCTTCTTTTGGGACGCCCGCACGCCAGATTTCAATCTGCCATTTTTGTTTTTAGTACGTCATAAAAACAAATTTCTCCAGAAAAAAAAGTGTACACTTTTATCTAGCGAATAAATGAGCTGAAGTCGATGTTTTGCTTCTAAAACAAAACAAAATTCTTTTATAAATCTCTCCGTAGCGTACGAGAAAATATTTTCTACTTGAACAAAAATGAATAGTTTATTTTTACAAGAACATTTATACATTTATCTAGCCCATAAACATAAAATTACGTATGAAAAGCTACGTTTATTATTTTTAAAAATCCAACTTATATTCTAATACAAATTTAGGTAAAAATGGCACTAGTAAAATAGCACCGGTAAAGATTGAACCGGAAAAAATGGCATCGGTAAAAATGGCAAAAGTGAATAAAAAAGGTCAAAATGTCACGTTGACAACGGAAACGTAGAAATGTTCAAGAAGTGCGAGCCAAGCTCACATTCTTCTAGTTTAAAATCCTCCCCTAAAATAAGATGAAATAGATATTTTTAGTAGACATTTACACAGGCTTTAAACAGGCTTTGAAATGGGGGCTAATCACGGTCAAAGTAAAACTGAAAATGCTTTTTGTTATTTTGACCGATTCTTTTAGCAAGCCAGTGTGAAAAGTTTTTAGAAAAGTAAAGATAAGGACTATAACAGTTTATTGCTGTTATATCCACTCACTTTTTTCTCTATTCGTTTGACTGTTCATCATATCATAACCCTAACAAAGCCATTATCGAAGCACCAGCGGAAAGCCATGCTTATAAAACCAACGGTGAGTTCTTTTATATGATAGGGGCGCGTCTTCAATATGTTCTCTTCAGAGCACAATTGAACGATGATACATGACGTTTGCGTTTTAAACTTTAATTCAAGCCATTATTTATAAAAAATAATTTGATAAAATTAACAGTAGGTTCTCTACTTTACAATGTACTGCTAAGAGGCGTGTGAAGCTTCCTCCCGGTCACTATGATGGGTCTCCGACCAGAGCATGCAATCAATCGATTTGATTGAAAACGATTTCACCGATTTTAATGACAATAAAAATCTGGGAGTGTGAAAAACTTGTTAATTCAATCCCGGGCAACGTCGGGTTTCTCTGCTAGTAATAGCTAATTTTTTTTTCACAACAAAATAGTTATAATTGCAATTTTTTTTTTTTTTTTTACATGGAGGTCACCAATTATCAAGGCCCGGATGGGATAATATCGCGTTAATCATTAGTAATGGAGATTTGATAAAATGTCTTACTTAAAGGGGGCGGTTTATCAGAGATTTGTTTATGTTGGACTTGAAGACATCCAAGTTGTAGTCAGGTGGGAAACACGCAAACGGAACAGAGTTCCACAGGCGTGTACTTCTAAGAAAGAAGCTTTGTTCATGGAATCTACGTTTTGATTTAGGCACAGATAACGAGTGAAGAAAATTATTGACAGTGGATTCAGCTAGACGGGTGTTTTTTGTGAAAGATTGGCGAGGGGGGGGGACCAGAGATTAGAGCTCAAACGAGCACTTGCCATGGTAGTAACGATAAAACAAAAACAGGCTCGCAACGTCTCTTCTGTGGGAGAGAGGTTGCAGTGAAGAGAAAAGGGCATCCCCCACCCAAGTCTATTTTGAACTCTGTCACGGCAGGATAGGCTGTTTTTAGCAGCTCCTGCCCAGATGTGGCAGCAGTACTCCATCCTTGGATGTACTTGGCTTTTATACAGATAAAGAATTGCATCAGCAGTGAGATATCTTCTGGAGCGGTAGAAGGATCCCACCATTTTTCCAGCGACCTTGGAAACAGACTTGATGTACGTGTTCCATTTAAGATCAGGTGTAAAGGTCAATCCCAGAAACTTGTCAAAACATGGAGCCTCCCCAAGACGAGATCCATCAATTTCAATTGGTGCCAGATGGGGATCAGAGCGTTGATGATGGAAAGATAGGAGCTTGGTTTTAGATGCATTAAAAGTAACCAGCCACCTCTTCCCCCATTGTACCATGCGCTCAAGATCAGAGGAGAGAGAATCAGAGAGAACTTTTTCATTTACGGCTTTAGATATGTTGCCATAGATGGTCGTGTCATCAGCATAGATGTCAACGAATGATTTAAGTATGTGTTTTGGGAGATCGTTGATGTAGATCAGGAAGAGAGTTGCGCCCAGGATGGACCCCTGAGAAACTCCAGCGTTAATACTGTGAACTTCTGCTTTCTGCCCATCGACCACTACACTTATGAGCCTATCAGCGAGAAATGATTTAATAATTGAGAAAACATTTCCAGTTATACCGTCGCTGGAAATCTTGCAAAGTAGGCCTTTGCGCCATACCTTATCGAAGGCCTTTGATATGTCAAGAGCAATTGCCCTAGAGAGGAAGCCTTTGTCGAGAGATTCACTATTCCTATGAGATATAACCGTTAGCACATCTGCTGTAGATGTAGCAGAACGGAAACCATATTGCATGTCACTAAGAAAGTTATTTTTGCTGAGGTGGTTGACTACTTCTTTATTTAATATGGATTCCAACAACTTACTCATGACACACAGGAGACTTATTGGTCTGTACTGAGAGGGAGATGACTTATCACCTGAGTTCTTAAATACAGGGCATACTGATGAGGTTTTCCAGGGTGTTGGGAAGCACTTCTCCTTAAGGCAACATTTAAACAGTTTTGTAAGTATGGGGGCAAGTTCTGGTTGATGTTTTTTCAACATTATAATTGGAATGTCATCAGGGCCAGTTGATTCACTGAAATCAAGGTTCTTGATTAGCTTGGCGACATCACACACAGATATTTGTATGTTGCATAGCATGTTGTCTGTTATAGGAGGAAATACGGGGAGTTGATGCCATTCTTCATATAGGGTAGAATTAGCTGCAAATTCTTGGCAAATAGTTTGGCCTTGTCTGATGCTGATGAGATGACCTCAAGTCCATTGATAATGGTTGGGATAGAACGCACGCTTCTGTTCAGGATACTGTTTGCTATTTGCCAAAACTGGTGGGAACCAAGCCGCTGCTCAGCTACTTTGGATTTAACAGACTGAGCATATAGCTCTCTTGCATTTTTATTACTCTTTTACAGTGGTTGCTGACAGTCCTGAAAGCAGCTTTACTCTCAGTACATCTATTACGTTGGTAGCAATGGAAAAAGTGATTTCTGTGTGCGATGGCAGAACCTAGGCTGGCTGTTAGGTTTTTGTTGGAATTTTTTGGATGGTATGAATCGGTCTATCCCTACAATTAACCATTAGGTAAGGTCTGATACTATAGAGGACACATCCTTTTTAAACATGGAATGCAGAGGTAGATCAGATATCTACCGAAGCTATTCCAATTAGCCATAGGGTGTCGATATACAGTACAGTGGAGAGGTACGTCTGAAGACATTACATTTCATTTTTATCTTAACTGATACAAACGAGTGGTCGGAAGATCCCAGAGGAGATAGAACGGAACATGAACATAGCTCAGGGGAAGTTATGAGGAAAAAGGTCTTGCATACTGACCGGTAGTATCGGGTACACGGGTAGGTTTGTGAACAATCTAAGTGAGATCATAGGCAATGACGAGATCATGGCAGAACTTCCCCTCGTCATCTGTCTTGTTTGACTGGGTCAGCCATTCCACATTGTGGACAATGAAGTCACTACAAATGTGAATGTTAGCTGAAGGATGAGCAGACAGGATGTGATTAATTTTCTCAGCTATACTCTTAAAGATAGTAACTCCGCTGTTGTGGGGGTGACAGAGGGCAAATATAAATGCGGAGGTGTAAGGAAGTTCAGCTCGGAAGCACATATAAGGTACATTAGGGTCTTCTCTGGAAATATCTCTACCACAAGGAAAGACATCTTTAATGTAGGCACATATTCCATGCCCATGGCTATCTTGGGGGTCAGATTTAGATGTTAAGTTAGAATATCCTTTAATTATGAATTCGTCTAGTTTCGCTTAGGAAGAATATATCCAGTTTTGTCTCCTGTAATTGGGTTTCAATCTCTGGAAGGTTGGAACATAGACCCCTGATGTTGGAGAAGGAGACATGGTAGTAGGGGTCTACGTTGGAAGATGGGGTTCTAGGTTTATTCGTGATTTTTTTTTTCTGGAGATAATTCATGTTTAGGTTTTGGGATTTTTGGAACAGGTCGACAGACTTGGTTAGAGCAGAACAGAGAGGGAAAGTAAGAGGGAAAAAGACAAGAAAAAAAAAATTGGGGGGGGGGACATAAACAAACAAAAACAAGTCAAAGGTAATGATAATTTTATAAATATTGGCAAACTAGAACAGTACCCTATTCAAAGTTAGCAGCAAACGGTGTTTGGTCATATAATTTTTCTGATATTAACCTTTATCAGTAATATGACTTCCGGCGATTGTTGCGAGTTGCATTTCAGTGAAAAGAGAAAATGAACTGGTACGAAGATTTGAAAGAGGACACGAACATGTGTGTGACGGGTATAAAGAGAAGCATATTTTTTAAGACAGAAAGAGGAAGCAGGGAGTAAAAAAAAGGATTATGAGATTACAACGTAAATGGGAGGTAATCATAAAAGGATCTATGATAAGAGTTATCATACTTACTTTCAACGTCCCCCCTTGCTCTCAGCATATTATTATTATTATTATTATTATTATTATTATTATTATTATTATTATTATTATTTATCTATTTATTTATTTATTTTTACAAAAACAAAGATATGTGAGAGCAGATTAGTGTCAGTTTAGGGTCCGAATAAAAACTTTTAAAATTTGTCAAGCTTCATCCGGGTTGGAGGTTTTGTCATGATGTCGGCGATCATGTCTGCTGTGAGACAGTAAATTAATTGTATTACGTTATTATTCAGAGCTTCTCCAATAAAATGGTATTTAATGTCGACATGTTTACATCTCTGCTGATGAATGAGATCTTTAGAAAACGCTATAACGCTTTAACTGTCTCCGAATATTTTGATCGGGACGTGTTCTCAGTGTAGATCCATTTCCTTGAATAGTTGCACAAGGTATAGCCCCTCTTGGTTGGCTTTTGCTAGCGCTACGTACTCAGCCTCACATGTGGATAGAGCGACCGTACGTTGCCTTTTTGACTTCCAGGAAATAGGTGACCCATCTTGGGTTGGGCTAAAGCAATATCCAGATGTACTGCGTACGTGTTTAGCTGCCACCCAAGAGTATTTGGTCACATTTATGTTTTAAGTGTGGTTTGTCACATTGATGTATTGAGTGTATTAAGTCACATAGATGTATTTAGTGTATTTGGTCACATGGATGTATTGAGTGTATTTGGTCACATTGATTTATTTAGTGTATTTGTGTGACATGGATGTACAGAGCTTATTTGGTCACATTGATATACTGAGTGTATTTGATCACATTGATATATTAAGTGTATTTGATCACATTGATTTATTGAGTGTATTTGGTCACATTGATTTATTTAGTGTATTTGTGTGACATGGATGTACAGAGCATATTTGGTCACATTGATATAATAAGTGTATTTGGTCACATTGATGTATGTAGTGTATTTGATCACATTGATGTAGTGAGTGTATTTGGTCACATTGATGTATTGAGTGTATTAGTGTGAGATGGATGTATTGAGTGTATTTGGTAAAATTGATGTATTAAGTATATTTGGTGACATTGATATATTCAGTGCATTTGGTCAAATGGATGTATTGAGTGTATTTGATCACATAGATGTATTGAGTGTATTTGATCACATTGATGTATTGCATGTATTTAGTCCCATGGATGTGTTGAGTGTATTTGGTCACATTGATGTATTGAGTGTATTTGATCATATTGATGTATTGAATGTATTTGGTCACATTGATATATTGAGTGTATTAAGTTACATTGATATATAAAGTGTATTTGATCACATTGATGTATTGCATGTATTTAGTCCCATGGATGTGTTGAGTGTATTTGGCCACATGGATGTATAGACTGTATTTGGTCACATTGATGTATTGAGTGTATTTGGTCACATTGATTTATTGAGTGTATTAAGTTACATTGATAAAGAAAGTTTATTCGGTCAAATTGATGTATTTAGTATATTTGGTTACATTGATAAATTCAGTGTATTTGGTCTGATGGATGCATTGAGTGTATTTGATCACATGAATCTATTGAGTCTATTTGGTCACATTGATATATTAAGTGTATTTAGTTACATGAATGCATTGAGTGTATTTGGTCACATTGATGTATTGAGTGTATTTGGACACATTGATGTATTGAGTGTATTTGGTAACTTTGACATACTAAGTGTATTTGGTCACATTGATGTATTGACTGTATTTAGTCACATGTATGTAGTCAGGGTTATTTGGTCACATGGATGTATTGAGTATATTTGGTCACATTAGTGTATTGAGTTCTTTTCGTCACATTGATGTATTGAGTTTATTTAGTCACATTGATGTATTGAGTGTATGTGGTCATATTGATATATTACGTGTATTTGGTCACATGGATGTATTAAGTGTATTTGGTCACATGGATGTGTTGAGTGTATTTGGTCACACTGATATATTAAGTGTATTTTGTCACATGGATGTATTAAGTGTATTTGGTCACATTGTTGTATTGAGTATATTTCGTAACATTGATGTATTGAGTGTATTTTATCACATTGATGTATTAAGTGTACTTGGTCACATGGATATATTAAGTGCATTTAGTCACATGGATGTATTGAGTGTATTTAGTCACATTGATGTATTGAGGGTATTGGGTCACATTTATTTTTTTAGTGTATGTGTGTGGCATGGATGTATTGAGTGTATTTGGTCACATTAATATATTAAGTGTATTTGGTCACATTGATGTACGTAGTGTATTTTATATCATAGATTTAATGAATCTACTTGGTCACATTGATGTATTGAGTGTGTTTGTGTGACATGGATGTATGGAACGTATTTGGTCACATTGATATATTAAGTGTATTTGGTCACATTGATGTATGTAGTGCATTTGATCACATAGATTTAATGAGTCTATTTGGTCACATTGATGTATTAAGTGTATTTTGTCGTATTGATGTATTGAGTGTATTTGGTCACATTGATGTATTGAGTGTATTTGGTCACATTGATGTATTGAGTGTATTTGGTCACATGTATATATTAAGTGTATTTAGTCACAATGGTGTATGTAGGTTATTTGGTCACATTGATATATTGATTGTGTTTAGTTACATTTATATATTAAGTGTATTTGGTCAAATTGATGTATTGAGTGTATTTGGTCACAGAAATCTATTGAGTCTGTTTTTTCACATTGATATATTAAGTGTATTTGGTTAACAGATCTGTTGAGTGTATTTGGTTACTTTGACATACTAAGTGTATTTGGTCACATTGATGTATTGAGTGTATTTGGTCACATTTATGTATTGAGTTCTTTTCGTCACATTGATGTGTTGAGTGTATTTGGTCACATTGATATATTAAGTGTATTTGGTCACATTGATGTATTGAGTGTATTTTGTCACATGGATGTATAGAGTCTATTTGGTCACATTGTTGTATTGAGTGTATTTGGTCACATTGATGTATTGAGTGTATGTGGTCACATTGTTGTGTATGTTATCACATTGATATATTAAGTGCATTTGGTCACATGGATGTATTGAGTGCATTTGGTTACATTGACATACTAAGTATACTTGGTCACATGGATATATTGAGTGTATTTGTGTGACATGGATGTATGGAGCGTATTTGGTCACATTGATATATTAAGTCGAATTGATGTATTGAGTTCATTTCCTGACCTTGATGAGTTAAGTGTATTTGATCACATTGATGTATTGAGTGTATGTGATCATATTGATATATTCAGTGTAGTTGGGTACATTGATGTATTGAGTGTATTTTGTCACATGGATGTATTTAGTGTATTTTGTCACATAGCTGTGTTGAGTGTATTTGGTCACATTGATATATTAAGTGTATTTGGTCACATGTATATATTAAGTGCATTTTGGTCACATGAATTGATTGAGTGTATTTTGTCACAATGATGTATTGAGTGTATTTGGTCATGTTGATGTATTGAGTGTATTTGGTCACATTTATGTATTAAGTGTGGTTTGTCACATTGATGTTTTTTTGTTTTTGTTTTTGTTTTTTTTTACATAGGCATCACCACATTATCAAGGCCAAGAGGCCACTCAAGGATAAGGGTTAAAGATTGTACATTAGAAATTGGACAATATAGTAATCATTAGTAATGAAAATTTGGAAAATTTGATAACTTATATGGAACGGCTCATCAAGAACTTATTTACGTTAGACTGGAAGACAACCATATTGTAGTCAGCCGGAAAGCAGGAAAACAGAAGACAATTCCACAGGCGTGCAGTTCTAAGAAAGAAGCTTTGTTCATGGAATCTACGTTTAGGTTTAGGCACAGATAAAGAGTGGGGGGAATTATTGATAGTGTTTACAGCTAGACGAGTGTTTCTTGTGAAAGTTTGGCGAGGGGGGAGCATAGATTGAAGCTCAGTCGAACACTTTCCATGAAAATAACGATACATCAGCGACAAACTCGCAACATCTCTTCTGTGAGATAGAGGTTGCAAGGAAGAGAAAAGGACATCTCCTACGAGGCTACGAAGTCTATGTTGAACTTTATCAAGGCAGGCCAAGTCCTTTCTAGCAGCTCCTGCCCAGATGTGGCAACAGTATTCCATCCTTGGACGTACCTGGCTCTTATATAGATAGAGAATAGCATCAGCAGTGAGATATCTACCGGATCGATAGAAAGATCCCATCATTTTTCCAGCGGCATTGGCAACAGATTTGATGTACGTGTTCCATTTAAGATCAGGAGTAATGGTCAAGCCAAGAAGCTTGTCAAAACTTGAGGCCTCCTGAAGACGAGAGCCATTCATTTCAATTGATGCCAGATGTGGATCAGAATGTTGATGATGTAAAGAGAGAAGCTTGGTTTTAGATGCATTAAAAGTAACCAGCCACTCCTTACCCCATTGTACTACGTGCTCAAGATCAGAGGAGAGAGAATTGGAGAGAACTTGGTCGTTTACTGTCTTAGATGTGCTACCATAAATGGTAGTGTCGTCAGCATAGATGTCTACAAATGATGTAAGGATGTGATTTGGAAGATCATTAATATAGATCAGGAAAAGAGTTGGACCCAGGATGGATCCCTGGGGGACACCGGCATTAATACTGTGAGCTTCTGATTTTTGCCCCTCAACTACTACTCTTATGAACCTATCAGAAAGAAATGATTTAATAATTGAGAAGACATTTCCAGCAATACCATAGCTAGAGATCTTATGAAGTAAACCCTTATGCCACACCCTATCAAACGCCTTAGATATGTCAATAGCAATTGCCCTAGAAAGGTTGCCTCCGTCGAGAGATTTGCTAATCCTATAGGATATAACTGTAAGCACATCTGCTGTAGATCGAGCAGAACGGAAACCATATTGAGTGTCACTATGTATTGAGTGTATTTAGTCACATAGATGTATTTAGTGTATTTGGTCACATGGATGTATTGAGTGTATTTGATCACGTTGATTTATTTAGTGTATTTGGTTACATTGATTTATTTAGTGTATTTGGTTACATTGATTTATTTAGTGTATTTGGTTACATTGATTTATTTAGTGTATTTGGTCACATTGATTTATTTAGTGTATTTGGTTACATTGATTTATTTAGTGTATTTGATCACGTTGATTTATTTAGTGTATTTGGTTACATTGATTTATTTAGTGTATTTGGTCACATTGATTTATTTAGTGTATTTGGTTACATTGATTTATTTAGTGTATTTGGTTACATTGATTTATTTAGTGTATTTGGTTACATTGATTTATTTAGTGTATTTGGTTACATTGATTTATTTAGTGTATTTGGTCACATTGATTTATTTAGTGTATTTGGTTACATTGATTTATTTAGTGTATTTGGTTACATTGATTTATTTAGTGTATTTGGTTACATTGATTTATTTAGTGTATTTGGTCACATTGATTTATTTAGTGTATTTGGTCACATTGATGTATGGAGCGTATTTGTCAAATTGATTTATTGACTGCATTTGTTTGAGAGGGATGTATTGAGTGCATTTAGTAACATTGATGTATTAAGTCTATTTGGTGACATTGATATATTCAGTGTATTTGGTCAAATGGATGTATTGAGTGTATTTAGTCACATGGATGTCTTGAGTGTATTTGGTCACATCGATTTATTTAGTGTATTTGGTCATAGTGATGTATTGCATGTATTTGGTTACATTGATTTATTTAGTGAATTTGGTCATAGTGATGTATTGCATGTATTTGGTTACATTGATTTATTTAGTGTATTTGGTTACATTGATTTATTTAGTGTATTTGGTTACATTGATTTATTTAGTGTATTTGGTCACATTGATTTATTTAGTGTATTTGGTTACATTGATTTATTTAGTGTATTTGATCACGTTGATTTATTTAGTGTATTTGGTTACATTGATTTATTTAGTGTATTTGGTCACATTGATTTATTTAGTGTATTTGGTTACATTCATTTATTTAGTGTATTTGGTTACATTGATTTATTTAGTGTATTTGGTTACATTGATTTATTTAGTGTATTTGGTTACATTGATTTATTTAGTGTATTTGGTCACATTGATTTATTTAGTGTATTTGGTTACATTGATTTATTTAGTGTATTTGGTTACATTGATTTATTTAGTGTATTTGGTCACATTGATTTATTTAGTGTATTTGGTTACATTGATTTATTTAGTGTATTTGGTTACATTGATTTATTTAGTGTATTTGGTTACATTGATTTATTTAGTGTATTTGGTTACATTGATTTATTTAGTGTATTTGGTTACATTGATTTATTTAGTGTATTTGGTCACATTGATGTATGGAGCGTATTTGTCAAATTGATTTATTGACTGCATTTGTTTGAGAGGGATGTATTGAGTGCATTTAGTAACATTGATGTATTAAGTCTATTTGGTGACATTGATATATTCAGTGTATTTGGTCAAATGGATGTATTGAGTGTATTTAGTCACATGGATGTCTTGAGTGTATTTGGTCACATCGATTTATTTAGTGTATTTGGTCATAGTGATGTATTGCATGTATTTGGTCACATTGATATATAAAGTGTATTTGGTCAGATTGATGTATTGCATGTATTTAGTCCCATGGGTGTATAGACTCTATTTGGTCACATTGATGTGTTGAGTGTATTTAGTCACATTGATGTGTTGAGTGTATTTGGTCACATGTATATATAAAGTGTATTTGGTCACAATGGTGTATGTAGGTTATTTGGTCACATTGATATATGGAGTGTATTTAGTTACATTTATATATTAAGTGTATTTGGTCAAATTGATGTATTAAGTCTATTTGGTCACATTGATATATTCAGTGTATTTGGTCCCAGTGATGTATTGAGTGTATTTGGTCACAGGAATCTATTGAGTCTATTTGGTCACATGGATATATTAAGTGTATTTAGTCAAAAGGATGCATTGAGTGTATTTTGTCACATTGAGGTATTGGGTGTATTTGGTCACATGGATGTATTGCGTTTATTTGGACACAGTGATGTATTTAATGTATTTGGTTACATTGACATACTAAGTGTATTTAGTCACATTTATGTATTGAGTTCTTTTCCCCATTTTTATGTATTGAGTATATTTTTTATGTATTGAGTGTATTTGGTCACATTGATGTATTGAGTGTATTTGGTCAAATTGATGTGTTGAGTGTATTTGGGCACATTGATATATTAAGTGCATTTATTCACATGGATGTATGAAGTGTATTTTGTCACATTGTTGTATAGAGTTAATGTGGTCACATTAATGTATTGAGTGTATTTTATCACATTGATATATTAAATGTATTTGGTCACATGGATATATTAAGTGCATTTTGTCACATTGATGTATTCAGTGTATTTAGTCACATTGATTTATTGAGTATATTGGGTCACATTGATGTATTGAGTGTATTTAGTCATAAGTGTGGTTCGTCACATTGATGTATTGAGTATATTTAGTCACATGGATGTATTGAGTGTATTTGGTCACATTGATATATTAAGTGTATTTGGTCACATTGATGTGTGTAGTGTATTTTATCACATGGATTTAATGAGTCTATTTGGTCACATTGATGTATTGAGTGTATTTGTGTGAGATGGCTGTATTGAGTGTATTTTGTCACATTGGTATATTAAGTGTATTTGGTTACATTGATATAGTCAGTGTATGTGGTCACATTGATATAGTCAATGTATTTGGTCACATTGATGTATCAAGTGTATTTAGTCACATTGATGTATTGAGTGTATTTTGTCACATTGATGTATTGAGTGTATTTGGTCATATTTATGTATTGAGTGTATTATGTCACATTGAGGTATTGAGTGTCACATTGATTTATTTAGTGTATTTGTGTGACATGGATGTACAGAGCTTATTTGGTCACATGGATGTATTGAGCATATTTGGTCACATTGATATATTAAGTGTATTTGGTCACAATGGTGTATTTAGGGCATTTGGTCATATTGATTTCGTTGCATTCATATATTAATGTATATTGTCACATTGATGTATTTAGTGTATTGGTCACATTGATGTATTAAGTGTATTTAGTCACATGGATGTATTGAGTGTATTTGGTCACATTCATCTATGGAGTGTATTTGATCACGTTGATATACTAAATGTATTTAGTGACATGGATGCAATGAGGGTATATTGTCACATGGATGTATTGAGTGTATTTGCTAACATTGATGTATTGAGTGTATTTGGTTACATTGATATATTAAGTGTATTTGGTCATATTAATGTATTGAGTTTATTCGCCCCATGGATGTATTGTATGCATTTAGTCAGTTTGATGTGTTTAGTTGATTTGATATATTAAGTGTATTTAGTCACGTGAATGTATTGAGTGTATTTATTCACATTGATGTATTGAGTATCGTTGGTCACATTGACGTATTGAGCATATTTGGTCACATTGGTGTATTGAGTGTATTTTGTAACATTGATATATTAATGTATTTTGTTACATTAATGTATTGAGTGTATTTAGTCCCATGGATGTATTGAGTGTATTTTGTCCCATGGATGTATTGAGTGTATTTGGTCACATTGATATATTAATATATTTGGTAACATGGATGTATTGAGTGTATTTTGTCACATTGATGTATTGAGTGTATTTGGTCACATTGATGTATTGAGTGTATTTGGTCACATTGATATATTAATGTATTTGGTAACATTGATGTATTGACTGTATTTGATCACATGGATGTATTGAGTGTATTTGGTCACATTGATGTATTGAGTGTATTTGGTCACATTGATGTATTGAGTGTATTTGGTCACATTGATGTATTTAGTGTATTTGGTCACATGGATTTATTGAGTGTATTTTATCACATTGATGTATTGAGTGTATTTGGTCACATGTATGTATTGAGTGTATTTAGTCACATTGATATATTTAGTGTATTTGCTCACATGGATGTATTGAGTGGATTTGGTCACATTGATGTATTGAGTGTATGTTATCACATTTATGTATTGAGTGTATTTGGTCACATTGATATATTAATGTATTTGGTCACATTGATGTATTGAGTGGATTTGATCACATGGATGTATTGAGTGGATTTGGTCACATTGATGTATTGAGTGTATGTTATCACATTTATGTATTGAGTGTATTTGGTCACATTGATATATTAATGTATTTGGTAACATTGATGTATTGACTGTATTTGATCACATGGATGTATTGTGTGTATTTGGTCACATTGATGTATTGAGTGTATTTTGTCACATTGATGTATTTAGTGTATTTGGTCACATGGATTTATTGAGTGTATTTTATCACATTGATGTATTGAATGTATTTGGTCACATGGATGTATTGAGTGTATTTGGTCACATGTATGTATTGAGTGTATTTAGTCACATTGATATATTAAGTGTATTTGCTCACATGGATGTATTGAGTGGATTTGGTCACATTGATGTATTGAGTGTATGTTATCACATTTATGTATTGAGTTTATTTGGTCACATTGATATATTAAGTGTATTTGGTCACATTGATGTAATGAGTGTATTTAGTCATATGGATATATTAAGTATATTTAGTTTCATTGGTGTTTATAGGCTATTTAGTCAGATTGATATATTGAGTGTTTTTAGTTACATTGATATATTAAGTGTATTTTGTCACATTGATGTATTGGGTGTATTTGGTCACATTGAGTTATTGGGTGTATTTGGTCACATTGATGTATTGGGTGTATTTGGTCGCATTAATATATTGAGTGCATTTGGTCGCAGTGATCTATTGAGTGTGTTTCGTTACATTGATGTATTGAGTGTATTTGGTCGCATTAATATATTGAGGGCATTTGGTCGCAGTGATCTATTGAGTGTGTTTCGTTACATTGATGTATTGAGTGTATTTGTTCACATTAATATATAGATTGTATTTGGTCCCAGTGATTTATTGAGTGTATTTGGTCACATTGATGTAGCACAAATATACTCTGAATATCATAATATCATCGAAATATGATTTATATTTATTTTACTAACGAAAAACAAACAAAAATAAAAATTTGCATAAATTCACTTTGAAAAATTTTAGAGAAAGTTTTCAAAATATATTTAATGTAATTTTACATTTTTGTTAAAAAATACTTCTTTTTTTCTAATTACTAATTAAATTAAAGTTAAAATCTGAATTTTTAAAAGTATTGGTTTTAAATTTTTTTATTTATTTGTTTTTTTTTGCTATTTGGCTTTTGTTTTATTTTATTTATTTTTTTTTCTGTTTTTTTGTTAATTATATGGTAATTTTTTTTCCAGTAGCGTTTCTTTGGTCCCCCAAAATTTACAAATCGTACAAGGGGCTACCTAAACGTGTTAAATATTTTTTAGACATTTCCTATGACTTTGAATTTCAATCAATTAAAGATTTCAGTTCTTTAATTTGGATTTGCCATATCTGTTAGTAAAATAACATTTTTAAAATGTAGGATAGCATCTTGAAAATGTTTGAATAACCAGGAAATTATGTGGTCATTTTACTTTAAATTTATATACGAAATTGATCTCCTACTTTATTTGTTTTCTTTCTGCCAATTTATCAAACTGATCAAAAGTAATCTCGTTGAAACGTAGAATGTTTTTCTGGTGGTTATTCACCTACAAATTTTATATAATCAGATTTTCATCTTTTTTCTGTTTATATTATCATATCATCATTTTCATCTTGTTTTTCTATTTATATTATCATATCATCATTTTCATCTTGTTTTTCTAGTTATATTATCATATCATCATTTTTATCTTGTTTTTCTTTTTACAGCAAAACACATTAATTTATGACATATCTGTTATATTGACAATAGCAGTAACTGACCAAATCTTTATAAAACACTAGCAATCGGTGCCCGGCGTTGCCCAGGTGTTTTGAAGTGTATGCTGAGGAAAAAAAAGGTCAATTTTTTTAAACTTTGACCCCTATTATGACCTCTTAACATTTATTGTTTAGGGATCAAGTAAAGTTAATAAGTTAGATCCATGTCCAAGGAATCTATATATAAAATATCACGTGGTCAGACCTTAAATTGTAGGAGAAGTTTGGTAGAGTTCTCAAAGGTCTAGTTGTTGAATATTGACCACTTAATCGCCAAATTTCTGTCGAAAACCTATCACATCGATTTCCAAAATCTCAGTACCCTGTATATCAAATTTCGAATCTGTAGGCTTAAAATTGACAGAGTTTTAGCGTAGGGAAATGCACACAGACGCACAGACACACACATACACTATCACTTATACATATATATAAACATGAACATCATATATATAAGGATAATAGTACGCCATATATATAACAAAATACCATTATTTACTGAAGTGAAAGGAAACCCCAGGGGAACTTTACCCAAAAATAAATCTATATTTTTTTGTGTGTATTGATAGTCTGGTACTTATACAGTTTAGTGACGACATTAAAAAATGGAAATATTGAAAAAAAATTTTATTGTACGTAACTGTTATAGACTGAAGTTCTCCGAAAAAAAATTCACTTCATTTGATCAAGTAGTTTTTTTTTACAGCGAAAAACAATGATTTATCACGGCTACGTCAACGTGGCCATTTTGGAAATGTTATTGCAGGCCCAGGAATTCCCCAAGGGCAGGTAACTGCCGCACATAGCAGAATACCTCCATTTTAGGCCAATCAAGCCCTTTCCCCCCCCCCACCAGAATGAGATTTTTTTTTTTTTTTTTGCGAAGACAGATGCCATGTTTGGAGTGTTTTTTGTTTTTTTTAATTTGTAACAGAAGTAAATAAACGAAGTTTCGAAGTTATCCATGCGTGTCCAACTGGGCATGTTTCGAAAATAATCTCGTATAAAAATTCTTCAATTCTTTGCATTCTTCAATTTCTTTGCATATTCAATAGTATTCTTATTTAAAAAAAAAAATACGCAAAAAAATTCCAGATTTAAAAAAAAAAACGTAAAAAAATTGCAGATGTGTTGTGCGCATCTCAATATGGCGAGAAAAAAAAGGCTAGATTGCGAAATTTGGCATAAAATGGAGGTATTCTGCTAGGTACATTTCCAAAATGGCCACGTTGACGTCGTCGTGATAAATAATTGTTTTTCGCTGTAAGAACAAACTACTTGATCAAATGAAGTGAAATTTTTTCTCGGAGAACTTCAGTCTATAACAGTTACGTACAATAAAATGTTTGTTTCAATATTTCCATTTTTTAATGTCGTCACTAAACTGTATAAGTATCGATAGTCTTATCAACACCCCTTTTTTCTATTTATTTAAAAAGAAAATACAACTTTATACACATTCCCTATTAGTTTTTTTTTTCGGTTCTCTTATACGATGATCATCTTTATTTAACTATTACGTGTAATTATATTCATACAGATATTCTATATGATTTACATTTGCGTAATATTTGCGTAGAAATGAAGAAAATAAAATTTACTGTGTATTTATCGTGTTGCCATAACAACGTGACGTAGCCAAGGACGGTAGTGGACGTGAGTGTGTGTGCGTGTGTGCGCGTGTTTTCGTGCTGTATTGTTTGTAGTAGTAGTAGTACTAATAATCTGTCCAGCGTTTGCTTTCTGAATGGCGGACGTTGAGTCGGAGGTTCGATTTTTAGATTGTAAGTTAGTTTCGTATTTTTCTAATTTGTAAATGGCAAGTTAGAAAAAAATTAAACCCTTCCAAGATGGACAATAAATAAGACCAAAATATTTTATGGTAAAGTTAAGAGCGTAAGAACTATACTTTTTTAGGAGATGTGATTATTGGATTAACCAATCAGAAATCGTCTGTGGCACACACATCTCTGTTTTTATAGATATACTAGCAATCGGTACCCGGCGTTGCCCAGGTGTTTTGAAGTGTTTGCTTAGGAAAAAAAAAAGGTCAATTTTTTAAAACTTTTACCCCTATTATGACCTCGTAACATTTATTGTTTAGGGATCAAGTAAAGTTAATAAGTTAGATCCATGTCCAAGGAATCTATATATATAAAATATCACGTGGTCAGACCTTAAATTGTAGGAGAAGTTTGGTAGAGTTCTCAAAGGTCTAATTGTTGAATATTGACCACTTAATCGCCAAATTTCTGTCGAAAACCTATCACATCGATGTTCCCAAATCTCAGTACCCTGTATATCAAATTTCGAATCTGTAGGCTTAAAATTGACAGAGTTTTAACGTAGGGAAATGCACACAGACGCACCGACACACACAGACACTATCACTTATACATATATATAAACATAAACATCATATATATAAAGATAATTGTACGCCATATATATAACAAAAGACCATTATTTACTGAAGTGAAAGGAAAACCCGGGGGAACTTTACCCAAAAATAAATCTATATTTTTTTGTGTGTATGGATAGTCTGGTACTTATACAGTTTAGTGACGACATTAAAAAATGGAAATATTGAAAAAAATTTTTTATTGTACGTAACTGTTATAGACTGAAGTTCTCCGAAAAAAATTTCACTTCATTTGATCAAGTAGTTTTTTTTTTTTTTTACAGCGAAAAACAATGATTTATCACGGCTACGTCACGTGGCCATTTTGGAAATGTTATTGCAGGCCCAGGAATTCCCCAAGGGCAGGTAACTGCCGTACATAGCAGAATACCTGCATTTTAGGCCAATCTAGCCCTTTTTCCCCCCCACCAGAATGAGATTTTTTTTTTTTTTTTTGCGAAGACAGATGCCATTTTTGGGGTGTTTTTTTTTTTTTTAATTTGTAACAGAAGTAAATAAACGAAGTTTCGAAGTTATCCATGCGTGTCCAACTGAGCATGTTTCGAAAATAATCTCGTATAAAAATTCCTCAATTCTTTGCATTCTTCAATTTCTTTGCATATTCAATAGTATTCTTATTTATAAAAAAAAAAATACGCAAAAAAATTGCAGATTAAAAAAAAAAAAAAAAACGTAAAAAAATTTCAGATGTGTTGTGCGCATCTCAATATGGCGAGAAAAAAAAGGCTAGATTGCGAAATTTGGCCTAAAATGGAGGTATTCTGCTAGGTACATTTCCAAAATGGCCACGTTGACGTCGTCGTGATAAATAATTGTTTTTCGCTGTAAGAATTTTTTTTCGGAGAACTTCAGTCTATAACAGTTACGGACAATAAAAATTTTTTTCAATATTTCCATTTTTTAATGTCGTCACTAAACTGTATAAGTATCGATAGTCTTATCAACACCCCTTTTTTCTATTTATTTATAAAGAAAATACAACTTCATACAAATTCCCTATTAGTTTTTTTTTTTCGGTTCTCTTATACGATGATCATCTTTATTTAACTATTACGTGTAATTATATTCATACAGATATTCTATATGATTTATATTTGCGTAATATTTGCGTAGAAATGAAGAAAATCAAATTTACTGTGTATTTATCGTGTTGCCATAACAACGTGACGTAGCCAAGGACGGTAGTGGACGTGAGTGTGTGTGCGTGTGTGCGCGTGTTTTCGTGCTGTATTGTTTGTAGTAGTAGTAGTACTAATAATCTGTCCAGCGTTTGCTTTCTTGTGTTAATGGCGGACGTTGAGTCAGAGGTTGGATTGTGATGTCTGTAACTTTCGTATTTTTCTAATTTGTAAATGGCAAGTTAGAAAAAAATTAAACCCTTCCAAGATGGACAATAAATAAGACCAAAATATTTTATGGTAAAGTTAAGAGCGTAAGAACTATACTTTTTTAGGAGATGTGATTATTGGATTAACCAATCAGAAATCGTCTGTGGCACACACATCTCTGTTTTTATAGATATACTAGCAATCGGTGCCCGGCGTTGCCCAGGTGTTTTGAAGTGTTTGCTTAGGAAAAAAAAAAGGTCAATTTTTTAAAACTTTTACCCCTATTATGACCTCGTAACATTTATTGTTTAGGGATCAAGTAAAGTTAATAAGTTAGATCCATGTCCAAGGAATCTATATATATAAAATATCACGTGGTCAGACCTTAAATTGTAGGAGAAGTTTGGTAGAGTTCTCAAAGGTCTAATTGTTGAATATTGACCACTTAATCGCCAAATTTCTGTCGAAAACCTATCACATCGATGTTCCCAAATCTCAGTACTCTGTATATCAAATTTCGAATCTGTAGGCTTAAAGTTGACAGAGTTTTAACGTAGGGAAATGCACACAGACGCACCGACACACACAGACACTATCACTTATACATATATATAAACATAAACATCATATATATAAAGATAATTGTACGCCATATATATAACAAAAGACCATTATTTACTGAAGTGAAAGGAAAACCCGGGGGAACTTTACCCAAAAATAAATCTATATTTTTTTGTGTGTATGGATAGTCTGGTACTTATACAGTTTAGTGACGACATTAAAAAATGGAAATATTGAAAAAAATTTTTTATTGTACGTAACTGTTATAGACTGAAGTTCTCCGAAAAAAATTTCACTTCATTTGATCAAGTAGTTTTTTTTTTTTTTTACAGCGAAAAACAATGATTTATCACGGCTACGTCACGTGGCCATTTTGGAAATGTTATTGCAGGCCCAGGAATTCCCCAAGGGCAGGTAACTGCCGTACATAGCAGAATACCTGCATTTTAGGCCAATCTAGCCCTTTTTCCCCCCCACCAGAATGAGATTTTTTTTTTTTTTTTTTGCGAAGACAGATGCCATTTTTGGGGTGTTTTTTTTTTTTTTAATTTGTAACAGAAGTAAATAAACGAAGTTTCGAAGTTATCCATGCGTGTCCAACTGAGCATGTTTCGAAAATAATCTCGTATAAAAATTCCTCAATTCTTTGCATTCTTCAATTTCTTTGCATATTCAATAGTATTCTTATTTATAAAAAAAAAAATACGCAAAAAAATTGCAGATTAAAAAAAAAAAAAAAAACGTAAAAAAATTTCAGATGTGTTGTGCGCATCTCAATATGGCGAGAAAAAAAAGGCTAGATTGCGAAATTTGGCCTAAAATGGAGGTATTCTGCTAGGTACATTTCCAAAATGGCCACGTTGACGTCGTCGTGATAAATAATTGTTTTTCGCTGTAAGAATTTTTTTTCGGAGAACTTCAGTCTATAACAGTTACGGACAATAAAAATTTTTTTCAATATTTCCATTTTTTAATGTCGTCACTAAACTGTATAAGTATCGATAGTCTTATCAACACCCCTTTTTTCTATTTATTTATAAAGAAAATACAACTTTATACAAATTCCCTATTAGTTTTTTTTTTCGGTTCTCTTATACGATGATCATCTTTATTTAACTATTATGTGTAATTATATTCATACAGATATTCTATATGATTTATATTTGCGTAATATTTGCGTAGAAATGAAGAAAATCAAATTTACTGTGTATTTATCGTGTTGCCATAACAACGTGACGTAGCCAAGGACGGTAGTGGACGTGAGTGTGTGTGCGTGTGTGCGCGTGTTTTCGTGCTGTATTGTTTGTAGTAGTAGTAGTACTAATAATCTGTCCAGCGTTTGCTTTCTTGTGTTAATGGCGGACGTTGAGTCAGAGGTTGGATTGTGATGTCTGTAACTTTCGTATTTTTCTAATTTGTAAATGGCAAGTTAGAAAAAAATTAAACCCTTCCAAGATGGACAATAAATAAGACCAAAATATTTTATGGTAAAGTTAAGAGCGTAAGAACTATACTTTTTTAGGAGATGTGATTATTGGATTAACCAATCAGAAATCGTCTGTGGCACACACATCTCTGTTTTTATAGATATATAGATAGATAGATATAGATAGATAGATTTATTATACAAAACATCTAAATTCTTTGTTAGAGAGAAGGTACAGAATGCTTAACAAATCATCCCCACCAGGACCTTCTTACCTTAATCATACCTTCCCAATAGTCACATTATTTTAAGACACATTCTTAACATGGAGAAGGGGGTTTCTTAACCATTCTGTTCCCGCACGGCCTCGACTATTTAGAAAGATCTGTAATATGCCCTTCTTAATATATATATATATATATATATATATATATATATATATATATATATATATATATATATATAACTACTTCATTTACTCACATAAAATTAATATATAGTATAGATTTATGTGTAAACTTTAAGTATTTACTTCAAAAGTGCTCAATACGTAGGTAGAGCTAGTTAGTAATTTATAAAATATATATGGCGATTAAGCTACACTGAATGCGCATAAGCCTGACAAATCCTATAGTGGATGAAACGCCGAATATTCAGTGTAGCTTAATCGCCATATATATTTTATAAATTACTATATATATATATATATATATATATATATATATATATATATATATATATATATTTAAAGTTTGTTTTTAAAAGTTCGTTACTTTCAATGTATACCGTTTTAGCTTAACGGGTCTAGATTGTTATTTTAAAACCTTTCACCGTTAATTTTGGGTTAAGCTCAATGTGTCTATTTAATAGGGACAGAGCATATATAGTTCAAAATTTTGTTGAAAATTCAAAGACTCACGTTTTCTTTTTTATAACCTTCGTTTATTTCCTGGATTTACGTTTGCGAAAATATATGCGGAGATTGCACATTTTTTTTTTTTTAATTTTGTTTTGTTTGTTTGTTTTTCACAATATTTCTAAAATAATAAAAAGCAAAAAATCTATGGTTAGGTATCTAGAATTTTAAAAAGTCGGGATCGGTAATTGAATCGGAATCGAGCAAATTTTGGAATCGTTTCATCAGCTCAATATCTTTCAATTGGACTCCGCTTGCACTCCTAAACCTAACTTTAACCCGCATGCACCTCCGGTTTACAACGTCAAAGCTATTTAGTTTTGGCTCTTCGCCAACTGGTCGCCTGGATTATACCACTCAGTTTGATTATTCTTTAAAGTCTTGGAAAAAGACATGAACGGCAAAAGATGTCCTTAAATCGGCTATCAGAGATGCATACCAAGATTTATTGGGGTGTCATCATCAAGGCTTGCTCAACTACTTGTTCCACTTGAAGAACGTGGTGGCTGCCAATGGTGACCACATCCAGTGATTTGCATTTGTGCTTTTTATTGAAATATATTAATTAGCTTGCGTTCATAATCCATCATGTTTTTTTCAAAATCCATCACTACCAAACTATAAAATATCGTCTGACTTAAATTTTGAACAATAAAATGTTTATTTGAATTCTTTTCCATGTTTATTTATCAGAAAACGAAGAAGAAGAAAAATTGCGTCGGTTGGAAGAGAGAATTTTCCGACACATTCTGAAGGAATATCCCGAATTTGCCACCCACCTTGGAGTCCACGACTACGATGATGAATTGGAGTCGTTTTCCCCGGAAGCCTTCGAACGTCGAAAGGTAAGAAAACACAATTTATGCATAGTTGCTATAGTAATCATTTACAATTTTTCCAACATGAAAAAAATCATTATCAAAAACTTCGATCAAAGTGGCAATCTTTAATTCTTTGTGCATTTCGCGATGTGACTTACAATCACACCTTTTCTCCACGTTAAAAAACGACCCTGGTGTCTAACTCTGTCCCGTGGGGAGGCATAGTAAATAGGTACAATCACACCGCCATGAAAGAAACACGAAATCCCTTCGAGTGGCTTTATTTATGAGTCATAGATTCGATATCAAAAACTTCTATGTTACTCATTTTCAAAGCTTATTTCATCATCACAGTCGTTGTCGTCTCGCCAAACTCTGTATGAGATTGCAGCAGAACAAAACTGTTTCGATTTGTATTTTGTGAATCTTGTTTTCGATTGTTCTAACAATAACGGTCGTAATGCCCCCCTCCAAAAAAATAATTTTAACGCTTCCTGAATTTTCGGATGGAAATCAAACCTAAAATTCTTTAGAATTATACGCACAAAAATTCGGATCGAATTAATTTGAAAGATTTTCTGAATTTTCAATGTGAGGATTGGTTATTTGTATTATGTGGATGTTTCGGACTACTGTTTTCATCTTTAGTGTGATTTCCAAAACGTTTCAATCGATGTAACTTCCGACCTTTTCACGTGTATCTTATAGAACTCGAGAATCTTTCTGTTAAACTTGGGAATCTGCACGGAATTTTGAAGAAAACCCTTTATTTAATTCATGCTCTCGTCCCATCAACCATGACTGGATAAAGTTCCTAAGTAATTCGCAATTGTATTTTCGGTCGCTTACACTGAGAGCTGAATCTTCAACCTTCAGAAGAAGGTGACCTTTACAACTGAATTTTTCAAAGTATCTAACCATTGCGCCACAGGTCCTTGCAAACAATTCTAGTACTAATTTTAGGAGCCTTAAAACTATTTTATTTCTAGATGTAATTATCACCATTAGTTACTACATATTGTTAATCTATAAAAGTGAACGTGTCTGTGTGTGTATGTGTGTGTACATTTCCCTACGCAATAACTCTGTCAATTTTCAGTCTACAGACTCGAAATTTGATATACAGGGTACTGAGATTTGGGAAAATCTTTGTGATTGGTTTTCGGCCAGAAATTTGGCTGTTAAGGGGTCAAAGTCCAAGGATTTGACCTTTGAGAATTCTACCAAACTTTTGGTCTTTTTTGGGTCTAAACACTTGAAATTTTATATAGGTTCCTTGGACATGGATCCAACTTATTAACTTGATTTGAGTCCAAAACAATAAATGTTAAGGGGTCAAATTTAAAAAAAAAATTAACTCTGCGGTCTCTACCAAATTATTCAGACAATTTCTGGTCTAAATATTTGAAAGTTTACATAAAGGGTATTCAGAGATAGGGCAAACTTTTTAATTTTCGATGTGAGTATTGGTTATTTGTATTATGTGGATAATTTTTAGTTACCAATATATAAAAGTATTTATTTTTGCATGTCTGCCTAAAACTTTCGACAGAGGCGACGGATTTTTACAAGATCAGTATCGTTTTGAAGGTCGACCCTTCAGACGACAAATATCGAAAAATTGGCTGAAAACATCAATATCTTCACCTTTAACTGGACAATTTTCTACAAGGGGGTCGCTTTTTTAGCCCATATTTTTTAAGGTCATCCTTTACTGCCTTAATTAAAACCTACGTCACTTCCGGTTTGGCGGTGGTTGTAACAGCAAAGACGTCAGGTTTTTCCCCGTTCTTTTCCTCCTTCGCGGTACGGGTTCGAGCCTGCCTTCTTACTACCACTTTTTTTTGCTCAACATACACATCCAAACACCTGTGCCACGCCAGGCTGAAATGCTACTACATACATATATATATATATATATATATATATATATATATATATATATATATATATATATATATATATATAAAGCTCTGTGTGTGTGTGTGTTGTCACGAATAGGCTCCTATATGGTTGACTATTTTAAAAATCTGATCACATATAATGAGCGAATATGTATCCAGACACAGGAATGGGTATGTTTGATCTGGCAGAACGGTGGTTCATTAAAATGGTGGGGGTCTACGTTCGCGCCTGGTCCACAAAGTATGGAAATAAAAAAATTTTAAATTTAAAAAAAAAACGTTTACAAGTGTTTTTGATATAGATGTACATAATAATACTTTGATAACTATGTTTTAACTTAAATAGGGATGGTATAATAAAATTGTGGGGTCTGCGTTCGCGCCTAGCCTCCATAGAATGGAAATAGGCACAAACTTTAATAAAGACTTTTCATATCTATCTGCGTAAGTATACTTTGATAATTATGTTTCAGTTTGAAGAAATATCGTATAATAAAATTATGGAGTGTTCGTTCGCACCTGACCTCCATAGAATAGAAATATGTCACAAAGTTTAACAAGGTTTTTTAATATAGATCCACAGAATATTGATAAGTGTTTCAGTGTAAACAGGTATGGTATAATAAATTATGGGATTTATCTACTTTATTTTTACTTTCATCATATTTTGCTTTGATTTTGATACTTCAAAATTCGAAACTATCTCTTTACAAGCCTTCCTTTTCATAACCTATCATACTTATATAAATCAGAGTCCATTTTCTGTAGGCTGTTTTTGAACCCAGTCCATGACGGGTAGTGTTGCTAGTATATATATATATATATATATATATATATATATATATATATATATATATATATATATATATAGTAATTTATAAAATATATATGGCGACTAAGCTACACTGAATATTCCGCGTTCCATCCACTCTAGGATTCTTCAGGCTTATGCGTATTGAGCACTTTTGAAGTAAATACTTAAAGTTTACGCATAAATTTATACTTTCGTGTATATTAATTTTATGTGAGTAAATGAAGTAGTTATATATATATATATATATATATATATATATATATATACACGCACAGAGTCCTGGTCAAAATCATAAGACCACTTAAGAAAGTAAGCGTTTACGCATATTATCGAATTTTTAATCAAACAAATGGTTGAAACCATTACCAAAAGGGAAAATATGATGGAAAGAAATGAAATCTGCCTCATCGAAACCTTAACCCTGATCTAATAATTATTTTTTAAAAAACAAACATTTTAACCTGGTCAAAATTATAAGACCACTGATAATTTATCTAACAAAAGGCAATTATAAATTACTAAAAAGGGTCTCAGTATTTAGTATTACGAATTACTTCAAAAATTCTCTTCGGCATGCTTGCGACTAAGTTTTTTATCAGTTACAAAGGAATTTTATCCCATGTACTGAAAACTGAATCAGAAAGTTCCTTTATCGAATCATACTGGGTTCCATCTTTGATCACTTCTTTTGCAATCCATCTCCAAAGATTTTCAATGCGATTGAGGTCCGGAGAACATGCTAAATGATCTAACAATTCTATATTATTTGAAGAAAAGTATTCTCGTGCTTGTCGAGAAGTGTGTATCACAGCGTTGTCCAATCCAATTTCTTCCACACAGATGTGGACCTTCAGTTCTGATAGAAGCAGTCTGGTATTTGGCGGCATATTTAAGTCAGTTAGTTTTATGCTATTCAAGAAGACGTGGTTTCTGCAATCGCTTTAAATGATTGAAACCCTTCATTTTCAGATGCCTTCTGATGGTTTTAGGACTACATTCTGCTGCTGTTTGGCTTTTCAATCGACCTGAGCTCATACTGGAGTTTTTTTTTAACTTCTTCTGATACGGCGATCCAGTGATGGGGTTATTATTTTTTTCTTTTTGTCTACCTGGACTCTTTTTGTGCCCATATCGATCTAGATTTTTTAAAAATTTGTGATGACCGTTTTGCTACGATTCACTTCGTTTGCAATGGATCTATGGTAAAGTCCACCCCTATTAAGCTCAAAGATCCTTCCTCTCTCAAACTCTGATAATGGTTTCCCTTTTGCCATTTATAATTTAGTAAGATGTTTTTTTTTATCCATTAACAAGTTGCTTTTAGTAACATAGAAAGCTTTTCGTATTCATGTTTTCAAAACTAAATTTTATTAAAGTGGTCTTACCATTTTGACCAGGTGAAAATGTTTTTTTTTTTAATAATTATTAGATCAGGGTTAAGGTTTCGAATGAAGCAGATTTCATTTTTGTCCATCATATGTTTCCTTTTGGCAATGGTTCTAACCATTTGTTTGATTAAAATTCGATAATATGCGTAAACATTTACTTTCTTAAGTGGTTTATGATTTTGACCAGGACCGTATATACTAAGATAACATTGATATAACACATATACATACGTAAATAAACCTAGACATATATATTTATATATACGACAATATATAGATGCGTAGCGCAAACCAACAGTATACATACACATATACAGATATATATATATATATATATATATATATATATATATATATATATGTATACATACAAACATGGCAAAACGCGTGTATATACTTTTACATATATATGTATCTTGAAACCTTTACCACATTAGTATTTTTAGAAATAAATTAGATTTTTTAATTAATTTTTTTCGTTTCAAGGCACTTAATTTGTTCATATTAATTATCTATCTGAAGTAACCCTTATTTATATACGAGCAGGACCCGTTAACCAGTGTTGCCCGGTGCTAGCATGCCTCCCCTTCTGTATAAAATTATAGTACGGATGTTGTTGTTGTTGTTGTTGTTGTTGTTGTTGTTGCCACCGCCGCCGCCACCGCCGCCCAACACTCAACCTCGTCATGTTTAGGACGGCTTTTGGAATGGACACCTCCAAGAACAACTTTCAGAATAGACAACCCATGTTTTGAGTGGGGGTGGGGTTGTCAGAAAATTTTCCCGAAATGGGACTTTGATAATTGCTGCCAGGATACCCACGCGCAAATGCTATGAACAAACAACAGACATTGGTGGTTGCAGTGTCATTTGGCTCGTGCGTACTAATCTGTCGGGCAGGCTATGGTTCAGGGTATTGTTCACGGTAGTGTTCAGGGTAGTGTTAAGGGTATGGTATTTTTGTTGGCAAGACTGGAGTGATGGTGGCAAAATATGCGATAACCCTCTATCACTTAACGGGAAGTAAATTCCTGTAGTCACCTGTAAACATCTAAACAGTATTTCAAAAAGTGACAGTTACAAGTAAGCAGGGGAAAACAGAAACGGTTTCTTTAAACAATAAACAATTCTGCTTTATTATAAACAATATATACAGAATTTTGTTTCTATTATAAACAATATTAATGCAACACTTGAAACAATGAAAACTTTCAAAAAATTTTAAGTGATAAAATAAACAGAAGCAGAAACATTTTTGTTTTATAATTTTGAAATAAATATTGTTCGTAGATAGTTGATAAGGAACTAAGATGGGGGCAATTAGGCGAAAACAACGTATTATGTTTTATGTCGTATTTTCGTGTAGAAATAAAAACAAAAAATCAATAATAGTGATAATTGTTTTAAGTAGTCACAAACATTTTTCACAATACATACCCAGAAGTTTTTTTTTTTAAATTAGGTGAATTAGGCAAGAACAATGTAATTTGCGTTTCCAAATAAAAACAAAACCTGTATTAATAGTTGCGGGTGAGCCATAAGAAAAAAAAAGTTTTTAAAAAGTTAAGCACCACCCTATAAAAATGTAAGTAGCAAAGATTACGTATGCGAGTATAATTATGAGTGTATAAAAAATTTTGCAGGTTCGAACGTGTAATTAAAACGTGTAGTGAAAGGGTTGTAAAAGAAAAAGGAAACGCTTCAGACGAATGGGCTACAACGAACGATCGACGCTATCACCCTTGAAATACCGTTTTTATACATTTTTCGTTTAGTAGTAAAAATGTTCTCGTTCGGTCGATAAGTAAAAATCGCATAATGTAAACAGAAGTATATCTACTGAAAAATTAAACCCACACTTTTTATTGTTCAATGTTTTTATAATTAAACTAGCAGGACCTGTTAATGCAGAAGACAAGCGTTTTAAAAACGTTATCATAACATGTAATGTTATAAAGAAAAAAATGATATGGTTGTCGCAGCTTCGCTGAGTTTTGGGTAAGCCTTTTCATGTAATGTAAGTATCGGTGTTTTTTCTGTTAATACTCGGTAACAGAGAACAGTTTCTAATCGTTTACTAAGAGATTAGTTTATTTTAGCATCGCATAATTTAAGACGCCGAAACCGGACACCATAAAAAGAAAACTGCGACGTAATTTTTTTTATAATGTAACAATATGTAAATAATGTTAATCCAAATAAGGCGACATTGCATAATTTACGACGCTGAACCAACGAAGCCACGGTATTTGCAGTAGATGTAAACATAACCTGAGGTAGCTGCGCTAATTTGTTTTTACGAAAGTTACGATTATTTTGTTTGTGTAACTTTAAGCTAAATGTATGGTTGATTTTTATAAACAGTAGTCTTTAAAGTAGAGGAAAAGCGATGATAGGAAAGTATAAATGATTTAAAACATTGCGTAGTGAGTGATTAAGGGCTGACATGTTCGTTTTCTGTATGATTGTGTATAATCCGGAATAATAGAATCTCATGGTCGCAGTCAATGAGGATAGGCAGAATGTTAGTGGGGAGAAATCATAATTTGCGAATAGTGAAGTGCAATGGTAGTTGTTTGTGTATGAGTGTTTAATCCAGTTAATAAGGGTATCAATACAATTATAATAGTTATATATTTACCCGGTCTTGACTGAGAGAGTGGCAGGACTTTTCAAGTAGAGGGGAAAATACGAATTACTTCCTCTATAGATCTTTGGTAGTCGTGATGATGTCGCTCGTAGGAAATAAGATGGGATTTTATTATAACGAATAAATGTGTCTGTAACGGTGTTCAAAAGTTACATAAGATGGTGGATAAAAGTTTAGACATAATAAATTTGTATGCGGCATCTGTTAATTCAAAACTACCGTAATTTTGTCCAAAGAGGAATCTCTACAATCAAACTAGTGTGTACAGGATTATAAAACCAAACACAAACTTCATGACCGCATTATTTTTTCCAAGCACAATATCCACTGATAAAGTAAAACACAATATTAATTTGGGCATTGGTTTATGATAGTACACTGTGCAGCGAGACAACTATCTTTTACTAAGAGATTCGTGCATTTCTCCATCTTATAAAGTAGGACGCTCGGCCCAACGATATTTATTATGAAATCAAAACATTAAAAAAAAAAGAAAGATGCGACGAATTTTGTTTAATGTGACAAAGTTGATCAAATGTAATCCGTACGCGACAATTGCGAGAAACCAACGAACAATGAAAACATAAAAAAGAAGCTCCGTCACCATTTTTTAATTAAAAAGTAAATGTAATAATAAGGTTTTTTGTTTTGTTTTTAAAAAATTAGTCTTTAACCTTAAAATACAAAGAATGAAACTCTTTGATAAAACAAGAATGAAACTTTTAAAGCTGCGGAGTTTTTATTTATTTATTTTTTTTTACTGTAATAAAGTTTATAATATTGATAACATCAACATATAGTTTTTAACATTACAAAAAAATGATAATGCGACGATTGTAGACGCAGCTGTAAAAATTTCATCGTTTTAGTAAAGAGTTTCATTCTTTGTATTTGTTTACGTCTAAAACTATTTTTTAATAACCGTAACATAGCATATACTTTTTAATTGAAAAGAAAAGGTTGCCGCCGCTTCTTATTTAAATGTTTTCATCTAATGAAATTATTTTTGGTTTTTTTTCATAGTCGCGTACATACTACATTATTGATGTTATCACATACGCCTCAGCTTTTTTTTTTTTTAATGTTTTGATCAAATAAAAAAATATCGTTTTATCGGGCGTCCTAAATTACGAGGTATAAAAATCGGATTGTGACTTTAGTAATCGTTTCGGAAGCGAAAAAGGAAAGGTTTATGTAGATGTTCGGATAGGGAGAAGAAAGCAAACGTTTTAGACAGTTTAAAGGCTTCCAAATAACAAGAAAGCCGAATCACGAAATTAGTTGTTTGTAATATTTTAATCCCTGTATACAGAAAGAATGGTAATCAAATACAATAAGATAAAAGAATGTTTATCTAGCTTTTATCAAAGGAAGAAGAAATAATGGCTATCTGCATCTGGCGATGTTTCTGAAATCTCGATGTGTTAATATGTGTGTAATCGGAGTATTTTATTTAAAATGATTGCCTCTGGTGTACGGGGGTCCATGTTTTGAAAGCTTTGAACGTTTTTTTTTATTATTGAATGAGGATGTACATTCTGGAATGGACGATTAGGTTGTTCTCAGCCAATGAAATTTAGAATCTGAGGAGGGAGAAATCTTGATTTTGGGAATCGGGAAAAGGAAAGATTATGGTATAAGTATAAGTATATGAGTCATAGAATTAGGGTGAAACCTCATATCTGGCTCAAGTGCATAATACCGCTTGGTGTTGAATGGGAGCGGTTGGAGTACTTTTTATTTAGAGGGGAAAATAACAACTACTTCCACTGTAATAGTTTTCCTAGGATGTAATCTAGATTTTAAAATAGCGAATAAATGTGTGTAAGATGGTATTCAAAAGTTACATAATTTAGTGGCTAATAATAAATTTGTATGTGGCATCTGTTTGAACAAACTTGGTGTACTTTGATCCAGAGGGGAATTTCTGCAATCAAATTATTATATATAGGATTATATTAATTTGTTCTTTTCTTTTTTATGATATTTAATAGAAAGAAGGGGATTTGGAGATTTTAAACCTTTTCTATTGATCAGAGTTTCATAGTGCATATTCTTTAAAATATTAACAACATGCGGATTCAAATTTAGAAAAGGGAAGAGAGAGAGAAAGGAAGAAGAGAGAAAGAGTGTGTGAAAATAGTATGTTGGATCAGTGCAGTTTAAATAAAAGGTTTAATTAACCCTGAAAGAAAATAGTATTATCTTGGGTAAACACATTTATTTTAAAAAGGTAGTAAACACCTTCTAGTTGCTCAATGAAGACAAACAATACTGGTAGATATTAAACACCAAACCATGAGAATAAAATCTTTTGAAAATCAACGGAATACCACCTATTGAAAAAAAATGTGTATTAGATGTATAATAAAATAAATAATGGGTTAAAATGCAACTTTATGAATGTTATTAAATTATTTTCAACTAATATTTATAAAATGGCGATATATATTTTTAAAAATTAGTTAAAAAGAAACAACAAGTATGTGGGCGAGAACTTAATATCGATAGATATATATACTGATAGATATATTGATGTGTATGCAAATCTATACAGTATCTTTAGTTAACTGCTCAAACATATATTTATTCTATAGTATATATGCAGTGTACTTGAATTACATAGCTTTAAAGTGGTCAATTTTACATGGATGTCTTCACGACACACTGAAGCAAACTAAAAACACAAAACTATATGATCAAAACTCTATACGAATGTGAAACAATCGTTGCACTTGAATGTCATGTATCTTGTAAATATCCCTGTCCAAATATTGAACAAATACTGATTGATTGTGATTCATATCCCTAGCTATAAAATATAGGTTACTTGTATATGGATGTATATACCATTCACTGGACAAAATGGGGGAGGGTAGAGCGGTAGCCTTCGATATATCTAAGGCTTTTGACAGGGTATGGCACGATGTCTTCTAAGGAAAATGAGATGATATGGTATCACTGAGAGAATACATAATGTAATTAAATCCTTCTTAAGTAAGAGAAAAATCCAGGTTGTCCTCGATGGTCGTACATCTAAACAATATGATATAAATGCCGGAGTACCTCCTTGGACCTTTATTATTTCTGATATTCATAAATGACCATCCTGATAAAATTGTTTCTGCGATGGGTATATTTGTGATGACACCACTCTCTATAACAGGCATGGATACATATCTAAGGAAATGGCAGAAACACTAGAGAATTACCTCCAATCTGTAGTGAAATGGGGACAAAAATGAATGATCCCATTCAATGCTGCCGAGACTAAGCTTGTTTCCTTCAATAATTACAAGAAACTTTCTCTACCACCAATAGCAATGGCCAAGAACACATTACCCGAAAGTACTTCCTTTAAACTCCTCTGCCTAACGCTTACAGGGAACATGAACTGGAATAGATACATTGAGAGCATTGCCGGGGCTGCTGCGAAGGAGGTGGGTTCTCTCTACCGTTCTAGGAAACTGTTACACCTGAAAGTATCCTGTACCTCTATAAGGCCACCATTCGCCCATGTATGGAGTATTGTTGTCACATTTGGGCTGGTGCATCTGCTACTTGTCTCTCATTCCTGGACAGGGTTCAAAAGAGACTTCAGCCTCTGTCCCATCGAGGAAATGTTGCATCCCTCTGCCTGTTCTACAAGTACTTAAATGGTGAATGCTCTGACAAACTACAAGCACTTGTGCCCCCTCGACGAAAATTGAATTTTAAAAAATACGGTCTACTTACAAAACAATTGAAATAGTTTATACTTATTTACACGCAATTTTAATCGCAACAATCTATAAGTGTAAGAAAATATTTATACTTTATAAAATGTTTCTGTGAGAATTAAAAAAGACATTGGATAATATGGATATAAAATATAAGCAATAGTAGATATACGTGTATTACGGTGGTTGTTCATGTTTTGATGTATATCGACGTATATTATACATGTATACAATAATGTGTGACATATGTAAATAACGTTTATAGACTTCTGCGCCAAGTATTTGGTCCTTCAATATCTCCCCTGATGTCGAAAGATGGTTCTGTTGTCATTAAGGATCCAGAAAATATTTGAAAAGATGGCAGGAACGCTTTACTGATGTGTTTCACAATCCTTCAGCAGAAGATGCTGATGCAATTGATAGCCTACCACAATGTGATGTCGTATGCAGAATGGATTGTTTGCCTAGTCTAGATGAGGGTCAGTTGGCTATCACACAAGTAAGCGGTGGCAAGGCACCTGATTTGGATGATCTTCTTGTGAAACTTCTTGTTGATTGGAGGTGTGAATATCGCGAATGCTATCCTTGGTTTTGTTGAAGAGATCTGGGCCGGTGGTTCTGTTCCACAAGATTGGATTTATGGTGTCTTTGTGACCCTGTTTAAAAGAAAGGGACAGAAGAATGTTTGTGATCACTACCGTGGTATCACGCTTTTTGAAGCTGCTGAGAAAGTTCTCGCACAACTTCTATTAAACAGGTTACTGGAGAATGTTAGTCCTAATGCTATTCCAAAGTCGCAAAGTGGCTTTAGGACTATGAATATGATTTTTTAGGCTTGACAAGTCCAGGAGAAATACATTGAGCAACAGATGCCGTTGTATCAAGTGTTTGTGGATCTGACCAAAGCATTTGACAATGTCAACAAGGATGCTCTCTGGTTGATCTTAGAGTAAGTTGGGTGTCCTCCAAATATTGTTAGAATATTCAAGGAACTGCACAGGGACATGAAAGCTCGAGTCTCCTTTAACGGAAAATTGTCTGCTGAAATCCCAGTTGAAAATGGTACCAAACAATACTACATTCCTGCCCCTACTGTGTTCTCTATGTTTTCTGCTGTTCTACTTGCTCATGCGTTTTGGGGTTACGATAAGGGGGTCATATTTAAGTTTCGATCTACAGGTCGTAGTTTTAATCTTAAAAGGTTTATTGCCAGAACCCAGTTGCATCATATCTTAGTTAAGGAGTTACTGTATACAGACGATGCTGTTTTTTTTTTTTTTTTTTTGTCACACACTGAGGCTGATATGCAGCATATAATGGATCGCTTTGCTTACTCCTACACTATCTTTGGTTTGAAAATCAGTCTATCTACAACAAAGGTGATGTTCACTCCTGCACCGGGCCAGTCATGCACAGAGTCAAACATCATGCATGTAAATATGGTCTGTGGTGCTAGACTAGGAGTAGTCGATTTGTTTGTCTATCTTGGTGGTCCTCTGTCAAGGGACACTGAAATTCACAACGAATTCAGAAGGTCGTTGTAGCTTTTAGAATGTTGGAGAATAGAGTGCGGTCTGACCGTGGCATCACAGACAGGACAAGAATTTGTGTTTACAAGACCTGTGTGCTAACCACACTGTTGTATTCATTGGAGACATGGACATTGCATCAAAGACACATTAAATGGCTTGAACGATTTCACCAAAAATGCTCTAGACGTATCTTAAACATCAAGTGGCAAGCATAAGTACCCGATGTCCTTGTGAGAACATGTTGCTCTTGTGTTGTGGCCCTTGTAATCAGCTCTCACATGCATTGAGTGGGCCACATAGTTCGAATGAAAGATTGTAGACTGCCAAAACAATTTTTTATGAAGAACTGGAAAATGACAAGTGCCTTCAACATTAGCCTAGGAAGAGGTTTAACGATTATACAAAGAACAATTTGAAAGTCCTGCAAATCGACATCGACGCGTGGGAAGAACTTACTCTGCCAAGGCCGAAGTGGCAAAAGATTGTACGTGAAAGTTTTGATGCTCTAGAGAAAAGAAAGCTAACCCACAGCAATCTGATGCAAGAGCCTTGCAAAGGTTTAATTGATGGTCTTAACCATGATACACAAAGCTGGAAATGCGACACTTGTGAACGAGTGCTCTGTCAAAAACTGGCTACCTCAACCACTTTAAGTCACACAAAATTCCTGTACCTATTAGTCCAAACCAAACGATCTGTTTAATCTGCAGCAACATTTGCAGTTGTACTGCTGGTTTGAGAAGACATATAGTTGTTCATAGGAATACCCTTCAAGTTAACTCAGTGGAACCTGCCCAATTTGTATGTCACATCTGCTTCAAAGTGTGCAAATCTGCAGCGGGAGTGCAGAGTCATCTAAGATGGCACAAACGACGAGATGAAGAAAACTCAATATGACAGCGATCATCTGGAAAGATGCAACAATCATTTATTTTTTTACATAGGAGTCACCACTTATCAAGGCTCGGAGGCCATTCGAGGATAACGGGGGAATGGGTATACATTAGTCATTGTGATTATAGCTTAGTAAACATAAGTAGTGGGAATTTTGTAAATTGGATTACTTGTTCAGGTTAGACTTGGAGACAATCAAATTATAGTCAGCTGGAAAGTAGGCAAACGGAAGGCGTGCAGTTCTTAGAAAGAATCTTTGTTCATGGAATGTTTAGGTATAGGCACAGATAAAGAGAAATTGTTGATAACGGTTTTGGCTAGACGAGTGATTTTCATGAAAGTCTGACGAAGGGGACCATTGATTGAAGTTCAGATGAGCACTTGCCATGAAAATAACGATAAAGCAGAGACAGGGTCCCAACATCTTTTCTGTGGGAAAGAGGTTGCAGGGAAAAGAAAAAGACATCCCCAACTAAGCTACGGAGTCTATTTTGAACTCTGTTAAGACAGGATAAGCTGTGGCAACAGTACTCCATTATTGGCCGAACCTGGCTTTTATTTAGGTAGAGAATTGCATCAGGAGTGATATATCTACTGGAGTGGTAGAATGATCCCACCATTTTTCCAGCGACGATGGCAACAGATGATGTACGCATTCCATTTCAGATCGGGAGTAAAGGTCAAGCCCAGAAACTTGTCAAAACATGAAGCCTCCCCAAGACGATAGACATTCATTTCAATTGATGACAGCTGGGCATCAGAGCGTACGTATGTATGTATTTGGGTTTAAATGATTGTCACATTACTGGGGGCGAAGTGGGGACTAGCTCCTTCTCTTCTATAAAATACTCCCAGGGCATGCTCAAATATATAGCCTTTGACAATCTAGTCCTACTTCTGGCCTTCTTGTGTGGCTTGTCTCTAAGCCCGGCGGACCTGTTCTACTGATAGGAGACAGTGTATCAGGCGAGTCACTGGCGCCATAAAACCAGTAGCTCCGAGCAAATGGTACTCGTTAATCTGGCAAGACAGATCATCTAGGAGAAGGTTACTCTGATTTCAAACCACTCCTGTCTCATGCGTATATACACATACATATATGTATATGTATATATTGTATTTGTGTACATGGATGAGTGTATGATGAATCATTACGGTACGTAGAAATGCTCTGGTTGGTATTCAGGGGCGCATTTATACCACTAGAAGTGATGGGCCCAAAGTCACTGTTCTGACATCCATCTAGGAGATGGAACCTCTGAATTAAAACCTGCGATCCACGCATTTACTAATCATCTTGCTTTTTTAGCTTGTCATTTGGTCATTGTTATGGGGATTTAGTGAGTGGTATTAGTGTCGTACAAGTTTCTGCCACTTAAATACATCGAAGTACATGGTTCTAGATCATTCTTATCTAACCACTTTTCAAAGTCCTATGGTGACGAAGGCATGGCGACATGTGCAGACTTAATTGATTGTGAGCACATGGTCATAATTTCACACATAGGCAGCCATAATCCTTTCTTAACATCGTTATAATGTTCTGAGTTATTCTGATAAGGACACTTTCTGGCGGAGATTTTTGTGACTGAGCAGCCCTATTTAGGGACAGCACTGCTCACCCATTGTATGGGAGGATGCTAGAAAAGGTGCACTAAAAACTGCCTATCGGAACGAAGCTGGTTAGCTTACTGTGGCTAATGGTGATTCACTACAGCAGGGACAACAGAAACAAGAAATTTAAAGATGAAACTGAACATAAGTTGTTGGAACATGAGAACTCTTCTTGAACTGGAAAAAAATTCACGTCCAGAGGGACGAACAGCAGTGGTTATGAATGAGTTACAAATATTAAACATTGATATAGCAGCTTTGTCTGAAACACATCTATCAGGCGAGGACCAAATTACTGAAGTGAAGTTGGGTTACACACTTTTCTGGAAAGGTAAACCGGAGGGCATGAAGCGGGATGGTGGTGTTAACTTTGCGATCAGATCCACTCTTGTTGAGAAGATTGAACATCCAACTGGAATCACTAATTGTCTCATGAAGCTCAGGGTCCCTCTGGCATGTAGTTTATACTTATCTATTCTGTCAGTGTATGCACCAACTATGGAATCCACAGAAGAAAGCATCACGTCCTTTTATGTGACTCTTCAAAATACCAGCTGTACCAATTGAAGAGAAGCTGATTGTTCTCGGTGATTTCAATGCGCGTGTTGGTCAGGACCATGACATATGGGGTGCACTTGGCCGTTATGATATCGGCAAAGTTAACAGTAATGGTTTACTGTTTGGAATTTAATTATCAAAAGCTCCAATCAAATATGATCGACTTTATACAAAAAGTGACATGAGAGACATGTGCAATGTGCACGTCTTATGTAGGAAAAACTAACTTTGGTGACTTCTGGAGTGAAGATACTGAAGAAGTCTGTACACAAAGACTGATTTGATGACAATGATCAAGAGATAAAGGTTCCCTTGGAGGAAAAAAAAATCCTCCATGAAAAACTTTGGAATGAAAATCTCAGAAACAGAACAGTTGTCGAAAGAAAATACAAGGAGCATAAGGCAGTTCTACAGAGAGAGCTTAGGAGAATGAAGAATATGTGGTGGTCCAATATATATGCAGAGGTTCAATCTGCTTAGGACCGGAAAGACACCAAAGACCTATACAATCTTCTTAAGCAGGTTTTTGGCTCAAAGCTTGCTCCTTTTGTACCTTTACTGTCCAGATAAGATAAGATAGGTCAACTCTCATCAAAGATGCAGATAAAATCAAAGAGCGATAGATGGAGCACTTTGCTGATTTGTTTTTCAACCCATCAACTGTCGATGAAAGTGTTATTGGTGGCTTGCCTCAGCTTGACATTCTTCATCACATCGATAATTTACCCTCACTCGTTTTGTCTCTACTATGGGAAGGATAAAGGCTTGGAAAGCACCAGTCTGTATTCCAATTGAGCAGCTTCAACATGGAGGGATGCATGTAGCCAATGCATTACACACGCTGAGCAAAAAGTCTTGGCTGGGTTCACCAGTACCACAGGATTGGATAAATAGACTATTAGTCTCTCTCTTCAAGGGGAAAGGATCAAAATTGGACTGTGATCACCACCGTTGTATAACGATTCTTAAATCAGCAGGGAAGGTGTTGGCAAGAGTCTTGTTGGATAGAGTCATCGAAAACATTTGTCTGTTAATCATTCCTGAGGCGCAATGCGGTTTCACTGAGGGTAGGGGTATTATGGATATGATATTTACTGCAAGGCAGCTGCAGGAAAAGTGTGGTGAACAACAGTTGCCACTTTATCAAGTATTTGTGGACCTTACAAAGGCGTTTGATACTGTAAACAGACAGGCTTTGTGGGTAATTATTGGGAAGAGTGGATGTCCTCCTGCCTTTGTCAGGATGCTTCAAGAATTCCACAGAAATATGAAGGCTTGTGTTGCATACAACAGGCAACTGAGGAATTACAGGCCCGCGCCCCCTCCGGGGCCCGGGTGACAAGATCAAAGTGTAGTATTTGTTCCGACAGATGCTGCAAGCTAAGACTAGCAAAGACCATATGTGGGGGTAACCCCACATATCGGACCTTGGTCAATGTAGGGATCACCCTACAGACCAACAGTTACAATCCCGCTCCCATTTCCCACCTCTCGGGAGCTGGTCCCCCCTTTCCCTCCTCCTCCCTCCCTCTCTCTCCACATTAAAAAACGGCCTAGTGCTTAATTTGCTCAGTGGGGAAGCAAATAAATACCCAGGCAACTGAGGAATTTTCTGTTGACAACGGCATTTGGGACACTAGAAAAGCAGCTGTGGTGTGATCGTGGCATCTCTGTCAAAACCAAGATCAGTATTTACTCGACCTGTGTACTTTCAGTTTTACTCATCTGAATGTTGGCCAACACAACGACGGTACTTGAAGTAACTCGAGAAATTCCATCAGAAACGCCTGAGACGAGTTCTAAATTTGAAATGGCAATCACTGACACCTGACGCGGACATTCTAGGGAAGGCTGAGTGTTTGAGCATCGAAACAATGGTGATGAGGAACCGGTTGCGCTGGTCACGTTGTTCGAATGGAGGATGTGAGGCTGCCTAAGCAGTTGTTTTACAGCGAGCTTAAGACTGGCAAACGTCCTCAACATCGACTAAAGAAGCACTTCAAGAATTACATAAAAGACTTAAAGCTTTTAAGATTCCTGTTCAGAACTGGGAGATCCTGGCAGAACACCAGCTTGAATGGAGGAGGCTAGTTGGAGGGAGTTCTGAATTTTTTGCAAGGGAAAAAATCAATCATGCTGAACTCAAGAGAAGCTTTCGGAAGGGGAACGTGTTGGTTTTGCCCATTAAATTGCAGAGCTGGAAGTGTGAGGCTTGTAATTGCGTGCTCCTCTCAAAAGCAGCTTACATTAACCATAAAAAACATGAGAAAAGTGAGCAAAAAAATGGAGCCAGAAGTGAAACAAGTTTTAACGCAGAACTTTTTCTGTCATATGTGTGGCAGACTGTGCAAGTTTAATGCTGGCCGGAAAAAGTAATTTTCAGGCTTATGGACAGGGCTTAGGTGTCCCTGAGGATTGACCTGATAACTATGATGAGGTTGGTGGGGAGCATTGAGATGACTAAGGTCTGTAAAGACGAAGTAATTAGTATGTATGTATGTATGTATGTATGTATGTTCATCGATTTAACCAAAGCCTTCGATACAGTAAATAGGGTTGCTTTGTAGGAGATTCTGAAAAAGCTTGGCTGTCCTGACAAGTTTGTATCCATCTTAAAGCTCTTCCATGATGATATGAAGACTGTGATCGACGTTGAGGAAAAACTGGCCAATTCTATTTCAGTAGAAAATGTTATTAAGCAGGGAGACTTTCCAGCACCTACATTCTTTGCTTTGTACTTCATCGCGGTCTTTCAGATGGCATTTAGGGGTTGCTCTGATGGTGTCTATATTTGTTACCGTTCAACATTAGGCGTTTCAGTGCAAGCACGAAAGTACTCACTAACACGATTCGTGACTTGCTCTATGCAGATGACTATGATCTGGTGGCTCATATGGGAGCTGATATGAGTTTGGAGGGGCTTAAAAGCCACACTTTTGCAGTTCATCGCTGAGTTGTATGCATGCCTTAATTTTGTAACGCTATATTAAGTAATCGCAATATTCGAGAACGAATTTGCGGCCATCATGTATGTATGTATGTGTATCTGCGTTTGCATATAAATGCGTTTGTGTATATGTGCGCGTACGTGTATGTGGATATAGTTACATTGATATGTGTATAAGTAAAATTAATGGATATAATATATAAATACATAAACAAGAATTGCTTAAGAGTAATTATAAAGTCTCGTCGGAAAAATATTTTTTTAAAAACTGAAAATATTCCCGAAAAATACCAATATGAGTATCGAAATATATAAGAAATATGTAAGACTATAAACATGCGTTGTGTAATTATATTATTTTTTTGTAAAGTTGGTCACTAAGTTTTAAATATAAGAAACATTTCATCTTACAAATGAAGGGTTTAGAGTGAAACAATGGAAGGTATGCCGTACCTTTAATAAGTTTCCAGACTTTTTTCTTATAGGCACTTTTATTGATGGCACATGAAACTCTAATCCCATTCGAAGTAATCTCCTCCAGCTGTGATGCACTTGTTGAACCTTTCCAACAACCTCTGGAACCTCCATGGAAATCCTCTTGTGTGAACGTGTCAATGACCCTCATCACAGTCTCATTCATTTCCTTAATTGTCTCCTAATGACAGCCTCTAAGGTTTTCCTTGAGCTGAGAGAATAACCAAAAGTCTCAGGGAGCAAGATCTAGACTATAGGGGAGGGTAAGGAACTGTCTTGATGATCTGTTCAAATAATCTGTGACAAGTATGGAGTTGTGGACTGGTGCATTCGTGTGAATCTTCTGCATCTTCAGTTCCTCACAAATAATTGTATGTACAGTTCCCACACTGACATCAAACTGTGCACTTATTGTCTCTATAGACACACGACGATCCTTATCTGTGAAATTCTTTATTTGGCCAATCAACTCTGATGTTCTGACTTGCTTACTCTTTTCACACCTCTTATCATCCTACAATCCCTCACAGACTCCCTGCCTTCCTTGAATCTCTTATACCACTCAAAAACTGATGCCTGTTCCAAAAACAGTCTGAAACATTCCATACGTTTCTGTGGGATTTTTTCGAAGTTTAAAACAGAATTTTATTACATATCGTTCTTCTAAAGCGTCCTCACGTCTAATTGCGTTTTTAAAATTCACCAGGTGTAACAATCAGGCTTTAATAGAGTGTATTCCAATTCCTGCTGTAGCTGTTAACTTGAACTTGTAATCATAAAAATTGGCTAGTTATTTCATAAGATGTATAGCAATAACACAGTGATATTTAAAGAGTCTATGACAATTTTAAATGTCTGTACAAAAGTAGTCTAGAAATTGATTAAAAGCACCTCGTATATGTGGGGTTTTTTTTTTGTTTATTTTATTTTACTTCAGTCGAAGTTCTCAGAAATCAAGGGACCTACTACATGGGGCTTACACTTGAACTTTATATGCGATACATAGATATTCGAATGTTCCATTAAAGTTCTTTATCTCTCAAACACTGATTTAGTAAAGAAATTGAGAACATAGTTTTCCTCTCCCCAATTAACCATTTTCATATGTTGTAGTATATCTTTCGTTTTAGTTTCTTGGTCTTACTGAATTCCAGGACAAGAATTTATTTAGTCTGGTGGAGTACCCAGCTTCGGGCTGCTATTTGAGGTAACATCACTTGGAAAGGGTGCCCCATGCCTCGTAAAAGTTAATGTAAGTTAGCCATATTGAGGAGATCTTATTTGGGCAGCGAATATTCCGAAAAAAAAAAAAAACTTTGTGCAACTCAAGAAACGTTCAGAAAAAAAATCATGAATGTGCGTAGGTAAATGTGGAAAGCTACACAAAGGCAAGATGTCAGTTAAGGTTAGAAGAACATGGAAAAGATATGGGGAGCTATTAAAAAGTCGGGCATGGCTGACCATATGAGGAGGGAAAATTGAAACCACCTGAGAAATAAAAATTATAGGCAGAGAAGAACAATGAAGAGTAGGACGACTCAAAGAAGCAGCACATATATTGGGTGATGATTAATATGTGGGGTGATGATTAATATGTGGGGTGATGATTAATTACAATGTATATGTGGTGTGATGATTAATATGTGGGGTGATGAGTAATTGCTATGTATATTTGGCATGATGATTAATATGTGGGGTGATGATTAATATGTGGTGTGATGATTAATTACTATGTATATGTGGCGTGATGATTAATATGTGGAGTGATGAGTAATTACTATGCATATTTGGCGTGATGATTAATATGTGGTGTGATGATTAATTACTACGTGTATGTGGCGTGATGATTAATATGTGGTGTGATGATTAATATGTGGTGTGATGATTAATATGTGGTGTGATGATTAATATGTGGGGTGATGAGTAATTGCTATGTATATTTGGCATGATGATTAATATGTGGGGTGATGATTAATATGTGGTGTGATGATTAATTACTATGTATATGTGGCGTGATGATTAATATGTGGGGTGATGAGTAATTACTATGCATATTTGGCGTGATGATTAATATGTGGTGTGATGATTAATTACTATGTGTATGTGGCGTGATGATTAATATGTTGGGTGATAAGTAATTACTATGTATATTTGGTGTGATTATTAATATGTGGTGTGATGAGTAATTACCATGTATATGTGGCGGGACGATTAATATGTGGGTGATGATTAATTACTATGTATATGTGGCGTGATGATTAATATGTGGGTGGATTTGTAATATGTGGGTGGATTTGTAATATGTGGGGTGCTGATTAATATGTAGGGGTGACGATTAATATGTAGGGGGATGATTAATATGTGGGTGATGATTAATTACTATGTATATGTGGCGTGATGATTAATATGTGGGGTGATGATCAATTACTATGTATATGTGGCGTGATGATTAATATGTGGAGTTAATTACTATGTAAATGTGGCATGATGATTAATATCTGGGGTGATGATTAATATGTGGTGTGATGATTAATTACTATGTATATGTGCCATGATGATAAATATGTGGAGTTAATTACTATGTAAATGTGGCATGATGATTAATATCTGGGGTGATGATTAATATGTGGGATGATTATTTATATGTGGGGTGATAATATATTCTTAGGGTAACGATTAATATGTGGGGCCATGATTAATATGTGGCGTGATGATTAATTACCATGTACATGTGGCGTGACGATTAATATGTGGGGTAATGATTAATATGTAGGATGATGATAAATTACTATGTATATGCTGCGTAATGAATTATATGTAGGTTGATGGTTAATATTTGAAGTTATGATTTATATGTAAATGTGGTATGATGATAAATATCTGGGGTGATTATTAATATGTTTGGTGATTATTAATATGTGGGTTGATGATTAATATGTGGGGTTATGATTAATTCTTATGCATATGTGGCGTGACAATTAATATGTGGGTTGATGATTAATATGTGGGGTGACAATTAATATGTGAGGTGATGATTAATATGTATGGTGACGATTAATGACGATGTATATGTGGCGTGACGATTAATATGTGGGGTGATGATTAATTACAATGTATATGTGGTGTTACAATTAATATGTGGGGTGATGATTAATATGTGAGTTGATGATTTATATGTGTGGTGATGATTAATTACTATGTATATGTGGTGTGACTATTAAGATGTGGGAGATGATTAATATGTGGGGTGATTATTAATATGTAGGGTAATGATTAATATGTATGGTGATTATTAATTACTATGTATATGTTGAGTGACAATTAATATTTGGGGTGATGATTAATATGTGGTGTTACGATTAACATGTCTGGTGACAATTACTTACTATGTATAGTTGGCGTTACGATTAATATGTGGGGTTATGATTTCTATGTGGGGTGATGATTAATATGTGGGGTGATTATTTATATGTAGGGTGATGATAAATATGTGGGGTGATAATTATGTATATGTGGCGTGACGATTAATGATTGATTACTATGTATATGTAGCGTGATGATTAATATGTAGAGTCATAATTTATATGTCGGGTCATTATTAATATGTGGTGTGACGATTAATTACTATGTATATGTGGCGTGACGATTAATATGTGCTGTCATGATTAATATGTGGGGTGATTATTAATATGTGGCCTGATGATTAATATATGCTGTTATGATTAATATGTGCGGTGATTATTTATATGTGGGGTGATGATTAATAGTTGGGTTGACTATAAATATTTGGATTGATGATTAATATGGTGGGTGGCGATTAATTACTATTTATATATGGTGTGACTAATTACTATGTATATCTGGGGATATGAGTAATATGTTGTGTGATTATTAATATGTGGTTTGATGATTAGTATGGAGGGTGATGATTAATTACTATGTATATGTGGTGTGACCATTAATATGTGGTGTGATGATTAATATGTGACGTGATGATTAATATGTGTGTGATGATTAATTAATATGTATATGTAGCGTGACGATTAATATATGGGGTGATTATTAATATGTGGGGGGATAATTAATATGTGGGGTGATGATTAATTACTATGTATATGTGGCATGATGATTAATATGGTGGATGATGAATTATTACTATGTATATGGTGCGTGATGATTAATATATGGGGAGATGATAAATTACTATGTATATGTTGCATGATGATAAATATGTGGGGTGTTGATTAATATGTGGGGTGATTATTCATTACTATGTATATGTGGCGTGAAGATAAATATGTGGGGTGATGATTCATATGTGGGTTGATCATTAATTACTATATACATGTTGTGTGATTATTAATATATGGAGTGATGATTTATTACTACGTATATGAGCCATGATGATTAAAATGTGGGGTGATAATTAATTACTATGTATATGTGGCGTGATGATAAATATGTGGATGATTATTTATGACTATGTATATGTTGTGTGAAGATTAATACGAGGAGTGATGATTAATATGTGGGGTAATTATTTTTATGTAGAGTGGTAATTAATATGTGGGGGTGATGATTAATATATGGGATTACGATTAATTACTATGTATATGTGACGAGACAATTTAAATGGGGATGATGAGTAATATGTGGGGTGATGCTTAATTACTATGTATATTTGGCGTGATGTGTAATGTTTGGGATTATTGTTAATTTCTATGTACATGTTGCGGGACGATTTATATGTGGGGTGATGATTAATTACCGTGTATATGTGGCGTTATGATTAATATGTGGGGTGATGATTAATATGTGGGCGTGACGATTAATCTGTGCGGTGATGATTAATATGCGGTGTTATGATTAATATGTGGGGTGATTATTTATTACTATGTATATGTGGCGTGATGATTAATATGTGGGGTGATGAATTATTGCTATATATATGTGGCGTGATGATTAATATGTGGGGTGATGAATTATTGCTATATATATGTGGCGTGATGATTAATATGTGGGGTGATGATTAATATGTGGGGTGATGATTAATATGTGGGGTGATGATTAATATGTGGGGTGATGATTAATATGTGGGGTGATGATAAATTACTCTGTATATGTAGCATGATGTGTACATGATATGTGGCATGGTAATTAATATGTGGGGTGATGATAAATTACTATGTAAATGTGGCATGAATATTTATATGTGGGGTGATGATTAATATATGAGGTTATTATTTATGTGTGGGGTGATGATTAATATTTGAAGTGAAGATTAATATCTAGGGCGATGATTAATATTTGGGGTGACGAAACTTACTATGTATATGTGGGGCGACGATTAATATGTGGGGTGATAATTTATATTTGAGGTGATGATAAGTACGTGGGGTGACGATAAATTACTATGTATATGTGGCGTGATGACTTATATTTAGGGTTATTAATAAAATTCGAAGTTATGATGTATATGTGGGATGATTATTAATATGTGGTGTGACGTTCAATATGTGGGGATATTATTAATTACTATGCATGTGTCGCATAAAGATTAATAGGAGGAGTGATGATTAATATGTCGGGTTACGATTAATATGTTGAGTGTTTCTTAATATGCGGAGTATGATTAATATGTGAGAGTGACGATTAATTACCATGTATATATGCTGTTACGAATTATATGTTGGGTGATGATTTATATGTGGAGTGATTATTAATATGTATGGTAATGTTTAATTTCTATGTATATGTGCCGCGACGATTAATATGTGGGTGACGATTAATTACTATGTATATGTGGCGAGACATTAATATGTGGGGTGACGAGTAATATGTGGTGATTAAGATTGGGGTGAGGATTAATTTGTGGGCTTACAATAGATATGTTGTGTGGTGATTAATATGTGCTGTGACGATTAATATGTGGGTTATTATTAATATGTGGGGTGACGAATTATTACTATGTATATGTGTCGTGATGATTAATATGTGGCGTGATGATTAATATGTGGAGTGATGATTAATATGTAGGTTGATTATTAATACATGGGTTTATGATAAATTACTATGTATTTGTGGTGTGACGATTAATATGTGGGGTGACGATTAATGTGTGGGGTTATGATAAATTACTATATATATGTGGCATGATGATTATCATGTGGGGTGATGATTAATATGTGGAATTATGATTAATATGTAGGGAGATTATTAATACGTGGGTTTATGATTAATATGTGAGGTGATGATTTATTACTATGTATATGTGGTGTGACGATTAATATGTGGGGTGATGATTAATATATAGGGTGATGAAATATGCGTGGTGTGATGATTAATATGCGGGGTGACGATTAATTACTATGTATATATGCTTGATGTATATATGGGTGATGATTAGTAGGTGGGGTGATGATTCATTACTATGTATATATGGCGTACAGATTAATATGTTGGGTGATTATTAATATGTGGGGTGATGATTCATATGTGGGGTTATGATTAATTACTATATATATGATTATTAATATATGGAGTTATGATTTATTACTATGTATATGAGCCATGATTATTAAATTGTGTGGTGATTATTAATTACTATGTATATTCGAAGTGATGATTAATATGTGGATGATGATTTATTACTATGTATATGTTGCGTAATGATTAATATGAGAAGTGATGATTAATATGTGGGGTAATTATTATTATGTAGAGTGGTAATTAATATGTGGAGTGATGATTATTATGTGGGATTACGATTAATTACTATATATATGTAGCGTTATGACTAAAATGTCGGGCGATGATTTATATGTGGGTTATGATTAATATGTTGGGTGATGATTAATTACTATGTATATTTGGCATGACAATTAATATGTTAAGTGATTATTAATATGTGGGTTGATGATTAATATGTGGGGTGACGGTTAATTACTGTGTATATATGGCCTGATAATTAATATGTGAATGATGATTAATATGTTGGATGATGATTAATATGCACGGGGACGATATGTTGGGTGATGATTAACATGTGGGGTGATTATTAATTACTATATATGTGGCGAGACGATTTATATGAGGATGATGATTAATATTTGGGGGTGATGATTAATTACTATGTATATTTGGCATGATGATTAATGTGTTGGGTGATGATTAATTTCTATGTATATGTGGTGGGACGATTTATATGTGGGGTGATGATTAATTACCATGTATATATGGTGTGATGATTAATATGTGGAGTGATGTTTAATATGTGGGGGGATTTTTAATATGTAGGGGGGAAGATTAATATCGAGGGTGATGATTAATATGTTGGGTGATTATTAACTACTATGTATATGTGGCGTGATGAATTATATGTTGGGTGATGAATTATTACTATGTATATGTGGCGTGATGATTACTATGTGGGGTAATGATTAATTACGATGTATATGCGGGGTTATTATTAATATGTAGGGTGATGATTAATATGTGGGGTGATTTTTAATATGTGTGGAGATTATTTTATGTGGGTGACGATTAATTACTATGTACATGTGGCGTGACTATTAATATGTGGAGTGATGATTAATATGTGGGGTGATGATTAATTACTATATATGTAGCCTGATTATTAATGTGTGGGGTGATGATTAATATGTGGGGTGATTATTAATTACTAATATATGTGGCGAAACGATTAATATGTGGAGTGATGATTAATATGTGGGGTGATTATTAATTACTATATATGTAGCCTGATTATTAATGTGTGGGGTGATGATTAATATGTGGGGTGATTATTAATTACTAATATATGTGGCGTAACGATTAATATGTGGAGTGATGATTAATATGTGGGGTGATTATTAATTACTAATATATGTGGCGTAACGATTAATATGTGGAGTGATGATTAATATGTGGGGTGATTATTAATTACTAATATATGTGGCGTAACGATTAATATGTGGAGTGATGATTAATATGTGGGGTGACGATTAATTACTTTGTATATGTAGCATGATGAGTAATATGTGCTCTGATGATACATATGTGGCATGGAAATCAATATGTGGGGTGATGATTAATATGTGGGGTGATGATTAATATTCGGGGTGACGATTAATATGTGGGGCAATGATTAATATGTGGCGTGACAGTTAATATGTTGGGTGATGATTCATAGGTGGGGTGATGATAAATACGTGGGGTGACGATAAATTACTATGTATATGTGGCGTAATGAATTAGATTTGGGGTGATTATTAATATTTGTAGTTATGATTTATATGTGGGGTGGTTATTAATATGTGGGGTGATGATTAATTACTATGCATATGTGGCATAACGATTAATATGTGGGAGGATTATTAATATAGGAGGTGATGTTTAATATGTGGGGTGATGATTAATATGTGGAGTGATGATTAATATGTTGGGTGATGATTAATATGCGGAGTATGATTAATATGTGAGATCGACGATTAATTACTGTGTATATATATCGTGACGATTAATATGTTGGGTGATTATTAATATGTGGGGTGATGATTAATATGTATGGAAACGTTTAATTACTATGTATATGTGCCGCGACAATTAATATGTGGGGTGTTAATTAATATGTGGGGTGATGATTAATTACTATGTATATGTGGCGGGATGATTAATATGTGGGGTCACGAGTAATATGTGATGATTAAGATGGGGGGTGAGGATTTAATGGTGGAGTGACGGTAGATATGTTGTGTAATGATTAATGAGGGTGGTGCCGATTAATATGTGGCATGATTATTAATATGTTGGGTGACGAATTATTACTATGTATATTTGTCGTGATGATTAATATGTGGCGTGGTGATTAATATGTAGGATGATGATTAATATGTGTGTTTATGATTAGTTACTGTGTATTTGTGGCGTGACGATTAATATGTGGGGTGATGATTAATATGCGGGGTGATGATTAATTACTATGTATATGTGGTGTGATGATTATCATGTGGAGTTATGATTAATATGTGGAGTTATGATTAATATGTGGGGTGCTTATTAATATGTGGTGTGATGATTAATACGTGGGTTGATGATTAATATGTGGGGTTATGATGAAATACTATGTATATATGCCGTGACAATAATATGTGGGGTGATGATTAATAAGTGGGCTGATTATTTATAAGTATTGTGACGATGAAATACTATGTATATGTGGTGTGATGATTAATATTGTGTGTGCTATTTAATATGTTGGGTGATGATTAATTACTATGTATATGTGGCGTTACGATTAATATGTGAGGTGATGATTAATATGTTGGGTGATGATTAATATGTGGTGTGACGATTAATGTGTGGGGTTACGATTATCATGTGGGGTTATTATTTATATATTGGGTGATGATTAATATGTGGCGTAATGTGGGGTTACGATTAATATGTGGGGTGATGATTAATATGTGGGTGTGACGATCAATATGTGGGGTGATCATTGATATGTGAGGTGATTATTAATTACAATGTATATGTGGCATGATTAATATATTGTGCGATGATGAATATGTGGGGTGATGATTAATATGTGCGATGATGATTATACTATGTATATTTGGCGTGATGATTAATATGTGGGGTGATGATTAATTACTATGTATATGTGGGGTGATGATGAATATGTTGGGTGATGATTAATATATGGGGTGACGATTAATTATTATGTATTGGTGGCGTTACGATTAACATGTGGGGAGATGATAAATATGTGGGGTGATAATTAATTACCATGTATATGTGGTGTGTCGATTAATATATAGGGTGATGATTAATATGTGGGGTGATGATTAATATATGTGGTGATGATTAATTACTATGTATATGTGGCATGATAATTAATATGTGGAAATGATTAATATGTGGAGTTATGATTGATATGTGCAGTGATTAGAAATATGTGGGGTGATGATTAATACGTGGGGTGATGATTAGTTACTATATATATGTGGTGTGACGATTAATATGTGGAGTGATGATTAATATATGGGGGTGATGATTAATATGTGCGGTGATGATTATACTATGTATATTTGGCGTGATGATTAATATGTGGGGTGATGATTAATTACTATGTATATATGGCATGACGATTAATATGTGGGCGATGATTATTATGTGGGGTGACGATTAATTACTATGTATATGTGGCGTGATTATTAATATGTGGGCGGATTAGTATGTGGGGTTACAATTTATATGTGGGGTGATGATTAAAATTTGGGGTGACGATTAATATGTGGTGTGATGATTAATATGTGGGGTGATGATTAATTACTATGTATATGTGGCATGATGACTAATATGTGGTGTGATGATTAATACGTGGGGTGATGATTAATTCCTATGTATATGTGCTGTGATGATTAATATGTGGGTTGTTGATTTACATGTGGGTTGATGATTAATATGTGGGGGTGATGATTATTTACTATGTATATTTGGCGTGACGATTAATATATTGGGTGATGATTAATATGTGGGATGATGATTAATATGTGGGATGATGATTAATTACTATGTATATGTGGCGTGACTATTAATATGTGGTGTGATGATTAATATGTGCAGTGATGATTAATATGTGTTTTGATGATTTATTACGATGTATATATGGTTTGATGATTAATATGTGGGGTGACGAATAATTACTATGTATGTGGTGTTACGATTAATATGTGGGGTAATGATTAATTACTATGTATATGTTGCGTGACGATTAATATGTGGGGTGATGATTAATATCTATGTATATGTGGCGTGATGATTAGTTACTATGTATATGTGGCCTGATGATTAATTACTCTTGATCTGTGGCGTGATGATTAATTACTATATATATGTATATGAGATGATGATTAATTACTTTGTATATATGCTGTGATGATTAATTACTATGTATATGTGCTGTGATGATTAATTACTATCTATATGGTGCGTGACGCTTAATTACTATGGATACATAGTAGTGATGGGATGATTCCAAAATTTTTCCTGATTCCGAGACAATTACCAATTTCCTTCTTACTTTCCGATTTCGATACGGTTCTCGATTCCGAGTCCGATTCTTTGAAAATTTTTAAATATTTAATTAGAGATTGGTTGGGTTTTTGGGGGGGGCTTTTTGTAAATTTTCAAGTTATTACATAACCCCCCCCCAGGTAATTTTCGTGTATACTTTTCTCAAATGCTTTCCTTGTAATTGATTAAACACTGTAAAACAACAAAAGATTCATTTTGATTTTAAAAGAAAACCAAATTTTTATCAGTTTGTCGTTAGTATATAACATACTTCTTGAAAGTTTTCATAAACAGTTGAATGTAATCGATGAGTTATAGGCAAAATGAGAAAACGATGTACGAACAAAATATTTAACAACGCCCCTCCTATTGTTACGAAAGAATTTTTAAATAAAAATGTTACTATTTAGAAAACCATTTTTAACATGGGTAGGGCGTGGGCTTTGTAAACTATTCTGTATCTTTTCTCTATAAAATTTTATTTTAATTATAAACATTTGGTGGATTATTAAATTGATTTGCTTTGCTGTAAGAAAAACATGCAAATAATAATACACCCCCCCATCATGCATGCCCCCCCATTGTTTCATCACCGTCCCCCCCCCCAAAAAAAAATGATACCAAAGGGCCGAGAAGGGTCAATAAGGCCTAAAAGGCCGAGGAGCGAGTGCCAACCAGACCTCGGCTGGACAAGCGCAAAAAGAACTGGAACCTTGGGGAGGCCACTCAAATTCCAGTATAAACCAATGGCCACTACCAGCGATAAATTAATGGTAAGCGGCTGTTGCGATGATGCAAATTCATTTGCAAATGCTATCGAAGGAAGTAGAGAGTGCTGGACGTTTGGGGAGACTTGTTGTAACTCAGCTTCCAGAGAACACCACAGGTTTCCAATCAGATCGTTTGTTGACTTGTGTGAAAGCTCCATGTGAGCCAATAATAATAATAATAATGACAAATTTGTAGATTAACACACTCAACTAAATCCCCATCTCAAAATGAAATGACAACCCTTAAAAAACTTGATGGAAAGAAAATCAATCATTTTAGTATTTAAAGTGCAAGATCAGATTCTAATATAAATTTAACGTAAAATAATTTGTCATTCTTTTTTGGGACGCCATATTTAGGTTCGCATGAAAAGTATGTCTGTGTACCAAATCTCATTCACTCATAAAAACAAATTTCTACAAAAAAAAAACTTATTTGTACATTTTTATCTAGCGAATCACATATGAAAACCCTCGTTTACTATTTTTTTAATCCAACGACGGAGCTAAAGTCGGATGTTTTGCTTCTAAAATAAAAAATAACTTTTTAGATAAATCTCTGTGTGGCGTACCAGAAATACATTTTTTCTAAAGAATAAAAATGGATAAACATTTGGTATATTTTACAAAATATGCATTTATGTAGCCAATAAACATAAAATTACGTATGAAAAACCACGTTTATTATTTGGAAATATGAAACTTATATTCTAATACGCCTAAAAAGAAAAATACGATTCTCCATTTTTAGGCGATTACATGTAAACAACTTGAAAAGTTTAGTTGTAAAAATACAATAAAACACCAAACAACAAGTTTTGTATATAAATTTAACACAAAATGATCACACCTTATTGATCATGACAATGTTTTAAGGACATGAAAAAACTTTATTTGTTTTAAATCTTAAGAATGTTAATGTTTCAAATCAAACTTTAGTAAGAAATTTGTGATTGTTTAAAGTCATAAAAGACGTGTAAACCACCACTGGGTCACACTCGTCCAATCCTCGGTTCACAGGACCATAGACGCAACTCAGCAAGGGCTATGGCGTACACACAAACAAGAAAATGCGCACCAACCCTAAGTCCTGGTGGCTACACTCATGATTTTGTCTAGCGGTGGACCCTTCAAGGGTGGCAAAACTTTCACTGGTCACTGAAATACCATTCAACTGCTCAGGGCACGCAAAATACGCATGACCCTAAGTCCATGTGGCAATACTTTATCTTTGGCTGTCCGTTCGTCGGATACTGCAGTTTGGAGTTCTTCCTGCAGATGCCATGGTGAATGGCTAGTTTACCTCCTCCTTCGGTTCAGTCCAGGTTGGTTGTGGGGTCGGTGCTGTAATAAACCGTGTTTCAAGTCTGGGATCATTTTTTATAAACGAGAATAATTATTTAAAAGATCTTCACGGTAGACTTCGTACAAGGAAAGCTAAGTGCTTTGGGTTCTTAACGGCTTCGTGATGCAGGTTCTTACAACTTAGGTTCGTCCAGACAGTCTATAACAGGAGCTTTTCAACTTAGTTCTTCTGGGGAGGTTTTCTGGACCCTGGGCATGCCCCTCGATGCCAGCAAGCAAAATCTCTGTTTTTCTTACTCCTTAATCACCCATCTACAACCACTGATATCGTTTCTATATCTTCAAAGGAACGTGTTTCTTGTCATCCTTTATAATGAAAATTCAGTTCTCCTCAGGGATAATATTATTCCCGTCATTCTCTCAATAAGCCATATATATATATATATATATATATATATATATATATATATATATATATATATATATATATATATATAGTAATAATAATTAATAATAAATAATGATAATTATATCTACAAATACAATAGGTTTAAGACTCCTAAAATTAGTACTAAGATTTGTCCATGGTTGGAGTATTTGAAAAAATTCAGTTATCCTGTAGGTTGAAGGTTCAATTCTCAGTTCGGGTGACTGAAAATACAATTGCGAATTACATAGGACTTCTATCCAGTCATGGGTGATGGAAGGAGAGTATGCTACTCCTGTGGGTTTCGTTCGAAATTCCGTGCATATTCTCGAGTTCAACCGAGTTCGACAAGGTACTCCCAAAGAAGGTCGGATGTTACATCGACCGAAATGTTTTGAAAATGACACTCAAGATGAGAACAGTAGTCAGAAGAATACAAATAATACGAATATTTAAAAGTTTTCTCTAGAATGTGCTGTTAAAATAGCAAAGCCTAACTCGTCCATGGGCTACAGACTTCAGTTCATGCCAAACGTGTCAGCTGATCTCATTAAATCCTCGTTGATCAGATGATAAGTCAGCAAGATCTATGACGTAGCAAGCTGTAAACAAACAACGAATATATTTGTCTGTCCGTCATTAGTGTCCGTGTAACAAATGAAAACATTACATTAAACGTACTCAAGTTTGGGTATTATGTGGGTTCATGTCTATGGTTGTTTTGGGGAATCGACCATTTGGTCTGTCACGCTTAATTGAAATTGAATTCTTATATGCTCTATACGAGGATCTTCCATATGTACGGTTAAGCGAAATATGCTTTGTTTTTATTTCCACTAGTATATATATATATATATATATATATATATATATATATATATATATATATATATATATATAGTAGTTAATCGTCACCATCGTACATATGCATAGTAATTAATCGTCACCATCGTACATATACATAGTAATTAATCGTCACCATCGTACATATTATTTCCTATTATTTCCACTAATGTGGAAGTTTTCATTCCTTGGCCTTTTAGCAAGAAGCAAAGAAAGGGATCTGTTATGACACTTTACTCTCTCTGTCCTCGGGTAATACAAGGAAAATTACTTCTAGACTGAGTGAAGTTGTATTTTCGCTTTCGAGCGAAGTGGATTCTCTCACTTCAAAAACCCACCGTTTATATAACTTTCCCCTCGTGGGGAGGCTAGTAAATAGCTACAATAGAATTCCAACAATAAATGGGAAGAGTTATATGAAAAGTGTAAATATGTTCGCTCAATTGATGTTGGCTCCTTACCAGTTTTCCATAAATGTTTTATTTCTGTTTTTCTTCTAGGCCGAATGTGAAAACATTCTCCGTGAAATCCAGCAAATTAACGTCAGTCTCTTGTCAACTGACGCACGGCGGGATTACAAAATTTTTTCTTCCTACGTGAACACATATCTCGAAGGATTCGCTTGGATGAAGTATGTATAACACGAATCTTTTTTGCTAAAAAAAAAAAAGAGAGAAATGTATTTCAATTTTACTTAAAAGGCGTTGCCTTATCACTTGTTGACACTTCTTTTTGTGCGATATTCACTGATGATTGCTTATCGTCTGACTGAATGGCCCTTATCTATCTTTACTTTACGTGACCTCTCGTCTCTCAAATTTCTAAGCCACAACTGATAATAACACATGTTTTTATCTCGTCATCTGACTATATCGACAAACCCGCTATCTGGTCTCGTATGGAATCGGACTTTTTTGGTGGATGCAGTCTGTGCTTTTTCAGTACGTCGACGTACTCTCTTGAGTATTCATTAATCTCTATTTCTTGTCGGTATCTTTGTCCTACTTTCACTTAAGTGTTATCAGTTATTAAGTCTTTAGGACCAAGAGAGTTAGTTTCAACCTGGGTACAGTTTCATTGTGATCTCCCCATCGTCGTTATTCCTTTGTTTTTCTTCGGAGTTTTGGTGGTGTTGGTGGTGTTGGTGGGAGAGGTGAAATGATTTCTACTCTAGGGTAGAGGTGTTACTTTTTAAGCTGGCAATAAACATCTGGCCATTCCGTTGTAGTCATAGGTCTCATATAGGTGTAAATCCTCGGTGTCAGCGATGTTCATAGCTTCAATGTCTCAGCACCTACTTCCCAACTTATGTTGGCAAGTTTTTTAAAGAGATTATTCCTAGTCGTCACTTCACGGGTTCCTCTCATAAAAAAATAAACTAGTGATAAGAAATTCTAAATGAATTTAAACATTACCGAAAGTTACGGATTAGAAATCACGAGGGTGATAACATAAAGCCTTAGGACGTTAACAAAAAGATATTAGATTGTGACAAAGCAAAAAAGACGCCCTCTTTGTATAACTCACAGCATAATTATATTAGAGGTGATGCGCCATTTCGATTACAATTGAAATATGAAATGCAAAAATATACAAATCGATTATCTCAAACAGCGTTCACATATTGTCGGATTAAAAATAACATTTTAAAAACACCGGCCTTTTATGCTGCATGAGGGAAAGAGGGATGAATGACATCCGCTTAATCCACGGTTGATTAATAAAATGTCCAAGTAAAGCTGTTTAAGCCTAACATTCTATTCGGTCCCAAATTATTTGTTTGTTGTTTTTGTTTTTTGTTTGTTTGTTTTTTGTGGGGGCTGCTATTTGTTTTTTTTGTTTTGTTTTTTTTTTGGGGGGGGCAGGGGTACCAAACGTAGATCTGTGAAAGCATCACACTTTAAAAATGAGGTCAAGTTAAATTTCGAGTGTGTATTAAAAGAAAAATTATTGTTTTAAGTTTATGGCTTATTGTGTATTGTTTATTCAGCAAATGTTTTCCTTTTGTTTAGTTTTATGGCCACACCCTCCTAATGATGATTAGTTGAGCCACTAAAGTGGGAGGTAAACGTGCGAAAAACAAAATAAAAATGTAAGAGGAATATTTGGTATCAGTTTCGCGGAATTCTTTATTGGGTTAACGAAGAAGCATTTTGTGAGTGCATTGTTTAGGGTAGCTGATGTTTAGTGCATTGATGTTTAGTGCATTGTTTAGAGTAGCTGATGTGTTTGGGCGGGAATTTGAGAAGTAGCTGAGGGAGGTAGTAGGATGAAGGATTGAAAGAAGGAAAGAAAGAATAAAGCGAATAAAAGAAAAAGTAAAAGAATGAAACAAAACGGAATGAATAAGCGAAAATTATGCCTTAGGTATGGCAAAAAAGGTATCTGGTTCTATGGCCGTAATTTGAGATTTTTGGAAGTCAACCCTTTATTACAATTGCTTACAGGTCCATTTTAACTCGGAGTCATAATACCTGCCACAGCTCTATATATGTGTTAAATAAAGTATGTTCTAGCTATGGTGCGAAACTTCATTAGCTTGTGAAACTGTTGGAAGCAACAGCGACAGCCAACGTTAGTTACTACGTATCGACTCTTGGTTGAATAAAATCTCCAACCAACAGTTTTTTTTTTTTTTGTTTTGGTCAATAAGAAAATTTCCGCGTGTGATATAACCCCCAAACACGATGTTTTTCTTTCGGACAACTGACGGGCATACGTTTCTATCCAACCTAACCGCTTTGGGGAATGAGAGCCTCTCGGCAAGCAGCACACAGCTAAGGAGAGACTTTCATGGACTTCTAATTACAACGCCCGGTGAAACGCACACGTGTCGATTACCGAACGCCTATATATACAAGTTCATAGATTCACACCATTCCTCCTCCCTAATTAACAGAGGCTCGTTATTTACAAACCTATAAACGCTAGCCGAAATCAACACGCGTACATTCTTTCACGAACAAAACAATCATGCCAATATGTGCATATACACATACACACGAAAACACATGCGGCATCAGTCGAAACAAACGTTTGTACTCAATTTCTATTTACGCATAAAAACAGTTCCTTCCCTGAGAATGTTCTTTTGACTCTTTGAAATGTCAGTATTCATTTAAACTTTATTTTGTTGTCTCTAAAAGGTTCAATACACTAAATATATTTTGTCTATTTAAAATCCAACATACAGCATGCATGATATATAATTGAATACTTGTGCGAGCTTTTCTAGTCTCACACAAAACACGCGATCACATTTGAAACCATTTTTCTTGTCATACACATACGCGCACACAAACATTCGCGCGCACGTACACACATACATACGTACACTCACATTCACGTGTATATATACACACTCGCTAACGTACACACATGTACTCACACATACGCGCACACGTACGCACACATGGACAACGTGACTTCCCTTTAAAGGAAATCCACACATGCGCAAAAGACCACCGGAAACAACTACAAAAGCAAGAGACCTGAGCTGTTTCCTTCTTTTTGATTCCCGACCTGAGCGGTCGACGGACCAACCGCTCCCTTTCGGGGCGCGCGCCCGCGCGCCTCACATCACCTACAAGAGCCAACAGACAGTACGTACACCATACACACTTTCTCTCTCCATGGCCAGGATTGACTCTCTCTCTCTCTCTTTCTTTCTCTCTCTCTCTCTCTCTCTTTCTGCAACAATAGACTTTCACTCTCACCAGCTAACAGCGAGAGACGCACGCCAAACTAAACACGTGATGTACCCTTTCATTTAATTTGTTTCTTCACGAAATAAATTCTAGTTCGTTTATTTCAATAAACGCGTTGTCCGTTTCTTTCTCAATTCAATTTATTTTTCCTATTTTGTACGACTGGGGTATATAATATATCCACAAGTCCACAACAAATTGGTGACCCGTGAGATGAACACGCATTTCCTTCTATACCACCAGTCCACCACAAACTGGTGACCCCGACACTTTAATAAACGTCAACAAAACAAAGCAAAAAACGCTCCTCTACAAGATCCTCGGGAACTTTCTAGATTTCCGAGATAACCCTTAGGAAACCGTAGGAAATAAAAGAAGATACGAACAAAGGGTTGGAAAGAATATATTGCGCAAGAAAATTAAATATAAAAAAAAGGTTTCTGTACTTTCCGACTGGTAAATTACGTTATATGTAGTCTCGCGTTAGACCACAATATTTCTCCTACTCTTAGTCTATTGGTTCATATAATGATTAGCAGTTGCGTGAATGGCTAAGTTTCCGTAACACCCTCCTCCCAAGCTTTTACTCCGCAAGGGTACTTAGTACTTTTTTCTTTTTGGATTGATGACTAAAGGATCCGTGAATTTCCTTTTCCTCCTCGATCGACGTCGTTCTGGTCTGCTTGGGGTGGTGCAATCATATCATCTCTTCTTTTTCGTGAGGTGCACAGTCTGGATCATCCAACCAATGCGTTTTTATATGATGGAAGTGTCTTTTATGTGTGAATTTAGGACATTGAATAATGACTCCATATTTCCAAGTCTTTTGTCTATTGTGCCCAATTCCCAGAAAGACGCTTTACTTTTGTAAGTCTTGTAGAAAACGTTTTCTCTTGGGGCGTAGTGTTTCTTAGATCCAATAGAGGTCCTTAATTTGTTTTCTTTTTGTAACAGTTTTTCGAACACGCTGGAACAATTGGGGATAATGCTGATGGTGTGTTAGGATTAGGTGTGATCTTATTTTTATTTGATCGAATGTCGCCTGGGATTCCATTGTCCATTTCCACACTCTTTTCTTTTTTAGTAGCTCATTCAGTGGAATCCGTAGGTCGTGTATATTGAGAATGAAAATCGCAAACCTTAAAACACTTTGTAATTCAGTCATTATTTTTTTCGGAACCGGCATATCCCTTACCGCAATGGTTCTTTCCGGATCTGGTCTTCTACCATTTTTATCGATGATGTATTTCAAGTATTTTATTTCTTCCATGAAGAAATCACAATTTCCTTCTTTGATTTCAACCCCAAAATTCAGTATTTGAGATAAGACTTTGTGGACATGTTCTCGATGTTGTTCCCTCGTCTCAATTATTATGACAACATCGTCTAGGTATGCTATAGCGAAATCAATGCCGCTCAACATAATATCCACAAGTTCTAACTATTGATGCCGCTCAACATAATATCCACAAGTTATAACTATTGATGCCGCTCAACATAATATCCACAAGTTATAACTATTGATGCCGCTCAACATAATATCCACAAGTTCTAACTATTGATGCCGCTCAACATAATATCCACAAGTTCTAACTATTGATGCCGCTCAACATAATATCTACAAGTTCTAACTATTGATCTCGCTCAACATAATATCCACAAGTTCTAACTATTGATGCCGCTCAACATAATATCTACAAGTTCTAACTATTGATGCCGCTCAACATAATATCCACAAGTTCTAACTATTGATGCCGCTCAACATAATATCTACAAGTTCTAACTATTGATGCCGCTCAACATAATATCCACAAGTTCTAACTATTGATGCCGCTCAACATAATATCCACAAGTTCTAACTATTGATGCCGCTCAACATAATATCCACAAGTTCTAACTATTGATGCCGCTCAACATAATATCCACAAGTTCTAACTATTGATACCGCTCAACATAATATCCACAAGTTCTAACTATTGATGCCGCTCAACATAATATCCACAAGTTCTAACTATTGATGCCGCTCAACATAATATCCACAAGTTCTAACTATTGATGCCGCTCAACATAATATCCACAAGTTCTAACTATTGATGCCGCTCAACATAATATCTACAAGTTCTAACTATTGATGCCGCTCAACATAATATCCACAAGTTCTAACTATTGATGCCGCTCAACATAATATCCACAAGTTCTAACTATTGATGCCGCTCAACATAATATCCACAAGTTCTAACTATTGATACCGCTCAACATAATATCCACAAGTTCTAACTATTGATGCCGCTCAACATAATATCCACAAGTTCTAACTATTGATGCCGCTCAACATAATATCCACAAGTTCTAACTATTTATGCCGCTCAACATAATATCCACAAGTTCTAACTATTGATGCCGCTCAACATAATATCTACAAGTTCTAACTATTGATGCCGCTCAACATAATATCCACAAGTTCTAACTATTGATGCCGCTCAACATAATATCCACAAGTTCTAACTATTGATGCCGCTCAACATAATATCCACAAGTTCTAACTATTGATGCCGCTCAACATAATATCCACAAGTTCTAACTATTTATGCCGCTCAACATAATATCCACAAGTTCTAACTATTGATGCCGCTCAACATAATATCCACAAGTTCTAACTATTGATGCCGCTCAACATAATATCCACAAGTTCTAACTATTTATGCCGCTCAACATAATATCCACAAGTTCTAACTATTGATGCCGCTCAACATAATATCTACAAGTTCTAACTATTGATGCCGCTCAACATAATATCCACAAGTTCTAACTATTGATGCCGCTCAACATAATATCCACAAGTTCTAACTATTGATGCCGCTCAACATAATATCCACAAGTTCTAACTATTGATGCCGCTCAACATAATATCCACAAGTTCTAACTATTGATACCGCTCAACATAATATCCACAAGTTCTAACTATTGATGCCGCTCAACATAATATCCACAAGTTCTAACTATTGATGCCGCTCAACATAATATCCACAAGTTCTAACTATTGATGCCGCTCAACATAATATCCACAAGTTCTAACTATTAATGCCGCTCAACATAATATCCACAAGTTCTAACTATTGATGCCGCTCAACATAATATCCACAAGTTCTAACTATTGATGCCGCTCAACATAATATCCACAAGTTCTAACTATTGATGCCGCTCAACATAATATCCACAAGTTCTAACTATTGATGCCGCTCAACATAATATCCACAAGTTCTAACTATGGATGCCGCTCAACATAATATCCACAAGTGCTAACTATTGATGCCGCTCAACATAATATCCACAAGTTCTAACTATTGATGCCGCTCAACATAATATCCACAAGTTCTAACTATTGATGCCGCTCAACATAATATCCACAAGTTCTAACTATTGATGCCGCTCAACATAATATCCACAAGTTCTAACTATTGATGCCGCTCAACATAATATCTACAAGTTCTAACTATTGATGCCGCTCAACATAATATCCACAAGTTCTAACTATTGATGCCGCTCAACATAATATCCACAAGTTCTAACTATTGATGCCGCTCAACATAATATCCACAAGTTCTAACTATTGATGCCGCTCAACATAATATCCACAAGTTCTAACTATTGATGCCGCTCAACATAATATCCACAAGTTCTAACTATTGATGCCGCTCAACATAATATCCACAAGTTCTAACTATTGATGCCGCTCAACATAATATCCACAAGTTCTAACTATTGATGCCGCTCAACATAATATCCACAAGTTCTAACTATTGATGCCGCTCAACATAATATCCACAAGTTCTAACTATTGATGGCGCTCAACATAATATCCACAAGTTCTAACTATTGATGCCGCTCAACATAATATCCACAAGTTCTAACTATGGATGCCGCTCAACATAATATCCACAAGTTCTAACTATTGATGCCGCTCAACATAATATCCACAAGTTCTAACTATTGATGCCGCTCAACATAATATCCACAAGTTCTAACTATGGATGCCGCTCAACATAATATCCACAAGTTCTAACTATTGATGCCGCTCAACATAATATCCACAAGTTATAACTATTCATGCCGCTCAACATAATATCCAAAAGTTCTAACTATTGATGCCGCTCAACATAATATCCACAAGTTCTAACTATTGATGCCGCTCAACATAATATCCACAAGTTCTAACTATTGATGCCGCTCAACATAATATCCACAAGTTCTAACTATTTATGCCGCTCAACATAATATCCACAAGTTCTAACTATTGATGGCGCTCAACATAATATCCACAAGTTCTAACTATTGATGCCGCTCAACATAATATCCACAAGTTCTAACTATTGATGCCGCTCAACATAATATCCACAAGTTCTAACTATTGATGCCGCTCAACATAATATCCACAAGTTCTAACTATTGATGCCGCTCAACATAATATCCACAAGTTCTAACTATTGATGCCGCTCAACATAATATCCACAAGTTCTAACTATTGATGCCGCTCAACATAATATCCACAAGTTCTAACTATTGATGCCGCTCAACATAATATCAACAAGTTCTAACTATTGATGCCGCTCAACATAATATCCACAAGTTCTAACTATTGATGGCGCTCAACATAATATCCACAAGTTCTAATTATTGATGCCGCTCAACATAATATCCACAAGTTCTAACTATTGATGCCGCTCAACATAATATCCACAAGTTCTAACTATTGATGCCGCTCAACATAATATCCACAAGTTCTAACTATTGATGCCGCTCAACATAATATCCACAAGTTCTAACTATTGATGCCGCTCAACATAATATCCACAAGTTCTAACTATTGATGCCGCTCACCATAATATCCACAAGTTCTAACTATTGATGCCGCTCAACATAATATCCACAAGTTCTAACTATTGATGCCGCTCAACATAATATCCACAAGTTCTAACTATTGATGGCGCTCAACATAATATCCACAAGTTCTAACTATTGATGCCGCTCAACAAAATATCCACAAGTTCTAACTATTGATGCCGCTCAACATAATATCCACAAGTTCTAACTATTGATGCCGCTCAACATAATATCCACAAGTTCTAACTATTGATGCCGCTCAACATAATATCCACAAGTTCTAACTATTGATGCCGCTCAACATAATATCCACGAGTTCTAACTATTGATGCCGCTCAACATAATATCCACAAGTTCTAATTATTGATGCCGCTCAACATAATATCCACAAGTTCTAACTATTGATGCCTCTCAACATAATATCCACAAGTTCTAACTATTGATGCCGCTCAACATAATATCCACAAGTTCTAACTATTGATGCCGCTCAACATAATATCCACAAGTTCTAATTATTGATGCCGCTCAACATAATATCCACAAGTTCTAACTATTGATGCCGCTCAACATAATATCCACAAGTTCTAACTATTGATGCCGCTCAACATAATATCCACAAGTTCTAATTATTGATGCCGCTCAACATAATATCCACAAGTTCTAACTATTGATGCCGCTCAACATAATATCCACAAGTTCTAACTATTGATGCCGCTCAACATAATATCCACAAGTTCTAACTATTGATGCCGCTCAACATAATATCCACAAGTTCTAACTATTGATGCCGCTCAACATAATATCCACAAGTTCTAACTATTGATGCCGCTCACCATAATATCCACAAGTTCTAACTATTGATGCCGCTCAACATAATATCCACAAGTTCTAACTATTGATGCCGCTCAACATAATATCCACAAGTTCTAACTATTGATGCCGCTCAACATAATATCCACAAGTTCTAACTATTGATGCCGCTCAACATAATATCTACAAGTTCTAACTATTGATGCCGCTCAACATAATATCCACAAGTTCTAACTATTGATGCCGCTCAACATAATATCTACAAGTTCTAACTATTGATGCCGCTCAACATAATATCCACAAGTTCTAACTATTGATGCCGCTCAACATAATATCCACAAGTTCTAACTATTGATTCCGCTCAACATAATATCCACAAGTTCTAACTATTGATGCCTCTCAACATAATATCCACAAGTTCTAACTATTGATGCCGCTCAACATAATATCCACAAGTTCTAACTATTGATGCCTCTCAACATAATATCCACAAGTTCTAACTATTGATGCCGCTCAACATAATATCCACAAGGTCTAACTATTGATGCCGCTCAACATAATATCTACAAGTTCTAACTATTGATGCCGCTCAACATAATATCCACAAGTTCTAACTATTGATTGCGCTCAACATAATATCCACAAGTTCTAACTATTGATGCCTCTCAACATAATATCCACAAGTTCTAACTATTGATGCCGCTCAACATAATATCCACAAGTTCTAACTATTGATGCCGCTCAACATAATATCCACAAGTTCTAACTATTGATGCCGCTCAACATAATATCTACAAGTTCTAACTATTGATGCCGCTCAACATAATATCCACAAGTTCTAACTATTGATTCCGCTCAACATAATATCCACAAGTTCTAACTATTGATGCCTCTCAACATAATATCCACAAGTTCTAACTATTGATGCCGCTCAACATAATATCCACAAGTTCTAACTATTAACCAGACTGACTGTCAGACTGTTGGGAATGAATATAAAAACTTTACAAAAAGTTAAAAATTGCATTAAAACAAGAAAATTAAGGAATACAATGGTTTGTACTGAAATTCGCTCAATATTAATGAAAAAGAGAATTCAAAGCAAAAGTTGTGTGTTTATGTGTTAAAAGTAATTAAAAGTTATTAAAAGTAATTAAACATTTCGTTGTGTCATGGATTTTAAAGACTAAAATACGTTCTTTTATTTACTTATAAATTAGACGAAAAAAGAAATATGATTCGATTTATAATAATTCGAAAGAGTATGATCGTTCCAGCAAGAAGAAGGGAGTGTTACGAATCCGGTATTTTGGCAACAGAGAAATTGTTTCGAATACCAAACGAGGGAATTATATTATTTCTTATGTAAGAAAATTTGTTTTTGAAGAATTTAGAAACCGTTGCAACCATTTATTGGTTAATTGAGATAAGACGCCACTCACTCTGCACACGCATAGATGAGCAGATGCGCAGAGGCAGAGAAAGCAGAGAAACTGCTAGAGAGGGAGATGCAGGAACTGCAAGAGTATGCATATGTTAAGAATGAAGAGATCATGCTGAGAACGCAAATTCAACGAAGTTGAACTCCTCATGACTTGCTTAATGCATTATCAAAAACCTTGGAATGAAATCTTTAAAATCCATGAAAGAACAGCCCGGCCAAAGAAAAGAGCGAATTCAAAACTCCCCTACAGAAAATCTTTCAAAACCGCTCCAAACGACAAAGAGACAATTCTGACTATCGAAAGAGAAACAGAAAAAGATAATTTAAAAAAAACCCGTAGGTCTCTCTTTGAAATCCAACCGTTGACAATTTCATAATCGTTGCTGTCCTTTTGCACTGCTGACATATTTTTCAATATAATTTCTGTTAATCAAAAACTCACGTATTTGTTCAGTTTTTTATTTATTGTAACACTTGCTTAATGCCAGAATAACGACGTATCAGCACTTTGAGAGAAACTTATGAAAATAACTACACACCTAAATAATAAGATATCTTGTTCAATTCTAAATGTTTATGATACCACATACTCTTAATGAATCCGCATACACTAGATGATAGATGATAGATCAGCTGCCATTAAGAAGTTTCTTAAGTGACTTAAATGTTCTAGAATTGTTTACTATTTTCCTTCGTTTGTTGGTTTCTCTGCTAAATTCTCAGAAAATAATTGTCTTCTTTCAGTTTTGTCATTAGACGTTATCTACTTCCGGTCGTTTCTTTGGACACGTATCCAGACGCAATAGACCTAATTCAATGACGTCAGCAAGTTACATGACTTTAGTTCCTCGGCCTTTTTAATATTACGACGGCCACAGTCGTACCTGACTTTTAATTTTGGTCATTTGCTCTTCAATGAGAACATTTTGTGTGGGATGGGTTTTATATTTTTATATAATGGTTAGCAGAGTATATGGTTAGCATGAATACAACTATCTGATCCAATTTGAACCAAGGAGGTAGTCTTTGTCACAGTCTCATCCGTATTGTTTTAATAGAAACTCTCAACAACTGAATCTGACGATGTGATCTTCATTTGGGAATTTTGTAGATTGTGAAGTTAACATTGTTATAATTGCTACCAAATCGGCTCACACCTGCTATGGTAAAGTCTATGAGTCAAACATGAGCCAGGTGTGGCATATAACTGCATTAGGTGGTAACTACATCGAATTTTATATTCTTGCATTTCCACCATGACTGAATACTTGATGATATGAAAAATTGAGACATAAAATCTTTTTCGCGTTTGGTTGAAAATCGTTGTTATGACGCCAAAAATCAAGCATAAATAATGAAATTTATAATCGAGATTGCAATTGTTATTCTTTCTTCTTTTAGGTATGGAGATTTGAATCCATTAAATTTTCTTGACAAAACATCCAGGGACCAAACATGGATTTACATTGCAAAATATCGGAATGAAGAGGATTATGAAATTTATTTCAAAAGAATCGCTGGAATTCCGAAAAAGGTAATTTTAATATTTATGGAAACTACATATAATTCAAATATACTAATTATATATATATATATATATATATATATATATATATATATATATATATATATATATATATATATGTGTGTGTGTGTGTGTGTGTGTGTATAAACTGTCGATGGTGATTCATTTAGAGATGAAATACACATGTTGTTAATGTAGTCAGATTTCATTAATAGACCAAGATATATATTTGACGAGTTGAACACCGAATAAAAGGAAAACAGTGGAAGCGGAAGGCGGGCAAATGAAGTATCAGCTAAAAGTTGTTATTTTTGCCTACACAGAGTCACCATTTATTGATAATTACAACTTCCAATATTTTCAGATGATGTTTAAATGGTGCTCTACATTAAACGCCTTGTTACAATAAGCTTTCGTAAAGGATCTTTTCTCAGATGGAGGTTCATTTGAAATATGAAAGTTGAAATTAAAATACATAAGTTTTAGAAACCTAATACAACGCAGATTTTTAAATAAACAAATATGTATTTGTTTAAAATCACATTTTCGACCATCATAGCGTCTTCGTTATTATCATTTTATAATTTCTTTTCTGTTAAGGGATAAACCATTAACATCCTCAGTTATGTCCCTTTGATTTCTATCTCTCCCTTGTAAGGAGTCCTTTTCTTTCTCTTTTCCTTTTCTCTTTGAGTGAATAAATCCGTGGTGAACTTTTCTCCTGTTGTGTCGACCTTCGTTATTTTTCCCGACCGCCAAATTATATCAAACATGTCAAGTGTAACAGGTTATGGGCCCAGGAGAACGCTAATGTTTGATGGCGATGAGAACAATTATGAAATGTTCGAAATAAAATTCATGGGACTTTTACACAGACTAAAATTGAAGGCTGAATTAAAAAAGGAAGATGGCGAGATAGACCAACAGAAAAATGAAGACATCTTTGCCGAACTTGTCCAAGTACTGGACGATAGGAGTTTAGCCCTGATTATGCGAGATGCAAAGGACAATGGAAAGAAGGCATTGAAAATCCTCAGGGAACATTATTTATCCCAAGGCAAACCAAAAATAATTGCTTTATATACGGACCTATCAACCCTCCGAAAAAATGACGACGAAGATGTCACAGGGTACGTAATACGAGCAGAAAAGTCAATTGCTGCCCTACGAAACTGTGGCGAGACAATTTCGGACTCGCTGGCGATAGCCAAGTTACTCAAAGGACTACCAGCATCATTTAATACCCTAAAAGCGATAATTACACAAAGAGAAACGCCCCAAACTCTGATAGAATTTAAAGCATCTCTCCGAGCTTATGAGGAAAACTATACACAAAAAATCGAGGAGGAGGAATCTATCATGAAAGCCTCGTATAAAAAAGAGACCCCCCCATCATATTTTCGGTGTAACAAAAATGGCCACTTCGCAAAAAATTGTCATAAGAACAGGTGGTGCAGATTTTGCGAAACCATGACACACGACACAAAATTCTGCAGGAAAATACAGCGGACTACTGCCGAAGAAAACAATCACTCATACTACAAGGTAAGAGTAAACCCAAATGTCATTTCTGGAAATTTTGAACTATTAGTCGATTGTGGGGCTAATACATATATTATAAATGATAAAAAAAATTTATTAATTTTGAGCATAACTTTAACCCAGAGGAACATTATATTGAGCCTGCTGACGGATCAAAAAACAATAACTTAGCGAAAGGAACGGCAAAAGTATCGCTATATGATATAGATAAAAAGAGACACAACATCTATCTAAAAAACGCCTTATTCCTGCCTACATTTACACAAAATATATTGTCTGTCCAGGCCGCTGTAGGAAAGGGTTGCAACGCGAAATTTTCACAAAACCATACCATGCTAAGCACCAAAGATGGCGTTAAATTTAAAATAAAGAAAAGTGGGAAACTTTATTATTTAAATAAATGTGTAACAAACAGTGTAAATAATACAAAACACGCTTTAAACACGTGGCACAAAATTTTCCGCCATTGCAATATTCCTGATATTTTAAAAATGTCAACTGTGGTTGAGGGAATGACCATTACTGAAAAAGACAGTAACACACCTTGCGAAACTTGTACCCTCGGAAAAATGCAGGATATCCGTTCAAGAAAACCAGACGAAAGAGCCAAGTACCCTTTGGAACTAGTCCACTGCGACTTGGCAGGTGGAATAGAGCCTGTCGGTATTGGTGGGTTTCGGTACGCCATAACATTTACGGACGATTATTCAGGCTATGTAATGGCATATCTCCTAAGGAACAAAAGCAACACAGTCGATGCTACAAAACAGTTTTTAGCCGATAGCGCTCCTTATGGAAATGTTAAGAGAATAAGAAGTGGTAATGGTACTGAATTCACATCAAGAGAATTCAAATCACTTCTTATCTAACACAAAATCCGACATAAAACATCAGCACCATATTCACTGCACCAAAATGGAACTGCGGAGCGGGGATGGAGAACTCTTTTCGAAATGTCGAGATGCATGCTTATAGAGTCCCATTTAACACACGAACTCTGGCCTTATGCTTTCCTGTGTGCAACCTACATCCGAAATCGATGTTATAACCATAGGATAAAATTAACACCTTATGAGGCATTAAAGAATAAAAAACCAAATGTTGAAAACATGAACATTTTTGGAACAATATGCTACGCTCACACTCAAAATAAAAAAAAGTTAGACCCCCCGGTCGGAAAAGGGTATTTTTGTAGGCTTACGACAGCCCAGCCTACTTTGTTTACTTTGACGAAAAGAAATCTGTAAAAAAGATACGATTAATAACTTTCACAAATAAATTCGCCAGTGCAAGGGAGAGAACTCCGGCTATCCCAAAAAATAATTACATTGAACCAACTTTAATCCCCAATTCAGTGAATACGAAATCAATGACCATGAAACAAATGAACTTGCCCATGATCCCCACCAGAGTAATGCTGAAAATAGTGAAAATCAAGTAGGGGAACAGACAAATAACAGAATTAATGACAATATTGGAAACAGAAATCAAAGATATCCACTAAGGCAGAGAAAACCGCCCCCTTACCTAATATACTATGACAGCAGTAATAACCCAAGTGATGAAGAATATATAAACTCGTGTGAAACAAAAATTATCCCTGGATCATACCAGGAAGCCATTAATTCCCCGGATGCAAACAAATGGAAATTAGCAATGGAAAGGGAAATGAATTCCTTAAAGGAAAACAACACTTTCACGCTGACAACCCTCCCTGAAAACAAAAATGTAATTGGGGGAAAATGGGTGTATAACATCAAAAAAGACGACAAAAATGATGATGAGTACAAAGCCAGATATGTTGCTAAGGGATACAGCCAGATAAAGGACATAGACTATCACGAAACCTATGCACCTACCACAAAAATGACCACCATTAGAATCCTAATGCAATTTGCTATGCAATATGATCTAATCATACATCAAATGGATGTCAAATCCGCATACTTAAATGCCAATATAGACTGAAGGATACAGAGTTCCAGGCAAGGAAAGACTTGTTTGGAAATTAAATAAGTCGCTCTATGGGCTAAAGCAGAGCAGCAAAAATTGGAACGACCTACTAAGCAAAGAACTTCTGCTTGAAAATTTTAAGCAAAGCCTTATCGATCCATGCATGTTTGTGAAAGTAAACGAAGGCAAGAGAATCATTATCCTCGTATGGGTAGACGATATCTTAATCGCGGCAAATAGTTTAAACACTATAACAGAAGTTAAGACCCGACTCAAGCAGAAGTTCGACATGAAAGACTTGGGACAGATCTCACGATTTCTGGGTGTAGATTTTATCATCGAAGGAAACAAAATAGAGATGAATCAGTGAGCATATACAAAAAAATTATTAGAAAAATTCGATATGTTAGACTGCAAGCCAAGATCAACACCCTGTGAACAAAAATTAACCTTTTCTCAGGAAGCGGAAGCCTTTGATCCCACTAGATACAGAGAGGCTATAGGAAGTTTGGTGTATCTATCAACTTGCACCAGACCTGACATTTCATGGGTTGTAAACAAATTATCGCAATACAATCAAAGTCCCACAATTGAACACTGGGATGCAGTTAAACATGTATTCAGATACCTAAAGGGAACCCTTGTTTTTTGTTTATCTTTCAGGAAATGTGAAAGCGGCCTGCAGTTGACGGGATATACTGATGCTGATTGGGGTAGCTCTGAAGACAGAAAGAGTACGTCAGGGTATTGCTGCTTGAGGAAGGACCAGTCATTGCCTGGAAAAGCAAGAAGCAGCCCACAGTAGCGTTATCCACATGTGAGGCAGAATATACGGCAATGACGCCAGCTATACAAGAGGCACAATACCTTTCGCAGTTGGTAAATGAAATGGGCTACCCAAGGAAATGGGAACAAGCAATAGTATATTCCGACAAGCAGAGTGCAATCTGCATAGCAAAAAATTCCATCACAAGCCAGCGAGTAAAGCACATAGATATTAAGTACCACGACATAAGGAACAAAATAAACAAGGGTATGATCAAATTAATCTATGTGCCGATTGACCAAAATACTGCAGATTGCTTTACTAAACCCATGGCTAGAACTCGCCTACATTGCGTAAAAGCAAAATTATCAGGATGTTAAGTTTAAGCGGGGGTGTTAAGGGATAAACCATTAACATCCTCAGTTATGTCCCTTTGATTTCTGACTCTCCCTTGTAAGGAGTCCTTTTCTTTCTCTTTTCCTTTTCTCTTTGAGTGAATAAACCCGTGGCGAACTTTTCTCCTGTTGTGTCGACCTTCGTTATTTTTCCCGACCGCCAAATTATATCAAACATGTCAAGTGTAATATTTTCCTATTCCTTCCTTGTGGCACGGTGTCAAGAAGAAAAATAAAATCCGCCTAGTGAAAATAACGGTGATATTTTCAAATGCCCAAATCTGGTGTGCGTTAAATGAATTAGCGAAGTTGTTTTTGTCCAATAAAATCATGCCACAATGAAAGAAACAAAAAGAAAAAAATCACAAACTGATCCTGACATCCAGAAATGTTGATATTCAAACAAATATTTGTTTATTTAAAATCTGGCTTGTTTGAATTGGATTTCTAAAACTTATGTATTTTCATTAAAGCAATGCCGTTGTCACGAAAAAATACCTTTGCTAATTGAAATTATAAATATTGCTAGAGACGTGTTAAGAAATTCACACCTCTAATCGATGATAGACCATACACACTGATAATAAATATTGTAAATGGACAAATTTTTATAACTGGTGGGGATACTATTCTTGTTAATATGCTAACTGTATTCCGTTTGCCTCTTACCCCATTTCCCTTGAATATTATTTCTCTGGTTCGTAGGATGTAGGTCCTTTCCATTAAATAAAGATCAAAAGAAACTTTATGCGAAGTATCAATGGTATAAGATGTGGTGCACACTAAGGTGAAAACTGGTTCCATCCAATCTGGATGAATGTAATTACAAGGAAAGAACTAAGGAATAGCAGAAATAAATGTCTTTGTAATGAAAATGACTTCTGTTGATGACTTTATATCGACCGACTGGAAAAGGTGCACATCCCATTGTTCTTATAATGATACTGATTACAGTTGTTTCATTTCCTTTTTTCTCAGGTTGAGCAACAAATTGAACTGATGAAAACTGCAATTCGATTAAACCGTACCAGCCACATCGTCTCTGTGGTAAGTAGTGTACATAGTTCGGCTTAGTTCTGCACACCTAATAATGAATGATTTCGTGATTGAAATATACGGCTATTCTAGAATTTGGCCTGAGTTCAGTTATAGATTGGAGTAAAAAATGACTTGCTTCGTTTAATTCTATTAAGACTCAACTATTGTATCGTATCTTTTAATCGTAGACCTTTTCTTCCTAAGATTCCCATAGATGGCTCTACTCTTGATGAGAAATCGATTCCCAAACTTCTTTTTGTTTTGTAAAATATAGATATTAGATCCATTTCTTTTTCTGCTTCTAATCATAATGGTTCTCTGTATTGCTCTAAACACTTTCTTACACCAAAGGCAATACAAATGTAGATTTGTATTGCCTTTGGTGTAAGAAAGTGTTTAGAGCAATATCAGACCCTGCATGAATTACTGTTATCATATTTGGTCTTGTGAATCTCTGTCTCATTTGATAATTCTTGATAAAACGCAAAAACGTATCTGTAATTTGATTGGCCCCCACCATTCCTCTTCTCTGCAATCTCGATCTCACAGACGTGATGTTGCTAGTCTAGGTCTTTTCTATAAGTACTATTAGGGCATGTATTCTTCAGAATTATCTTATCTATTTCTTTCTTCCTTTGTGTACGTACTTTTGATGTGTTCGTTTCCACTAATTCGCTACTATTGTAATACAGCTTCCTATTCCAGTAGCTTCTTTCTAAGAACCACAGGCCCGTGGAACTCTTTTTCTGCTGACTATTTTTCTCCTACTTATAACCTTGGTTTTCTCAAGTTCAATAAGCATTTCCTGTCTTTGCAATAAACATTCTTCGTTCTTGATAGTTCCTTGAATCAATTAGTTTCACGTCTTGCCTGGAGCGATTTCCATTTAAAAAAATATCTTCCCGTATTGCGAACATTGATGACGTACTAATATTAATAATAGATTTTTACTAATATTGATAATAGATTTTTACTAATATTAATAATAGATTTTTACTAATATTAATAATAGATTTTTACTAATATTAATAATAGATTTTTACTAATATTGATAATAGATTTTTACTAATATTAATAATAGATTTTTACTAATATTGATAATAGATTTTTACTAATATTAATAATAGATTTTTACTAATATTAATAATAGATTTTTACTAATATTGATAATAGATTTTTACTAATATTAATAATAGATTTTTACTAATATTGATAATAGATTTTTACTAATATTAATAATAGATTTTTACTAATATTAATAATAGATTTTTACTAATATTGATAATAGATTTTTACTAATATTAATAATAGATTTTTACTAATATTAATAATAGATTTTTACTAGTATTAATAATAGATTTTTACTAATATTAATAATAGATTTTTACTAATATTAATAATAAAGTTTTACTAATATTAATAATAGATTTTTACTAATATTTTTACTAATATTAATAATAGATTCATCTTCTCCATTTTTATCTCAAGTACATGCACAATATCTTAATCAAAACAATCATCGTTCTTGCATTAATGGCAGCATTAAAAAAAACAGATTTCAGATGATGCATTACTTAAGGATGTAGCAGAATTAGGACATAACGTTCTTGACGGAGGTTCTCTCCTCAATCAACTGAAGTGGTCAGAAGGACAAACATATTGTTCAATCGCTGAAGACTATGCATCTTTCGCAGTAAAGCACTATGATAAGGCTACGATAGTATTTGATGGTTACATTGGAGAACCAAACGCTAACGACATTAGCCATCAGAAACACAATCGAACAAGTAATAAAGTGAATATTGCTGAAATTTACCGGAAAAAAGAGTATCTCCTTTCGAATGTGAAAAACAAATAGTCTCTGATCAATCTCATTTCACAACGCAAGAAGGATGGAGGTTACCACGTAATACAATTAAAGGGGGATGCAGATGTGGATTTTACACAGTAGTGTCAATGCCATTCAATAAAAGTACTAGTGTCATTGGCGAAGATACAGATCTATTATTGTTGTTACTTTATCAAACAACGAACTTTATTTCTACTCGGATAAACGGAGTCCTGCAATTGTTAATTAATTAATGCCATGAAGAAGTTGCTTAGATACGATGTTTGCAGCAGTTTTCTGTTCCTGTATACATTCCGTGGTTTTTGGAATCGGTAAAAAAATCCGCTCTACACAATGTTTTGAAGGGAGACTGTGCTAAGATGTTTTCCACACATAAGAAAAACATAGCTGAGATTGAAGACGCTTGGTGTAAAGCGATTGTAGTATTGGTCGCGGACAAACCTGAAGACAATGTGTCTGCAATGAGGTATTCTAGTCTCTGCCAAAAAGTTGCTTCTGCCAAAAAGTTGCTTCTGCCAAAAAGTTGGTTCTGCCAAAAGCTTTGTTACACCTGAACGACTGCCATTGACCTCCTCTGCAACGAATTATCATGCTTTTCAGATTTACTTCCAAGTGATGTTTTGCATGGACAATGTTAAGGCCAGGGACACTATTGAACGAGGATGGGAATTACAGAACAACAGTTCCAGTGATGATGGATACTTCACCTGCGCCAGAAACACTTCTGATACTAATTCACTGCAACTGTTCTGGTGGGTGTAGTACACCTCGGTGCACTTGCAAAAGACACGGACTTATATGTTTACGGTTATGCAGACTATGTCAAGAAGGGCATTGTGACATTATGAGTGAGGAAGCAGTGTGTGATGATGAAAATAGTGACTATTGAACTGACTCGGTTATTGACGTCATGATCTCGCCTGTCCATGTACTGTCGGTTGCGTGACACTGCTGTCCTGACTTTCACTTTCTGGTTACCACTTGACGCATCTTCTCTCCACTCCAAAACGAACTTCTGCAACTTTAGCTTTTCTCTCCCCGAATCCGACTTTTCTCTTCTACAAATACACCTTCTCTGCTCGCAATCTAACTTCAGAATGCCTTCCTTCCCCAAATCACTCCTCTTTTATCTCCAATCAGGAGCATCTCATTTGCATACCTCGTGGTCACCCTGTAGGCATATAAAGAAACAGGGCAGCCATTTTTGTTTCTTTCTTCTTCATTATGAACACGAGGTAAGCCACACAAAAGCGCGGTCGGTCGTTCTTGTTTCTTTTTTTCTTCATTTACACCACACGCCCCCCTGATCTTCGAGATCAATAGGATACTTCGTAATCCTCCATCCAAGCAGGCCGCCTCCTCTCACGTCGAGGCCTCTGGGGGACAACGTCTCGGGGGTTAACGTTTTCAGGTTCACTACAACGCGGGCCTAAGTCAGGTCGAGCAGCATCATTTGCTTCTCGGTGGCCCTCGATTTCTTCTTCTTCACTGCCCTCACTGCATACCGGCAATGTCACACGACGCAGGTCTAAGATATGCCGGGGAACGCTATTCACCATCACATTGTTCTTCGACTGCAATCCTGTTACGACCCCTCTTTTCCAACGAGTGGTACACTGTGCATTGGGGGGTTTCACCCACACCTCTTCACCTACTTTGATAGTGGCTTCTTCACTCTCAATTCCTGCTGTTTTATTGCACGGATGCTGCCACTTATATGTGAAAACGGCTCTATGAGGCACAGTTGTCTCATCTTGTTTGGTCTTTGGCGAGATGTTATACCAAAACACCGCCTCTATGGGTGATACGTTGCTTTTTTCCGCAGCGGCTTTAATGGTACGATGATTCCTCTCCACTATTCCGTTGCCACTCGGCCGATACGCTGCTCTGAAAAATTGCCTTACTCCCCACTTATCGCACACCCCTTTAAAGGCCTCTGATCGGAAAGCGGGGCCATTGTCCATTAAGAGTTCCTCAACCGGCCCTCTCTCCAAAAATATCTCCTCGATGACCCCTCCGATCGCCCATGCAGCTTCTGCCCTGATCTCTCTCCAGATGGCAAACCTTCCCGGTCCACAGTCGAACATCGATAGATACAATTTGTGGCGATAGTGTGTCACATCAATGGCCAATTGCTTCCAGTCCTCCGCAACGTGTAGCTCTCCTGCTTCGTGTCTGGACGGTCCAGGGTCAATTGATTGGCACTCTCGACAGTTCTCCACCACCTCCCTAACCTCCTCCTCGGTGGTCTCCGAGTAAACCTCTCTGGCTAGGAATAACGTTCGTTCTCGACCAAAGTGGTGCATTTCGTGTGACTCTTTGACTTCTTCCCCTGCACAGCATACCGAGGAGACCTCCTTTCCCTCCTGCAGCCAGGCCTTCTTCACGCGTGTCATCGAATCCGCCTTGTTTTTTTTTCAACTGGAATTCCGCTATCAGGTCGGTGAGTGCTCCGAGTCTGCGCTTGATCAGCATTTCCGCAGCACCCCTGGTCTTAACTCTCTTATCGCCAGTTACTGCCGACCGAATCCACGACGCTACCGTTGCCGAATCGGTTTTGACTTCAATTATTTTCAATCCCCATTTCAGGGCCAGATTGATTCCTTTTATAGCGGCATCTAGTTCTGCTACGTTGATATGGGAGAAGTCGTTGTTTTTTCTTAGCCACGCCGCATCCTCCACAGTTACACCTCCTATCTCTAGTACGACGCCCAACGCCAGGTTACTGGCATCGCACCAAACCACACCCGCGTCTTCGCCGCTGACATACCATTTCCCTTTCACTGGATCCTCATTCCTCACTCTCGCAATGACTTCTTGCAGCATGTTCATGACCTCCCTCGTCACACGGCCCTCCCAGCCATCAGTGCCTGTTTGTCGTTTAATAAAGCTGCATGCTATCCTGAGCCAGCCAGCGATAGGATAGTGCCCGACCAGCCTCCCGCAGACTGAGAAGAGTTCTCGCCTCGTCAGCTCAGATCCGACTTCGGGTATTGCATTCCCTCGTTTGAAGACAAGGCTTTCTTTTCCATCTCGCCTTAGTTTCAACCCCAGCACCGCTCCTCCATCTAGGGCCTCCGCCGGTTTTGCGGTTAACCCATACTTCTCGACATGGCTTCTTACTTTCTCTGCTGTCACCTCTGCCTCCTCCACCAGGATGTCGTCAATGTACGAGCTAGTGGCCTCCTCCACTGTACAGTCTTTGCTCAGCACTGTCTTCAGCACGGCAGTCATAATTTTGGGGGCTGAACTCAGCCCAAAGCCTAACCTCGTCAGACAATACACCGCCCCTTGTACCGGACCAGTTGGTACTGCCAGAGTTTTTCATCTACATGGATCTGCAGATATGCCGATTTCAGATCGACAATCTTAGTGGCCCGCCCCATTCTTCTCCATTTCCTCATGACCTCCTCACATACGTCGATCCCTGTTCCAGTGTGGCAGGCTACGTGTCTGTTCAATTCCCTAAAATCCAGCACGGGCCTAATCTTGTTTTTGGTAGGCTGAACAACCGCCTGTAGTGGCAACACTCCTTTTTCTTCCCCTGTCCACGGTTTCAGAATTCCTTCTTTTATCCACCTCTCCACTTCTTCCTCGAATCCTTTTCTTATTTCTCCTCGCAGGGTGTTTTCGTAGCAGCCCACCTTATTCTGTAGTTCTGGGGGCCCAGAGATCCATTTCCATTCCACCGTCCACCTCACGCCATCAAACTTCGCCAGGAAATCTTCGTCCTCAATGCAGCAAACTTCCGGTTTTGGGGTTCTGACGGTTCTATCACCTTCCACTCCTGCCATCCCCACTGCGCCGAGACGTCCAAACGTCACTTGGCCCCCTCTTAACGTAGCGCCCCCCAGTCGGTTAATTGCACTCATACCTATAATCACGTCGACACCACCGACCAGATGATTCAACACTAGGGCTTGCAGTCCAATGGGCACCCCTTGCACCATTACTTCCGCTGTCGTCTCTCCTAGGCATTTCACATCCCTGCCATCCACGGTCCTAATAATCCTGGTTCCGCTCCATGACCTCGCGACATTCCTCGCTAACAGCGTTGTAGTGCAGCCTGTGTCGACAAGGGCTATGGCTCTCTTCCCATTGACTACCACCGGTAACCGAGGCAATGTTCCATCATGCGCCATTTCCACACAGAAGGGGTAACCACTGGCGCAATAGCTCCCCTTCACTCGTTTCCCTGGTCCCGTGCAGCAACACAATAGCGGCTAATATGCCCCACTTGTCCACATCGGTAGCACGTGATCCTCGGTCTCGGCTCTTTGCAGTCCTTGATCAGATGAGGACCCTGGCACCGGAAACACTTGATGGCAGGTCTCCCCTCCTGTCGCCTCGCCGGCTGCCTCTCATTCAAGTGAGGCCTCATGCACATATTTCCACTCACAGCTGCAGCCACGATTGGGCCTTTAACATTTTTCACTAGGATTCTAGCATAGACCAAGAGATCGTCCACTTCCATAGAATGGATCCCCATGATTCTCTGCATGTTCGCAGAGATTTCCTCTGGGAAGCCGTTCACTAGGTACAGCTTTACCGTCATCTCCAGGCTCCTCCCCACATAACCAGCCAACCCTGCCAGTCTCCTGATCTCTGCCACAAAGACGTCAACGGACTCGCCGGTCCACCTCAAACTTGACAGCTTGCCAAGTGCTTCAAATGGGCCCTCCGCGAAGGCCAATTTCAGCCTTTGCTCCACTAAGGCAAGGTCTTCCTTGTCTTCATCTCGCATCTGCTGGTAAATCGTGAGGGCTTCCCCTCTAAGTATAGCGGCAGCAGGGTGACCACATCTTCTATCTTTTGCAGCTTCGCCACCATTTTTAATTTCTCCAGCCCCTTAATCAGGTCACCCTTCCCAGTAAAGGGTCTCAACATCTGAGTGCTCAGTCTCCACTCAGCCATGTTAATTTGCTTGATGCGCCGAAATAGCTTGTCGGTTGCGTGACACTGCTGTCCGAACTTTCACTTTCTGGTTACCACTTGACGCGTCTTTTCTCCACTCCAAAACGAACTTCTGCAACTTTAGCTTTTCTCTCTCCGAATCCGACTTTTCTCTTCTACAAATACAACTTCTCTGCTCGCAATCTAACTTCAGAATGCCGTCCTTCCCCAAATCACTCCTCTTTTATCTCCAATCAGGAGCATCTCATTTGCATACCTCGTGGTCACCCTGTAGGCATATAAAGAAACAGGGCAGCCATTTTTGTTTCTTTCTTCTTCATTATGAACACGAGGTAAGCCACACAAAAACGCGGTCGGTCGTTCTTGTTTCTTTTTTTCTTCATTTACACCACATGTAGTTAGTATAAAACTTTGTATAAAATTATTATATCAAAATGTATAGTATAAAAATGTAAACTCTTCTGTAAGCAACAGTTACAGCTGTGAAATATGGAAATATTTGTTATTTTTAGTGCAATGGCTATCATCGTTTTATGACGTCATATTTAGGATCTTTGTGGTGATCAGATTTTGGTAATTTTTTAGTATGTTGTCCCCCACATATAATAGTAATAAAAGATTCATAAAAAGCTTTCTTGGAATTTGTTCAGTGTTAAACCGTATTTTGACTAGACTATCACTTAAACGACTCCGATTCCACGGCGATTATGATTAGGCCTGCTGTAAGCATAGGGATCACTTTTTTCGTAACTAATGACTGCGTTCATCTGGTATGCACCAGAGCTGTATGATTCCGTACAGGTTTAAATCGGGGTTATAAATATCACCACACATCACCTGCAAATCAGATGCTGTAATAACAGTTACTCAGTTTCAGGGGGGGCATCTTTTAACCAAGATGAAGTCAACTTTCTAAGTGAATACATTATTATTATTATTATTATTATTATTATTATTATTATTATTATTATTATTATTGATTTTTTTTAGATATTATTCCAAATCGTAATTTAAGCATCATAAAACTTAGTAAAATATATTCTCAGTCATTAATGGAAAAATTCGTGAAGAACTTTACCAAATAGTTCACAAATGTTGTATTCACATATGAGTATCAGAAGTCTTTGTCTAACGCAAAGCAACAAAAATTTTTGGTTAAAACGTCAAGCAGAGGTTCGCTAGTCACAAGTTGAGTCGAGTAGAGTTCGTTGTTTACAACACGAGATACACGTCGACGTTCACTATTCGTATGGCTTAAATGATTCTCCCACTCCTCCCAGTGACTCGCCTTTTATAATGTTTCGGGCACACCCAATTTGCATATACCACACGAGACTGCTCGGGATCTATGTGTGACTGGAGGCTTTAAAAGACAATAGCCACCATCTGTGTCTCTTTCTTTCTCTGTCTTTCAGCCTGCTGCCGAATGCTGGAGATATTAACTAAATACGATTAATGTAAATTTAAGAGATTTGTAAACTGCCTTTTACACTGGGAAATTCCCAAAATACAAAAAGAGACCAAACTATATCAGTCGTGAAAAATAAGCAATAGGCCTCACCCTAATCGTGAAATATCTGTTTATCATGTAACTGTTTTGGAGGTTTCAACCTCGAATAATTATTAAATCCGCAGTATTGATGAAAAAACCACTTCCCCATAATAAAATATTAAAATTATTGTTTCACTTTCTACTGTTCACCATCATGTGATAGACTTGAAGCACCAACATGAAATAAAATACATGTGTGCATGTATTAGTGCATATATGCGTGTATGTATGAGTTTATGTATGTGTGTATGTATGTGTGTGTGTGTGCAAATATCCTGATTTCAGGGTTTAACATGTTTTTTATCAATAAATAATATTATGTCCATATTAAATTAGATCTTCTGATGTTGCGTTGTTATCTCTAATAAGAGATTAGAAGAGATGACGTATATTATATATTTGTTGTATCATAAAGGGGATCGTGTGTGTGATCGTCTAGTGGTCCAGTCTATTAAATGATATGTTCATATGCCGTTGTGTGTGTGTGATACATGTATTTTTCAACATACCTTCTGCGTCTTGGATGCTGGTCCATCTGGAAATCTCTCTCATCTTGGAGGGGAGACTGGTACTTGTTTTAGATGAATATTCATTCACTCCAACACGATGAATTGGTTTTATAGTTTTTATTTCACTTTCCATATGTCTCGCTGACGATGGAAAGTGAATCTCTGGCCTGTGTAGTTGCTTCTTCTAGGTCTTATTTCTACACACGTTAGCGTCCCCCTCCCAGTGAAGGGGAGGGGACGTCTGACAAGCCGTCCGTCGCGTTCTACGCCCAAACCAAATCTCTATGATTCAGCTAACCTGATCACGTGACTCACACGCAATCCGATCAGCTGATCCTGACTTCCGGTCACACCTCCCTCGCTCTCTCTCTCTCTCTCTCTCTCTTGATCAATTCTCTAACATTCCATCTATCCTTATTTTCAAAAAATGTACGCATTTTTAAATTCTAGTACATTTTTTTCTATATCTACACAACCACTTGGCTAAGAAAGATCAGATACCATAAAACAAAAAACGAAACTTTTTTTTTCAAGTCAGCCCTTTTCCAACTGACTTCATAATTTTATTTTTTTAGACCAGAATCTCTATCTGATCTCCCTGGCATATTCCTTTTGGGTGTAGGGTAGTACCTCCTATAACTCACGTCAGCTGCTTCATCCAGCCACCCTTATGCCGTAAACTGAGGTCTCATTTTACCTCTTTACGAAATCGACGACTCTTCGTTCAAATGTGTCCTTGATCCTTTCTTCCGCATGGTTGTTCTATTAATTAGAGCTTTGTTTTCGTTTTGTAACTAATTTATATTTTTAGGACATTTTCAAAGCTCATTTACCTTCGTGGTTGGCTTCCAAAGTTTAAGATATATCTTTCATCCGCCGATTCACTTGAATTTCCTTGCTCGAACTCTTGGAATTTCGATGAAGATTTAGAGAATATTAACTAATTAACCCCTTTGCGCCAAAATTCCTATTTGCGCACTAAATTCTATCTAATGGCCCGATTTTTGTGATTTTTTTTCTCTCATCAGAGCTTCCAAAATCAAGCAGAGATATCCCACATTCATGTGTCTCTAAAAAAATATAAGGTATATCTTCCTACGTGCATATAATGTACGTAGAAAGATATGCCTGCGATATATTTTACCTTTTTCTCACTTCATTATGCTATATGTGATTAGCTTTTGGACTCCCATAGCCCTTTTTTCCATAAGGACTCTTGTATCCTTCCAACGCGTGCATTTTTAATTTATTGTGCCGAGACTTATCCTCTGCTTGAAACCATTACATGCGTCATGCTTTAAAAAGCACACAATATCGCAGGTTCCCATCTGTATTTTTCTAATTAGGGGCACCTCTAGTGCTTATCATCTCCCTAACAAGTCACTTTTCTTGCGAAAAATGTTATGGGCATCATAAAAAAAAAACGATTGTCAAAAAAAATAAATTTTCTGTCTTTCGGCTTATCACATCTGAAAACTCTCAAAAATACCCGTTTACGTAATTGTTATTTTTCCCCTCTCTAAAATTCTAACTGATTTCTAAGCCAACCATTCTTTATCAATATCATCTTATTTTTCCTAAATCATTTCAATTCTAATGTATATACCTAATAATGACTACGCATCCGGAGAAAAATCCTACGAAAAAGCGACACAAAAAATATTACAACAATTTCGAAAATTAGAATAAATATCAACTGAACCTTTGACTCCTTCAAAACTTAAGAACTAGTTGACCCTTATTCAACTCAGTAGTGTGTCTTTTTTTATTTCTTACGCTGCTTAAATCTTAATTCTTTCTCCTTTTCCCAATTTTATTATTTTTATTGCTATCATTATTACTTAATTAACAACATGTTCTTACTTTTTAAATTTTTCATTATTTCAATAAACCCCACAAGGCAAAGATTCACTTCTCCTCCATTCTGCGAAAAAAATATTTGTCAAGAACAAGAAAATCCCGCACAATACCGATTCGAGAAAGCACCAATTATATAAAGAATAAAAAAAAAAAACATTCTTATAAGCATTCACAAAGTCTCATCTCACCAATAATAAAACTCCAAATAACAAAACACAGTTTCGTGGAAACCCAATTTTGTCCACGTCATCAATTATGAGGTCGGTTGTATCACCTTTACCACCTCACAGAATATCAAAAATAAAACAATATCACAGTCGTTTACAAAAGTACATAGACATTTACAATTAAAATACATAGCCGTTTCCAAAAACAAAAAAAAACGAATCACTTATAAACTTCCAGACAATCCTTCACAGCCAAAAATTCAACACAAAATAACAATCGATGGAAACTAAAATTGTCCACGTCACCCAACACTGGGGTTTTCTGAAAAAGAAAAAAAAATATCACCTTTTACTTATCCGAGTGATTTTTATTATGGCCTCTTACTCTTCTGCCACTTACGCCTCGCCAGGAGAATTCCATTTACTCTCCAATGTCGGACAGAAATACATTTCGCCCTGCTATATTGGAAAAAAAATTTTTTTCCAGGTCGGTAACCGCAACTGCTTTTTTAGGCATATAGCTCTGCGAAAAATATCGGGATCTTCACACATGGATTTTTTTTCCATGTTGATCTTACTCGAAATCACGGAATCCCATCACCCAAAGATAACACTTGTGTTTTTTTTTTTCTTAATCTAACAAAAAAAAACGTACATTTTAATATTTCATAAAACAGTTTTCATACAATGAATAACATTTTTCAACACCAGAAAAAATTCCTAAGAAAAACCCGACAATTAGAAAAAAAAGGTTCACATTAGCAAGAAACTGACCCTTGTTTCTAAAAAAAAAACACACAAAGTTTTACAGTCTAAAATTGCAACATTTTAAATGTATATAATTGTGTAACTTCTAATTCATAACGAATATTTTTGATTGACGTCTCTCTAGTAATTGTGATCATTTCATCACTAAACTGTAACTAAATTCATATGTTCTGGTGTACAATATTTTTTTCTTTTCGTTGTGTCTATATTTTTAATGGTAACGTCCAGGCTTGATTTTTTTTACACTCTTGTATGAATGCCCTGGCTCACGAACGCCAAATTGAGCGTTTGTTGCGTTGTTATCTCTTATAAAGGATTAGAAGAAATGACGTATATTATATATTTGTTGTATCATAAAGGGAATCGTGTGTGTGATCGTCTAGTGGTCCAGTCTATTAAATGATATGTTCATATGCCGTTGTTGTGTGTGTGTGTGTGTGTGTGTGTGTGTGTGTGTGTGTGTGTGTGTGTGTGTGTGTGGCACATGTATTTTTCAACATACCTTCTGCGTCTTGAATGTTGGTCCATCTGGAAATCTCTCGTCTTGGAGGGGAGACTGGTACTTGTTTTAGACGAATATTTATTCACTCCAACACGATGAATTGGTTTTATAGTTTTTTTATTTCACTTTCCATATGTCTTGCAGAGGATGGAAAGTGAATCTCTGGCCTGTGTAGTTTCTTCTTCAAGGTCTTATTTCTACACACGTCAGCGCCCCCCCCCCAGTGAAGGGGAGGAGACTCTGACAAGCCGTCCGTCGTGTTCTACGCCCAAATCAAATCTTCACGATTCAGCTAATCTGATCACGTGACCCACACGCAATCCGATCAGCTGATCCTCTCTCTCTCTCTCTCTCTCTCTCTCTCTCTCTCTCTCTCTCTCTCTCTCTCTCTCTTGATCCATTATCTAACACGGATACATATTGCATGCAATATTATAATTATATATTTTTTTATAAAACCGTATGTTAAAATAACATCGATCATAATAATAATAATAATAATAATAATAATAATAATAATAATATTTTCTCACTGTTAGCCAAGTAGTGGTGAACACTTCTAAGCTCTCCCCCGACACATTCTTCAATCGCAATCAGCTCTTTTCCTCCTTTCTTCTTTGTGGTGTACAGCCTGAGCATATCAGAATTTTGGTGAAGTCTTCCACTAACTAAGAGTTTCCATTTGTCTCTATCCAGCTTTTGCATTTCTTCTCGTGTCCATCTGCACTGTATCGAACTGCAGCAACTGCCCATGAATTGATGGCTGAGAACAGGTTCCTACTATTCAGTCAAGATTTCAGGAGCAGTTTTAGTCTTCTAATATACACCTCTTTCGCCTTCTCTTTTATTTCTTTGCAAAGCATCGTACCACGCACCCCTTGTAGCCTTATGCATCAAGATCTCCTAATCTTTTTACCATTTAGCAAAATGATGCCTTTCGTGGCTCCTCTCTTCCCTCGTTTAAGACTAACTACTGCACATTTGGAAATTCCAAACTCCATTCACTTCACTGCAGTACAGTTTGAACCGGGGAGTCAATTTCTTTTTCTGTTTTGCCAAGCAATTTCAGATCGTCCATGAATAACATGTCGCTGATCTTCTGTCCATTCTTCTCCAGTTGGCATCCATCTCCGTCACTCTTGGTACATGTCTCAATTGTATGAGTGTTATCATAAATAGAAGTGTTACTCGCAATAGTGACGGAAGAGGAAGAGCAAGATAAAGATTCATTGGAAGATAAGTAGAAGTATATGAAAAGAATTGAAGCAGAAAAGTTGGTAAGAATGAAACTTCATGGTCAGTTTGTGCGAGATACTTAATGTCAGTATCTGAAAATTTTTGTCTAAATTTGAAATTAACTTGAAAAGAGAAACAGAAAATCTTATATTTGCTGCTCAGAAACAGGCACTAAATACAAATTCAATAAATAAAAACATCTATGGGAAGGACTGTTCTGATAAGTGCAGGTTGTGTGGTATATCTCTTGAAACCGTGTCACGCATTGTTAGTGCGTAGTATATACTTGCTCAAAAAATAGTACAAACGTCGCCATGACAAAGTTTGTACAAATTTACACTGGAGTTTGCGCCAATTTAAGTGATAGACAAATGGTTCCAACATTGCCCAGAAGGGATAACGGAAAATGAGGACGTTAAGATTCTCTAGGATTTCATGGTTCAGAAAACCGGATATTGTAGTTGTAAACAAAAAGACCAATGAATGTCAAATTATTGATGTGGCTTGCCCATACGAACTTAACAGGCAAGAAGAATGAGAAACTATGAAACTATTAGAAACTGAGGGTGGATCTCGCTAGATTGTGGAATAAGAAAACTTCTATCGTGCCAATAATTAGAGGTGCGCTTAGCTTAATTTTCGATGATCTCATGAAACAGCTAAACTCTTTGGGAATCAGATACACCATCACCGTACTCCAGAAGTCAGTTTTGCAAGGAACAGCAAACATCCTACACTAGGTGATTTCCAGCTAATTGACTCTTTGAGTACCCTCACTAGTTTTGTGTGTAAGAGCTCGTTGTTGAAGAAAAAATGGTATGAAATATCACAACACTGTGAAGTTAATCGAAGAAGAAGAAGAAGAAGAAGAAGAAGAAGAAGAAGAAGAAGAAGCGTGGGCATTTTAAATTAACAGTTGTTTTCCAGTATTTCGAATATGATTTTCTTCCTATGGAAGCATCTCCAAACCTTAGTTCATTCAACCAAAGTCCATTTCTGTAATAAGATATTCATGGGAAGATTTGCAGTTTTTGGAGAATATTTGAAACTAAACGTTAAAAATAACAAGACTTTTACAAAATTCCAATAAAAAGAAATAAAAATGATTTAAATTTCTGAATAATCAAAAGCATAAATATTTTGCAGCTTGAAAAAAAAGACATATTTTTTTTGTTATGTGTTTTACCTCCACAATTTGGCTGTATTTTCGTCATATTTATGTTCACGTTGGCAAATCTGTCTATTGGAGAAGAAATCGTAATCATTGACAGATGATTCCCGAATGTTGCAATATTTCGGATCTATTAATGGGGTATGATCCCACACAGTCGGACGATTCTATTTATAAACGATGCTGCTAAGAACTGACGAATCAAATTAATTCACGTTCTGCTACCAACCAATCAGAAACCAGAATTGCTTCATAAATATTAAACCTTTTCTGGAGCAATTTCACATGTTCTTTTCCCGGGTTTCGACACGGTAAGAATATTTTGTTCTGTGGAACAGTCTACTACAAACAAGTCACCTCCCAGGACTTGTGTGTAACAGCGAACCATCTGAAACTGTTCTGAAACTCCAAATGGTTTACACTTCTAGAGGTTATGCGCCCAGCGTGCGTCTTTATTTCGATGGATCCGAATCAAAATTCGAATTGTGGCAAGTTAAATTTCTGGGATATCTACGAATCCAAAAGTTACACAAAGTACTACAAACACAACCTGAAAACAGAAACGACCCCGACTTCATTGAAAAGAACGCAACTGTCTTTGCGGAATTAATACAGTGTTTAGATGACTCTTAATGAGAGAAGCCCTGGACGACGGCTGCAAAGCATTAAACATATTGAGAGAGCATTATTTATCGAAAGGAAAACCCAAAATTATTTCTTTATACACTGAACTGACCTCTCTAAAACGAATGGAAGCCGAAACTATTACTGATTATATTATAAGAGCCGAGACAACTGCAAATTCTTTAAAAATGTCTGGTGAAGTTATAAGTGACAGTCTGTTAATTTCCATGGTCCTTAAGGGATTACCGAGTGATTTTAAGCCATTTACCACCGTGATAACCCAGAAAGAAAAACCCATGACTTTTAGCCAATTCAAGGTAGCACTCAGAAGTTACGAAGAAACTGAAAAAATGATCACAGAAAAAAACGAATTCACAAATATCATGAAATTTAAAAATACACACATAAAAACACCAAAATCGAATTATACTCATGCCAGGAATAAAAAACGCAACTTTGCCAAAAGCAGGTTTTTTCCTAAGAAAAGTACAAAAATTATTTGCTATAATTGTGGACGACCTAATCACAAGAGTTTCCAATGTAGATACAGGACTAAAAATGGCGACTACATTAAAAATGTAGAGAGCTCTGTTAGCGAACATACATTTTTATTTTCGTGTACATTTGATGCTTCAACAAACAATAATAATTTTCTTGTCGATTGTGGGGCCACGGCACATGTGATTACAAAGGAATCTGATTTTATCAATTTTGATCCCAACTTTAAGCCACAAAATCATTTTGTAGAACTAGCTGACGGGATTCGAGTCAATGATATCGTTTTGAAAAGAGCCAATGCGAAAATCTCGCTAAAGAACAATAAAGATGAATTGTGTTTCAGTATTCTAGAAAACGCTCTTCTAATCCCAAAATTTAAACAAAATATATTTTCTGTACAAGCTGCCACAAAACAAGGTGCAAATATAAACTTTAGCCCCAATAAATCAAAACTGGTATACCCGAATGGAACTGTATTCGACATTAAAGAAAATGGAAGACTATATTATTTAAATGGCGTAGTCCCATCAAAAACCGCCTGCCATGATCTACAGACATGGCATAAAATTCTTGGACACTGCAATATTCCTGATATCAAAAAGTTGCCGACTGTAGTTGATGGAATGCAAATACAAACATCAAAAACCTTCAACTGTGACGTCTGTACGCAAGGGAAAATGACAAACTATCAAAACAAGATACCAGACAAAAAGGCCAAAAAAATCCTATCAATGGTACATTGTGACTTGAACGGTCCCGTAGAACCGATGGCCAGAGAACATTATAGATATGTGTTGAATTTCGTAGATGACCATTCAGGTTTAATAATGGTTTACTTTTTAAAGAACAAATCTGATACCCTGCTAGCAACTAAGAAATATCTAGCCGACATGGCCCCCTACGGTGAAATCAAGTGTATTCGCTCTGACAACGGTACGGAATTCACCAATAAAGACTTTGAACTTTTAATAATTAACCATCATATCAGGCATGAAACATCAGCTCCTAGATCGCCACACAAAAACGGGACTGCTGAACGTGCGTGGCGGACACTTTTTGAAATGGCAAGATGCTTACTCATTGAATCAAAACTCCCTAAAAACCTTTGGACGTATGCACTTATGGCGGCAGCCTATATACGCAACAGGTGCTTTAACAAAACACTATCTAAAACTCCATATGAATCTTTCTGCGGTAAAAAAAAAAAAAAATTTAAACAGAATGCATATATTTTGTTCAACTTGCTTCGCATATATAGAGAAAAAGAGTAAATTGAATATTAAAGCCGACAGAGGTATATTTCTTGGATACGATAAAAACAGTCCAGCCAATTTAATATTTTTTTCCCGAAAAAAATAAAACAAAAAGAATCCGGTGTGTAAAATTCACAGACACGTTTAATTTTACAGACGAAAACCCGTCATATGAAGAGGATGAAATTATATTACCTCAAATAATTAGAACAAACGAAAACAACAAAAATGACGGAGACGAGAGTGTCCATGATGATGATGATGATGATGATGATGATGATGATGATGATGATGATGATAAAGTCGAAAGATATCCCAAAAGAAATAGAAGACAACCCGATTTTTTTGTGGTCGACAATATAAAAGATTATCAAATCGACTATTGCTATTCAATGGAAAATGCGCCAAAAAGCTTCAACGAAGCAATTAATTCAGAACATTGTGATGAATGGAAAATTGCCATAAAAAAAGAAATAGATGCCTTAACCGAAAATTATACCTATACGGTAGTGCCTCTCCCAAGAGATAAACATGTTATTTCTACCAGATGGGTCTTTACAAAAAAGAGTACATCATCAGGCGTAGAACAGTACAAAGCAAGATTTGTTGCTAAGCGGTGCTCTCAGATTTACGGTAAAGAATACTTTTCTACGTTTTCACCGACCACAAACCTAACGACAATTAGAATTTTACTGCAAGTCGCATCACAATGTGACCTAAACATCCATCAAATGGACGTAAAAAATGCTTATTTTAATGCCCCAATAGACTGTGAAATTTATATTACCCCTCCAGAGGGATTTATAATGAAAAATAAAAATAGCGTGTGGCGACTTAACAAGTCATTATATGGTCTAAAGTAGAGTGCTCAGTGTTGGAACACAGTATTCCATGATTATATTATTAAACAACAATTTAGACAATGCGCTGTAGACCCCTGTTTATATACCCAACACAAAGACGATAGACTACTGATTTTGGTTTTGTGGGTCGATGATATTTTAATCGCATCAAATTGTGACATAATGTTAACTGATGTTAAGAACAAATTAAGCAAAAGATTCAAAATGACCGATCTTGGCAAAATATCCTGGTTTCTGGGGATATAATTTACTCAAAGCAAAGGACTATATTTATTTTCTGTCCACTCAGCAAAATGTGGCACAAGGCCGGAAAGTGGTAACCTAGCAGGCTCCCCTAAAGGAGGGGCACTCCTGCAATTTTAAAAATTGCCTGAGTAACCCCGTCGGCATTCCCCGGTCGGGGCGCCTCAGGCAGCAAGCAATAAACTTGCCCCACCGGAAAGCCCAGTGGCAAGGCCTGGGAGGGTGGACCTCCTAGGTATTACCCAGGCGGTGTACCTCAGTCCAACAGGTGCTGGGCTGGTTCCCAGCCCCTCACCTGTTGGGCTGAGTGTCAAGTGACGAATCCTTGACATGTACTACCCTGCCTCCTTGCAGCCGAAGCCGCTAGGAGACATCCCATCACACTGGAGCTATAATGGGGTATGATCCCACACAGTCGGACGATTCTATTTATAAACGATGCTGCTAAGAACTGACGAATCAAATTAATTCACGTTCTGCTACCAACCAATCAGAAACCAGAATTGCTTCATAAATATTAAACCTTTTCTGGAGCAATTTCACATTTTCTTTTCCCGGGTTTCGACACGGTAAGAATATTTTGTTCTGTGGAACTGTCTACTACAAACAAATGACTCAATCGAGATACATCGACAAAATACTATCAAAATTTGGAATGGGAGAGTACAAGAAACGCTCTACACCGGTCGAAAATGATATTAATAAAAATATACACACAGAATCTGAAATAATAAATGACACACAATATCGCGAAATTATAGGTAGTCTTATATATTTAATTACTGCAACCAGGCCCGACATATGTTATACAGTAACAAAACTGTCACAAAAATTATCACGACCGACAATGAAGGATTTAAACAGAGCTAAACAAGTCCTACGTTATTTAAAAGGAACTAAAGAACAGAAGTTAGTATTTAGAAAATCAAGAAATCCCCTAAAATTAGAAGGTTTTTCGGATTCAGACTGGGCAAACGACGAAGATTGCAAGAGTGTATCTAGATATTGTTTCAGACTCTCAGAAATTGGGCCTATCATTTCATGGAAATCTAAAAAGCAACAGATTGTATCTCTCTCTACGTGTGAAGCAGAATTTATCGCGCTCACACACACCACGCAGGAAGCACTCTACCTTAAAAATATCCTGAAGACTATTTTAGAGCCAGAATTGATTACAAGCCCCGTAGTAATTAATTGTGATAATCAAGCCAGTATAGTCTTAGCACAGAACACGATAATCAACCAAGGATCTAAGCATATAGATATAAAATACCATTTCATAAAAAACGAGATAAAAAAGGAATCCATTATTTTGAATTACATATCATCAGAACAAAATATCGCTGATGTATTTACGAAACCGGCGACATGGATAAAGCTACAACGTTTTTTTTTCTCAAAATTTGTTGGGGAATTCGACTGAATAATTTCTTTTTCTTTCACTGCCCTGTATGTATATAGATTTTCTATATATTAAAAATACAGACCAGCGAAGTTCCACTTATGAGAAGGCTCTTACTTTTTTGCATGAATATCAGCGGAAACCCCTAGGGGTAATGCTCAGAGTATGTAGATTTCTATATATCAAAAATAAATAAATAAATAAAATAGTCCTGGGCAAGACGTTAAACTGTATCCATTTTATTTGTATTAACACTTTAACCTACTAATGCGTAACTAATACTTTTGCTTAAAAAAAAAATCTTTGTAATTTTCCTTTTTGACATTTGAACACAATTATAATGGTGTCTTTTTAAATGCTAAAATTCTGAGATCCAAATGATTTCTAATTTTTGTTATGTCTAAGTAAATATAAAAATATATATTTATTTTTTAGAAGAACAAACACAAGGGACTTCCCCATTATAAAAAAATAGGGAGGATGTTGCAATATTTTGGACCTATTAATGGGGTAAATATTTAATTTTATTTCGTAAAATTAAATTTTACAAATAAAAAATGTGGCACTAGGCCGAAAAAGGGGGGATGGGGGTAATGTTGACCTAACTAACATAACGTTAACTTAACTAGACTCTTTCACCAAAATACCAGAATCACTCTGTGGACATCCTACTTAAAACCCGAAAATTACAAATAAATATACATGATGGAGGGGGTTGGGGATAAAAATCTTATTTACAATGATCGAATGAGAAATTTACCATGACAAAAAGTGGTTAGTAAAAAGAACCCCCTCACTAATAATTGTGGCAGATAAAAAGTTTTGTCAGTCCGAAAGATGCAGGCCTCTCGAAAACTGACTTTTATTAAAAACACCAGAAAAATTGCCTACATCACTGGCAAAAAGGCTATCCGTCACCTAATGGGGCCGGGAGTGGGAATTATCGAACCAAAAATGGGAGAAAAAAAACCGGGGGCGGGGGCTGCGACAGGGAAAACTAAAAGGGGGATTGGGACGATGATAACATGCATACTCTAGCTAAGTAAAAAAAACGAACAAAAATGCCTAACTAGCCTACTCTAGGTGGTCCGATGTATGTCTACGTTAGTTCAGAAAACCCAAAATTCTTAGAACCTAAGCAGATTCAAAAATAGACATCAAGATCAGCTCCATTCATTCCACACAGTCGCGAAACTTTCATCCACCTGTCGTTGAAATTCACAGGAGCGAGTTTCACCTTCTCCAGCTTAATTCGCATTTTCAATCGATATTTGAAAATGAGAACAAGCTGGAGAGCAGTGAAGGTCTCATCTCCGTAAACCTCTTTCTGTCGTGTCGTCCAAACCATGCCTCTCATAACTGCTTGCAAACACAGAAAAACATAGCGTTCTTCTTTCTTCATGGTCGGTGCCCAGTTGCAGCACGGGGAAACCGAATCCAGCACAAAAAACCGCCCGCTCAGCATGCGAACCGTGAAGCCTTCAACTAACTCACACAACGGTCGAACGATGGTGCAGTGGAAGAAAGCATGATCAAGGTCTTCCCCCCAATCTCCACATCGGACACAATTAGGTGTCTCCATAAAACCTGCTGCGTAAAGTCTTTTGCCGACCCAGAGGGCATTTCGTATTACCAGCCAGGTGAGTGATGCCTCGTAATTATCGAAGCAGCTCGACCCAGGCGCCCAAGGCCATATTAAGTGGCGCTCCTCCTTTGTAAAACCGAACTCCTTAATCTTTTCGTCTCAAACGGATCCCCTCACTAAGGCCCGATATAGCGCCTTGCGAGACAACAGCTGGGTGTCAGAGAGGCTTTCTTTGGCCCGTAGAAGAAATCTCAAGGCCTGCCGACACTCGCGATAGAAAGGGCACTCGTTTCGTGGCAACTTGTGTGTCTCCCCCTCAGCCGAATGCACACTCTCCAAAGACTGAAAGGCTTTCTTAGTGTCTTCTATCCAGAAGACACCGTTTCCCTCACTTGGTGTACACATTCGATCCAGGTATATCAGCCTAAGAGTGTGTCTACGTATTTCCACACTAGGCATACCCAGACCGCCTTCAGACGGATGCAGGTAACAGACCTCCCGGGTAACCATGGCTTGCTTTCCGCGCCACAAGAATGTGAAAAGAGCACGCACCAGATCAACTAGTGTGGTCTCCGGGAGTGGAAGTACTGATAGACGGTAAAGGATCAGGGGGTAGATATGAGAATTGCATACCTCCGCCCGACCCTTCAAAGACAGATTTCTCAAGGCCCACAAATGAGATGCGACCTTGACCGCTTCCAATACCTCCGACCAATTTTTCTCCAGCTGGAGACCGGGGCCAAACCAGACGCCGAGTAGCTTGCATGGCCCATCAGTCCAACCAAAGGGTCCCTGAAGGGACATACCCCTCCAGGCACCGATACGTAAGCCAATAGACTTAACGTAGTTAATTATGGCCCCTGTGACCTTGGTATACCGACTTGTTTCTATGCCGATGACTCTAATCTCGGCACTGCTCATTACAAGCACAGTCACGTCGTCAGCATAGGCGGTATACTTTACCGGGGTAGAGCCACTCGGCAAAGTAATCCCGCGAAGGACCGGATTCACCCGAAGCTGGCGCAAATATGGCTCAAGCGCCAGCACATATAGCATTGGGGATAACGGACAACCTTGACGGATCGATCTTGTTAACATGAAGGGTTTCGACCTCACCCCATTCACTTCTACCATACCACCGGGGTTGGCATACAAGAGGCAAATCCAAGAGCGAAACTGGGGACCAAGCCCAGCCAAGCGGAGAACAGCCTCCAGGTAACGATGGTCTACTCTGCCGAATGCTTTGGACTGATCTAAATTGATCAGCGCGGCTTCTGTGTCGACTTTTTCTACGATCAAGCGTATCCTGTGCAAATTATCTTGAATCGTCCGGCCCTTAACAGAACAAGTCTGTTCAGGACTTATTAGACGGTGTAAGACAATCTGCAGACGATTTGCTAAGATCTTGGCCAAAATCTTTAACTCTGTGTTTAACATCGTTAAGGGCCGGAAAATACCTATCCCATTCCCTCCATTTTTATCTTTGCGTAACAATTTAATGATCCCCCTGGTAAAGTACTGAGGTATGCACCCGTTCCTAAACCAGGAGTTAAACAGTACGGTCAGCAAAGGAATAAAAATGGGCGACAGCCTCAAATACACCTCGTAGGGCAGACCACCAATCCCAGGGGTCCTGTCTAGCCCGACCTGTTTCAAGGCCTCAATGACTTCTTCCTCTTTTATGCTACCTTCACACCTAGCTGCTTCGGTCGCCTCCAGGCGAGAAAAGTCGGCTAAATAGGTGTCAAACTGTTCAATAGTCAGACCGGGCTCCTTGGTAAAAAGTTCCTGGAAATGAGTCCGAAAACCCTCCAAGATTCCGTCGTTTGAAGTTACGGTTCGTCTGTCCGGCAATGTGACACTGGCGATGTGTCGATCTGCAGAACGTCGAAACTCCTCCGCATGCAGTGACGTGGCCATATTTGTTGCCTCGTTTGGCGCTCTTTTTAATCTAGCCCTTATTAATAATCCCTGGTCCTCCCTGTTATCCAAGGAGTCCAGTTCAGCCTTAACTATAGTATAGCTAGCACTATCCCCCTCCTCCACCGCCCTTTCTAATCTATCTTCTAGTGCCGCTTTCGCTGCTCTAGAACTACGGTTGAGCCGGCGACTAAAATCAGCAGCGAAAGACCTAATGACATTTTTAAGGTTGCCCCACCACTTATTCCCGATGATAGCCCCCGTCAATTCCCTCTGTATTGTTAGTAGAAGCTGTTCCCGGAAGTCCTTCACATCGAACAACGACGTGTTGAACTTCCAGTAACTAGCCATCCTAGGTTTCACACTATCTAAGTTTACTCGAACCCGGACAAGCCTATGATCCGAATAAACTATGCTATGAAAACTTGGACAGTCTAAAAGCCCTAGGTCGACTCTCCTATCTAAGAACTGATCGATGTAACTCGAAAGTTGCACCGGATCGGAGCCGCGTCTACCTGTCCAAGTCCATGCTAAATCCCCGGGTTTTTCATTCCGAAATTTATCGACAAGATCAAACTTGTCGACAAAGTCTCGAAACGCTTTAGCATCCCGGTTCTGATTAGTATCCCTTGTGGTATTACTCCCACGATCTAACTCGGGATCCAGGACCGCGTTCCAGTCTCCCACTAAAACTAACCGGCGAGACGAATTCATGAAAGGCTCGATTCGCCGAAAAAAGGAAACTAGCTCAGTACGGTTATTGGGCGCATAAACCCCAATAAAACGAAATGCCACATCCTTTACGGTAACATCCAGAACGAGCAATCTTCCGTCTGGATCTGCATAGATAGAGTCACATGACGCATCAAGAGTGCACTTAACTAGCCAGGTAACCCCCCTTGCGTGGGTATCATAATGTGCTGAGTAGAGCTGAAAGTCTCTAAGGAGCACATCCTGATAGTCACTTGGAATAAAGTGAGTCTCCTGTAGACAACATACATCCACACCAAGGCGTTGAAGGTCGCGTGCAACTCGAAGTTTACGAGAGGGGTCCCTCAACCCTCGGACATTCAACATAGCTAATCTTAAGGAAGCCGTCTTGATCTACTTGGGGTTGGGAATCCTGATCGAACATAGACGGTGTCAAGACACCGACAGCTGTCCCCATGGATCCTGTGGTCATCTCAGTGGTGATTGACCCGTCAGGGGACAGACCGCCGATGTCAAGAGGAAAGGTTTGCTTTATGGCCCTATATAATGATGGGTGCATTTTTATAGGGACCCGTCCAACATTTCATTTCGCTTATTTCTTTATCGTTAAAAAACACTACTGGTGGGAATAAGTTGAAGGCATTGTTTGCCTCTTCCATCATCGTCCAAACCCCGTTAGCTTCCCCTCTAGGTCTAACGACTGTTAATATTCTATTCGCTTTGGGGAAGTTTTCGGGGTTTGAGATCTCTTTTTTTTAACAGTTCTGAATGCCAGCAGGTTTTTATAGTCCTTGGACTTGTGTGTTTTCATGATGGCTTCGCGTTCTGCTGAAATTTGGCAGACCGCGTCGCCGGAAAAAAAAGGGGGGATTTCTTTTTGCGGGCCTCAGTTTCGCATGACGGGCTTCTCTGTCTCTTTTTTTTCAGACGAGGTGGGAGGGGGCATGTCTGTTTTCATGGGAGAAGGGGGTAGTTCTGTGGTGTGTTGGCAGGGGTGCACAAGGGGGAAGGTCTCGGGCTTTTCTTTTTAGGGGCACCTAGAGACCTCATTTTCTTTTCCCTGTTCAGGAGTGTGGTGTTTAATGGGCTTGGGGCTTTTTTTGGTGTACGTTTTTCCTTTGGGATGGGGATGGGTTTTTTCCGGGAAAAGAGACTCGGGGACGGGGACGTTTTATGGGGATTTACGTTTCTCATCGAAACTATCTTTTAGTTTTAGAAGTTCTTTAAACTTGTTACCTCCCGGGTCTTTGCTCGTTCTTATATCAAGTTTTCCTCCTTTGTAAGGGAACGTGCATAAGTTTTAGGTGGCGATTTCCTTGGTGGGACTAACTTCCATTCGTCTTTTTTGGGGGGAGAGGCTGCTTCTGTGTTGAAAGCTGCCTCGATCTCATCCGGTGATAGTTTTGTTGGGGTGCCTTTGGGTTTCTCCTCTGCATCTGCTATTTTGGTCCCGATCTGTGCATCCGGTTGTAGGTGTGTTAATATTTTATTTTTGGGGTTCCTGGGTGTTGACTGTTTTTTGGGGCACGTATACTTTAAGTGCCCCACTTCCCCGTATATCCAGCAAGCTGGGCGCCTTCCCGCTATTACAATCGGCAATTTTTCTGTTCCGGCTTCCATGTAATAGGGTATTTTATAATACTCTTCCTTGTTTATTAACAGGTCAAAAGGCCAAATACCGTTATAATGGTCAACGCTGACCCCTGAGATATCCCCAAATCGGAGGAGATAGGCAGCCAAGTACTCTCCTGGAACTGCGCCAGGAACTTCAAAGATGGAGACGGTCGTTCTCCTTCGCCTCATGTACTCCATTCTGAGAATGTGGTCGTTGGTTATGATCTCATTCTGTGACAATTTTACGCAATCCTCCTCCAGTTTAAAAAGAGCTGCCTAGGTGTTGTATCTGCGAGCCTTTGTAATTCTTTCGGCTCGCATGCCAGTCGTAGCTATCAGTTTAGTTACTGTGTCCTTGGTTGAACGGATGAGTTTTTTTGTCTTCCGGTCTATTACTAAAAGAAGTATGGTTTTCTTCTCAAACTCTTGAACTCTCGGTTGATCCAATGTTATTCCACTTTTGGTAACATGTTCCGCGCATTTCTTAGCTTCTGTCAAGAAGATCTCAAGGTCGATTTTTATGGCAGGGGGCTTCTTCCAGCCTTCGTTTTCATTTTCCATCTTTCATTTCGAAGGATCCGGCGGCGCACAGCTGGCAGATGCCATGGCCGGCGGTAACAATCATGTCGTACTAGCAAAGAAAAGCGTTACTAGTGGATAGCGACAGGGGAACAGAAAGAGAAATAACAAATTTAAAAAGAGGAGATAACAATGATAACAATAATAATAACAAATATAACAATAGTAAAGGCAATTAATAAAGTATTCAACCAGTCGGACGCAGTGGACCTATTAATGGGGTAGATATTTATTTGCTGCCCACCTCAGCAAAATATGGCACAAGGCCGGAAAGTGGGAACCCCGCAGGCTCCCCTAAAGGAGGGGCACTCCTGCAATTTTAAAAATTGCCTGAGTAACCCCATCGGCATTCCCCGGTCGGGGCGCCTCAGGCAGCAAGCAATAAACTTGCCCCACCGGAAAGCCCAGTGGCAAGGCCTGGGAGGGTGGACCTCCTAGGTATTACCCAGGCGGTGTACCTCAGTCCAACAGGTGCTGGGCTGGTTCCCAGCCCCTCACCTGTTGGGCTGAGTGTCAAGTGACGAATCCTTGACATGTACTACCCTTCCTCCTTGCAGCCGAAGCCGCTAGGAGACATCCCATCACACTGGAGCTATAATGGGGTATATATTCAATTGTCGCCCACATCGGCAATATTTGGCACAAGGCCTGGAAAGTGGGATACCCGCAGGCTCCCCTAAAGGAGGGGCACTCCTGCAATTTTAAAAATTGCCTGAGTAACCACGTCGGTATTCCCCAGGTCGGGGCGCCTCAGGCAGCAAGCAATAAACTTGCCCCACCGGAAAGCCCGGTGGCAAGGCCTGGGAGGGTGGATCTCCTAGGTATTACCCAGGCGGTGTACCTCAGTCCAACAGGTGCTGGGCCAGTTCCCGGCCCCTCACCTGTTGGGCTGAGTGTCAAGTGACGAATCCTTGACTGATACTACCCTGTCTCCATGCAGCCGAGGCCGCTAGGAGACACATCCCATCATAAGAGGTTTATAATGGGGTATGATCCCACACAGTCGGACGATTCTATTTATAAACGATGCTGCTAAGAACTGACGAATCAAATTAATTCACGTTCTGCTAACAACCAATCAGAAACCAGAATTGCTTCATAAATATTAAACCTTTTCTGGAGCAATTTCACATGTTCTTTTCCCGGGTTTCGACACGGTAAGAATATTTTGTTCTGTGGAACTGTCTACTACAAACAAGTCACCTCCCAGGACTTATGTGTAACAGCGAACCATCTGAAACTGTTCTGAAACTCAAAATGGCTTACACTTCTAGATGAAACACTAGTATCTGTAAGTATTAAAAGAATAATTATAGTAATAATTATGGTCAGCCCCTTTAAGAACTCGGTTCTTATTTTTATGCACTCTAGGTTTAAATAAGTCGGTAACTTAAGCTTACATGCTTACATGCGCAGATCATGATGTTATAACCATAAAATAACTCTCGCCTGGCTTTGACATTTTTTAAATGTTTTTTTTTTATTTTTATAATTAATTTCACCAATTTATTTATTTTATTGATTTCCCAAATCTTCAAATTCTAGTTTCTATTTTTTTCTCAATCCGCCATAGTTTTGTACAATTCTCATTTACATGTTACTATCTACTAGTTGATGTTTTTTCTCCATACGTTATGTCTGTTAATTAAAAGGTTTACTTAGATAATATAATTAAAATCTATTTTCATCCCTTACTGTTTATATCAAGAATTTAAGTTTTAAATCCAACTTATTAAGTCTTATTATTATCTAAGTATTATATTTTTTAATGCTTAATACCCATTATCCTTTCTAATACCGTTATGTTGTAAGGGAGATACCTCTCTTTTTCCAATTTTCTTCTATTTATCATTTATCGAAATTACATGTATTCTTATTTTAATATTTTGACTTTAGTATTTATTAATCGCCTTTGCTTGATTTTAAACTTATAGTTCTAACCTTATCCTCTTTATATCAATTTAGGTTCAATTTCTCCTTTAGTTTTCTTCAAATTTATATTTTGATCCATATCTCACATTTACTTAATGTTCTATTTTTTATTTTCGTCTTGTGTTATTGAATTTACTCAAGTGTTAGTTTAAAATAATTAAATTAAAGCATTATTACTATTATATGCTTCTTCACTATTTTTTATTTCATTAATATTGAGTATATTCTCATTATATATACACACAGGCGGCAAAAAGAAAATCCGCACTTGTATTTTTTTCAAAAACTGCAAATTTAAGCTAAATTTAATGTAACTGTTTAAACAAACTATACCTCATTTGATCGACCTTTTATTCTATAATTTTACCTGTTCATATTTGACTTTCAATTGAAATATACTTGTGTTCACGTCAATTTAAACAAATAACTTCAAATTGAGGAAGCAAAAAGAAAGTCCACACAATGGAAACTTGTTATTTAAATGTAACTTTAGGACATTAATGCCACATAAATACAACAGGAACACAATGAACTAGTTAATATTTAGTAGCATAGCCCTTCTACAATTTGACAGCATGCAATCTTTTGGGAATTCCTTGAATTAGACTGCAGTCCATGCTTCCGTTCCGTCTTGAAAGACAAAGAATACCGCTTAGGGGCAGTAGCGTGTGTAATTGTGAGGCAAGGATTGCACAATCTCCAACCAAACCTCTCCTGAATCGGAACTGTTTGAGTTCAGTGGTAAGGAGAAGACCAGGACGACTGGAAACAATGCCGAGATAAGCGGAGAGCATATACAGCACCTGAAAGTCTCAAATGGTCACACATTTAGTACTTTTGTAGTTGCTTTATGTCGATTCGAAACTGTTTGTCTATTTTTAATTATCCACCACTTCTTATCTTTGTATGAACCTCAACAACCGCACGAAAATTCACACTGAAATCTGAATTAGTTTCCATAGTTTTATAACAAGATGCGTTTTGATTTCTTTTTTCTGAGAATTACAACTCTTTCAGCGACCCTCATATCGTCTGCTTCTTTTTCTTCTGTCACATGAAAGTTTTAAAATGAATTATTTTGATCTGTCACGTTAAAGTTTTAAAATGAATTATTTTCTTCTGTTCGATAAAGTTTGAGGAAGTAAAAGTCGTAACAAGGTTTCCGTAGGTGAACCTGCGGAAGGATCATTACCGTTTAACGCCGGCCCGACTTTTTGGGACTTTAGCTATTTTAATATATTAGTCGGTTGACATTTCATCACGGTTCTCTGTCCGAAAAATGAAAAGAAAAGGTTGGTTTTGTTTAATCAGTGTCGTAACTATTTAATCCCAGGATTCACCAAATCGCAGATATTTTGATATATCTCCTCCACTTTTTTATCAGCAGTTTTTCCCCCAATGACATTTTGGGGAGAAGTCATTCACTTTCCATAAGTATTTCGCATCAGTCTCATCATGTGCCCTGAGGTTGTGGGGATTAATAAGAATTGACTGCGGATTGGAAGATGCGGGACTTCCAGTGGAAAAAGGAAGTTTGGTTTTTGGCGCGTTTTTTTCTGGGGTTTTGAAGGGAAGAAAAAGGAGAACGGTTGATTTCCCACGCGGCCGGAGGAGCCCCGAAAAGGTTATGAAAGTCAAAAACGACGTACTGGCCCCACGTTATGGCCCGAACGCCTTGAATGACTAAACACTGCTTCGTTCACGAAAACCAAAAAAGGAAGACACCGAAGTAAATTCAAACCAACTTTGTTCCCACCTAAACCGATAAGTATGACCCAATGAACATTCTTTCTGTTGATTTTCTCACACACATTTCACGAACATTCTCTTCTGCCACAAAACGAACCTTCTCTATATACCTCCCAAATAGTAAATAAAGATGCCTTTTTTTATTCACCCTTAAAATATGTGTTTTTTATTTATTTCTATGGAGTCAGAGAGTTAGACACAAACCTGATAAACCTCTATAGCCCATAAGGTCTCACACTTCCGGTAGGGTTAACATTAAAATATTAGAATGTCACAAGTGTTAAATGTGTCAGATGTTTGCATGCATGATACGCCCAGAAACAAAATGACTCGTTAATAGGAGGGCTTTGAAATCTGTTATCCATCCGTTCGATTTCGATTCCGAAAATGTTAATGCTCCAACTCCGACTGAAGAAATAATCACATTCTTCGAGTAATGATCTACCAATTAGTAATGAATTGCTATAGAGTTTTTATGTTACCGAAATCGGATTAGTGCTTTTCGACGTTTCAAGAATACAAAGTTCTGTTTGTCAGCATTTCGGTTTTAATGAACAAATCGAACGAATCCAATTAAAAAGTTATGCATAACCCGGAGAAATTCGTCGGTCTGTCATGTAAATATTAGAAATTAATTCTGCCACGTTAAAGTTTGAAATTGCACTATTTCGTGCTGTCAGGTTATAGTTAGAAATAAAATTATTTTCTTCTGTCAAATTAATGTTTGAAATTGCATTATTTTGTCCTGTCAAGTTAATTTTTAAAATTGAATTATTTTGTTCTGTCACGTAAAAATTTGAAATAGAATTATTTTTTCTGTTGCGTTTATACTTGGATTAAAATTATTTTGTTCAGTCACGTTAGTTATTAAAATTAATTGTTTATTTCTGTAAACTCTTTTGTTTTGTCACGTTAAAGATTGAAAAAGAAAATTAGTTTGTTTTGTCACGTTTATATTTGAAAAAGAATTATTTTGTTTGTCATGTTAAAGTTGTGAATAGAATAGTTTTCTACTGTCACGTTAATATTTAAAAAGAAAAAAAAATTCTGTCACGTTAAAGCTTTAAAATGAATTATTTTCTTCTGTTTCGATAAAGTTTGACATTAAATAATTTTCCCTGTCACGTTAAAGGTTGGGAAAAGATTTAATTTGTCTTGCTCGTAAACGTTTAAAATAGAATTATTTTGTTCTGTGGTGTTAAGTTTGAAATTAAATTATCTTGTTCTGTCACGTTAATATTTGAAATTGAATGATTTTGTTCTCTCACGTTAAAGTTTTAATTAGAATTATTTTGTCCTGTCTTGTTAAAATTTGAAAAACAATTATTTTATTCAGTTCCGTAAAAGTGTGAAATAGAATTACATTGTTCTGTAACGTAAATATTTGAAAAAAATTTTTTTTTCTCTAATAGATATATTTTGTTGTGACGTTTATGTTTGAATAAAAATTATTTTGTTCTGTCAAGTTAAAGTTTTAAATATATTTATTTGGTTCTTTTACTAATTTGAAATTTGAATTTCAAATAGAAATATTTTGTTCTGTCAGGTAAAAGGATGTAAATTGAATTATTTTTTCTGTCACGTTAAATGTTTGAAATTGAATTATTTTGTTCTATCACGTAAATATTTGAAATAGAATTATTTTATCAAGTTACGTAAATGTTTGAAATAAAATGAATTTGTTTTGTCACGTTAATGTGTGAAATCGAAGTATTTTGTTCGGTCACGTTAATATTAGAAAAATTATAATTTTTTTTTACGTAAATGTTTTAAATTAGATTATTTTGTTTTGTAATTTTAATATTTAAAATAAAATAATTTTGTTCTGTCTTGTACAAGTTTGAAATAGAATTATTTTTATTGTCACGTGAATGTCTAAAATCAAATGATGTAGTTGTTCTACATTTATATTTAAAATAGAATCATTTTGTTCTTTAACCTCCTCTATCTTGTAATGGCTTTTCCAAGCGCACGAGAAAAAAATTATTCCCGTTTTTGACTGGAGAAGAGAGATAAAATATAAAAAAAGAAAATGTCCTTTCATTGAGTGTGTGCGTATGAGGAGGGAGCAATGTATCCCTTGCTTCTTGGTAAAAACATTAGAGATAACCCAATATGAGGGTGGACAAAAAAATTTACTTGCGGAACAAAAAGCAACAAAAAATATACTGTGATACAATAAAAGAATAAAAATAATTGTAGAATTGTCCGGAAGTTAACCAAAATGGCTAGGGCTTTTATGCGGGGGGGGGGCTTGTCCCCACGAGGAAGAAAAAAAATTTTTCCCCTTTAGAACAGAATATTTCAGAAAATTCCACTAAATGAAAAACTCTTTTCTTTCAATACTACTTTAGTCCAAGTAAAAAGAAAGGGGGGAAAACATTTCTCTCCTGTTAAAAATTTGCATAAAGTTAGCAGCAAAAAAATTTTCTCTTCATTTGAAAAGTGTCCGACTTTGCGTAAGAATGAACAGTTGACAAGTTACAATTAGAATTGTTTCGCGGTGAATTTGGATCAATATTTTTCTCTTTCTAAGCAACGAAATTACTTTTTACGGCATTAAAAAAATGCGTTTGGTACAGTTCTTTTCAATTTATATATAGAGACGAAAAGATTACTTACAATTGAGTCGAGAGCTTTGCCTTGCCTTCGTTTCTTTTTTTCTTTTTTGTTTTTAGAATTTTGTTTATAGAAAGTAATTGCCAGCCGAATTATTGGCTTGTAAATCCGAAGTTCTTTTGAAGAAAATTAATTTTCTTTTTTCCTTTTTTGTGGAGTTAACCGGTGTGACGGTCGAATCCGTTTGTCGCCAGTTTGTTATGGTGTTAAATGGTAATAAAAACGAAAGGAACACAGGACTCTTAGAAACAAACATGTATTCACATATATTACAGGCAAAGCGGGTTGAGCAATACCATTCCTCAACTGTTGGGCGTTTGCACACGACCTGCTTAGCCGCGTACCAAACTCTGACTCCCGGGCACCGGTACTCGTCACCGGAAGTGACGTCAACAGAGAAGTAACGTCATGAGATAGTGTGGTCAAAAGCTAAGAAAAACAGAAGTCTTACCGTGGGCGTACAGCGTGGGAGGCGTAAGCTATTTTGGCAATGGCCAACGCTGGCTTAAGCAACATGATTAAACCTTTTAATGGCGACGGTGATGTGGCTGTGTGGCTTAAAAACGTGGACCTTGTGGCAAGAATTCAAAAGTTGGACGATGTGGCTGCAGTAATACCACTGTTTCTAGAAGGAGCCGTGCTGGCCCTCTGTTTGGAGCTCAGCGAGCGAGATCAGGGTGACGCGGACGCCATCAAGGGTCGACTGATCGAAGCTTTTGCAAAAAGTTTCAGATCGTCCATGTACATCAGGTGATTCATTTTTTCCTCTGTATTGGAGAACTTGTATCTGGCTTGGCACTTTCTCAGAATACTGTTCAAGAGCATCATGGCTATGATGAACGGTAGTGATGATAGTGAGTCTCCTTGGAAGATGCCTCTTTGTATGTTAATTTCTGTTATGTGTTGTCCATCAGCTGTCAATTTCAGTCCCCAATTCTTTCATTGCATTTTCTATTACGTTGGTGATATTATTATTATTATTATTATTATTATTATTATTATTATTATTATTATTATTATTATTATTATTTGCTCACAAGGAGCTTTCACACAGGTCATCAAATATTTCATTGAAAACAGTCTGTAGTGTTCCTTGGAAGCTGAGTGACAAAAGGTCTCCCCAGATTTTCCAGTACTCTCCACCGCTTTCGATAACATTTGCAAATAGATTTGCATTATCACAACAGCTGCTCGCCATTGATTTCTCGTTGGCAGTGGCCATTGGTCTTTACTGGAATTTGAGTGGCAATAAGGCTCCTCAAGGATCCAATTTTCTTCGCACTTATACAGTGGAGGTCTGGTCAGTGCTCACTCCTCGGTCTGTCCTTCCTCCTTGACTACTTGGCTATTCAGTCTCACTCTTTTTGTGGGGGGAGGCACTGATGTGGTAATGGGGAGATCGATATGGAGGTAGAGAACTTATATGTATGCAACTTCAATGTTTTTGGTTCCATGTAGCGCTTCATATTTTGTCTCCGTAGCAGTTTGTCTGGTTTGCGCTTGTGGTTCGTTTGTGTTAGTCTCCACATTCAAGGGTTTTCCTTAATATTTCAGCTGTTTTCATCATTGTTGTTCGTTGTATTTTTCCAGTCATTCCTCTTATTCCAATTTCTCCCATTCTTTTTTCAAAGTTTTTCGGGATTTTTCACATATAGTTGGCCAACATCACCCTTTGGATGTAGTGCATTGTACATGGTCATGAGTTTCTTGGTCTTCTGATTGAGGTGTTCTTCTTTGGTCCATCCTATGAACGATCCTGAGTATTTTATTAGTGATACTGCCCATGTATTTATACCTTTTATTAGGTTTCTGCTATATAATTTAGTTTCGAGAAGTTTTCTTGTTCTCCTGGGGTATTCTTTTCGAATTCTCTTTTTCATTTATGTGGCTTTGATGATGTTTCTTCCAGAACTCCCAGGTATTTATAGGCGCCTTGCTTTCCTAGTGCCTTCATCTCCGTTTGGTTGGGTAGTTTTATGCCCTCTGTTGTCTCCAGTTTTTCCTTTCTTATCACTAGTATTGCGCACTTTTCCATACCAAACTCCTTTCGTATATCCTCGCTGAAGATCTTGGTAGTGTTTATTAGTGTCTCTAGTTCTTTTTCCGTTCTTGCAAAAAAGTTTCATCAATGGTCGACTGATCGAAGCTTTTGCAAAAAGTTTCAGGTCGTCCATGTGCATTAAGTAGTTCAATTCTTTTCTCTGTGTTAGAGAACTTGTATCCAGTTTGGCACTTTCTTAATATATTTTCAGGGGTGACATGACTATTATAAACAGCAATGCTGATAGTGAATCTCCTTGGAAGATGCCTCTTTGTATGTTAATTTCTGTTAGGTGTTGTCCATCAGCTGTCAATTCCAGTCTCCAAGTTTTCCTTGCGTTTTCTATCACGTTGATGATCCTGCTTGGTATTTTATACATTTTTAAACATTCTATTATCTATGTTTGTTGGATCCTATTGTGCGCCTTTCTGTAGGCAATCTATGCCATGGCTAAATTCTTTCACCTTTCTTTTGCCTCTTTTATGATCTTTTGATCTATGTAGATCAGGTTTTCCTCTCTTTCCTTTCTGGCATCCTTTCTGTTCCTCGGGGAGTAGTCCACGATTATTTAGGAAGTGGTAGATTTGTTCCCTTAGTTGTGCTGTTAATATTTTCCACATAGTGATAGGCCTATAGTTGATGGGAGTGATTCCTTTCTTTGTGTTCTTCTGTATCAGAGTGGTTTTGTCTTTTGTCATCCAATCTAGCACGTATGTTTACTGTATACATCTTCTCATGTTTTGAAATAGTCTTTCGTGTAGTGCTGTGAATTTTTTTGAACCAGTATGCACGAATCCCGCCGTGTCCTGGTGCTCTCCAGTTTGCCATTTTCCCTATGGGTTTCTTTAAGATTTTCTTGCTGATTTCATTCACTGTTCCTTCTTCGATTTGTTAGAGCTCTTCTGTTATTTTTCTATCATTCTCCCCATATCTTACTCCAATAGAGTTTTGTTTCTGTTGGGTTTCGTCGTTCTGTTTTTATTTTTCCTCTGTTCACGTTTTGATAAAATTAGCTTTCATTATTTTCAAATGCCCTGTTTTGCTTACACTGTTCAGATTTGTATTTATATCTTCTTTCTTTTGCTTCTATTTTTTTGGTTCAGATCTTCGTGTTTCTTGTTTAGCCTCTCCCTGTTGGTCACATTTCAATTTTCTCCACGTCGCTTTCCTCCTGTTTATTATTTTGGCTTCTTTTTTTATCTTTGTTGATTTGGGTTTCTAGCCTCATTTCCCATCCAGGTTTTGTCGATCCATTATTCCCTGGGTGTTTTTCTAACTTCATACTTACCATTTTGCGCCTGCCTGGATTAAATAGTTTAAGTCAGTGATTATGATGTGTGAGAGGAGCTTGTTAACTTTGTCTGTTTCCGTTTTTAATTTATTTCGCTCTTGGTCCCTTAATGATGGGAGCTTTGTTTTTTCCTTGTTCATAAATTGTCTTCTTTTTTCTATTTCTTCTCCTTTATCCGTTATCTCTGTTTCATTGTTCTCAATTTCCTCGTTTGTAGCGTCTGGTATTTGTAGCTCAACCGCTTGTGCAGTTTCTTCTTGTGGGACTTCTACACGATTCCAGTGGGGGATCCTTCATGTACATTTTCATTGTTTATTTTCCGTTGTATTTCCGTTAATTCCGGTTTTGAGCGCCAACCTCTCCTGAGTATCAGTTTTGCTTAGTCTGCAATCCTTTGTTCTGTTGTATGGTCGTCACAGGTCCCATTATTATTATTATTATTATTATTAATATTATTATTATTATTATTATTATTATTATTATTATGACATGAATCTCATTATAATAATAATAATAATAATAATAATAATAATAATAATAATAATAATAATAATAATAATAATGTCATGAATCTCATTCTATCTATTTATAAATATGTTTAAATGCGTGCGTTGCAGTCATAGTCGTTGTGGCAAAAAAAAGAAGAAAAAACTAGTGTTGCACTACCAACCGAATGTGAAGAATTGTGAAAAAAGGAGCGCATGATTCCGTGATGTCAGACTTGTGTTAACTATACGAACTATGGGAAAGTAGAAGCGACTTAATGATTTTTTAACCCTTCGTTTATATTTTTCAAACTGCAATTAATAATTAATCTTTGTTATAATTTTTTTAGGTATTAAGATTTACAGTTTAATGATTTATAATATTATAAACATTTGTATATTAAATATTAAATACGGTTTTACAGCTTCCATACTTTTATTCGGTAAAAAGCGACAAACAAAATATGAGGGGGGGGCCTACAAAATACTTAATATTTGTGCAATAATATTTTCAAATCGGTTTTAATCTGGCGATAAAATACCTAACAAAGCTCATTTTTATATGAAAACTTAATATTTAAAAAAAATTAAACACAATTGATAAAAAAATCTATGTTGTAACGGAACATTTTGAAATAATGGAATTTTAATCATTTTAATCTTTTAAAAATTAATTAATTTTAGAAAGTTTCTTTTTCTTGGGAATTCAACTGATTATAGTATATATTAATTAGAAAAAAAAACGTTATTTAAAAACATAATGGTATTATATTTATATCATTTTTTAATTGCAACTTCAGGTAAGTTTTTGTTCAATATGTATATTTTAATTTTTAAAAAATAAATATTTTTTACTTATTTGAACTCTTATGGTTTATAAAAAATAGAAATTTCGATAGATTTATATATATTTTGTTCAAATTTCGAAAAACTTTTTTTAGTGCGTGTTCTCCCACATATTTATGTGGGAGAACACGCACTAAAAAAATGTTTCCCCTCGTATATTTTACGGAAACTGTATGTTATATGTAATTTCATTCTAAAATGGATAAGTATCGAAAATTTCACGAAAATCTGACCATTAGTTGATTTTTGCTAGATTTATTAAACACGGGTATGTTTTCACGTTCGAAATGCTTACTACATGGGAACGTTATTTTAAAGCGCCAATTATGTAAACACGATTTTCGCCTCGCAATTTCATTATTTTCGAACGATGAAAAAAAATTGTTTAATTATTACTAGTTTATTTTGTTCTTCTTCTTAAAAATGGTATAAAAGTTATATTAATAATATTAATTGATAATAAAGTTACATCGTTTTACATATGGGAGGGGGTAATTCTGTGGTGACTTTTGGAGGTGCCTATGAAACAGTCTCAACGTTTAAATCAATAACAAAAACATGCTCCGGACATGTTTTTTTGTTTGTTTGTTTTTTGATTTTTCGCATTTGATGGATCTTTTCATTTCATTTACTCATAAATATGTTAAAAATAAAATATTAATTAATAAGTTTATATAAAAAATAAGGGAAAAGAGGGAGGAGGAAGAAGAAGGAAAAATAGCATGCACTTATTATAATTGGTTATAAATTATTGTTGTTGTTGTTGTTGTTGTTGTTACTACTGATATTATTGTTGTTGTTGTTGTTGTTGTTACTACTATTATTATTGTTATTATTGTTGTTGTTGTTGTTACTACTGATATTATTGTTATTATTGTTGTTGTTGTTGTTGTTGTTACTACTATTATTATTGTTATTATTGTTGTTGTTGTTGTTGTTACTACTGATATTATTGTTATTATTGTTGTTGTTGTTGTTGTTACTACTATTATTATTGTTATTATTGTTGTTGTTGTTGTTACTACTGATATTATTGTTATTATTGTTGTTGTTGTTGTTGTTACTACTATTATTATTGTTATTATTATTGTTGTTGTTGTTGTTACTACTGATATTATTGTTATTATTGTTGTTGTTGTTGTTGTTGTTACTACTATTATTATTGTTATTATTGTTGTTGTTGTTGTTGTTGTTACTACTGATATTATTGTTATTATTGTTGTTGTTGTTGTTGTTACTACTATTATTATTGTTATTATTGTTGTTGTTGTTGTTGTTGTTGTTGTTGTTGTTACTACTGATATTATTGTTATTATTGTTGTTGTTGTTGTTGTTACTACTATTATTATTGTTATTGCTACCGATACTATATATTGCTATTATTATAGTTAATTTTATGTTTGTTGTTGTGGTGGTGGTGGTGGAGAAGAAAGGTCGGGAGGAGATCTTTAACCTTGGTGGGGGACCCTCCTAGAGATGATGTCTCGATAAAGCTATCGGCGGTGGTGTAACCTAAAATTCACCAACCTCATTTATGTGAGAATATCAAATCAAAATATTGAAAATAACGACGTGAATGAGGCTGGAACATCTTGCGATGGTCCCACTGGTCAACAGGGTGGGTTCTCTCGTCATCATACAACTGTTCGAAATTCTGAGGATGCGGCTGGATATAGGGGGAGTGAGAATTGCCAGAGAGAGTCCCAAGACACGAAGGGAGTTGGAACAGGAAATGTCAAAAAACCATGGACGAATGAGGAAAGAAGATACTGTGGGAATGCTTTGTAAGAAGTGGAAGTACCAAATCTGATGTATATATCCGAAAAAAGAGTGGGAATCGAGAGAAGGAGGGGCTAGAAGTGTCGTAGGTTTGGTATCCCAGTTAAAACAAATTAAGAATAACAACCTACTTTCAGTGGTTGCAAAGGAAGAGATTGAAAGGATGGTTAGGAATTAAATGAATAGCGAAAGTAAAATTGATGAAACTAGCTCTGATAAAAGCATTGAGGGTGTGGAAGTGCAGAAGGGAAATGATGTGAGGTGGGAAACTGAGAAGGAATGGAATGTAATGGTTAGGGGAAGTGATGAGAAGGAGTTTGAAGGATTTAAGGCAGACGAGATCACTGACTCTAAGAAAACGGAGCCAGTGGAAGGAGCAGATGTATGGAGAAATGGTGATGAAGTTCGAGCTTTGACTTCTGTAGAAAAAGAAATACTTCAGAAGTTAAGAGAGGTTTTTCTTGGAGACGATATCATAGATATTCCAAACATAAAGAATAGTGATAGGCGGAAGGTGAAAAACGAGGTAAAAATAGTTCCAGGCGTAATTCACAATATCATAAGAAAGAACATATCGATTACGGAACTTAACAGGCTTCTGTATGCAACGTCATACGTTGTTGCGAATCGTCTTGGCTTCATGCAGAAGAAAAAGAGAAATGAAGGATAGAAGACCACACTGGCAGAGGCGGCTGGAAGAAAGTATAAAACGGTGGCAGAAAGACATTGGTAGAATCGAAGAAATAAAAGAGGAGTTAAACTAGGACAGAAAGCCAAGGACAAGCTTGAAAGGAGGTATAAATTGCTGGAAAAGGGAACGATGAACGTTCTAACAATGTTGAAAGAGAAGGTCTACACTGGTGGTATGAAAATTCGGAACTTTGTTGGAAAAAGTGTTGCGTTTCGGCAGAACAACCTTTTCCAGAACAATCTCTGCTGTATAAAGAATTAAATGGTAGTAAACAGGCAGGAAACAACAACACTCCAAATGCAAAAGATGCTAGGAAGTTCTGGAGTGAGATTTGGTCTGTCAAAGGGCGACATAGTGAGAAGGCTAGTTGGTTGGGAGAGGTCAGAGCAAAGCTATCAGAAAGGCAGCAGATGGAGAAGGTTGATATAACCATTGATAACGTGAAGGATGACATACAAAGGATGACAAACTGGAAGGCACCTGGTCCAGATGGAGTGATGGGCTTCTGGTTTAAACAGTTCCAATGCCTTTATTCATCTATAGCTGCTGCCCTGCAAAGGGTCATAGAGTCTGGAGATGTCCCTGATTGGCTTGGTCATGACCTAAAACTATATCCGATGGTGAGGCCCCAGCTTGTGGGCCTTGGGGAGTGTGGAGCTACCCTTTAATTGCCATTGCTCTCAGGTCCACTCTGACCCGGAGTGGTAGTACCTGTTAGGGTCCCAACTATGGGTTAAATAGAATCCGACTTAAAAAAACAAATATACTCCTTAAAAAAATCGTTCCTCAAAATCACTAGATTCAGCATTAAATAACCTGCAAATGGTTGATATGCCGTAAAACAAAAACCACCAACCCACCTGGTTGGCTTGTTAAGAGAAGGACGACACTGATTTGGAAAGATTCTGTAAAGGGAACAGCTGCCACTAATGTGGAAGCTGTTAACTGGAATCTTTGCAGAAAATGTTTATGGACATCTTTTGAGTAATGGTGTTTTCCCTGATGAACAGAAAGGGTGTTGGAAAGGCTCGAAGGGTACAAAGGAGCAACTAATGATTGATAAGGCAGTAAGCAGGGCGCAAAGAGGAAGAAGAGGAATCTGAATGTAACATGGATTGATTACAGAAAGGCTTATGACATGGTTCCTCATTCATGGATCCATGAAACAATGTCGATGATGAAGGTTGCTGGGAATGTGATAGGGCTTTTGGAGACAAGTATGGCTAAATGGAAAACGGTGCTGACAGCAAACAGAGATGTGCTGGGACAGGTTGGCAATAAACGTGGAATATTCCAAGAAGATTCGTTATCTCCACTTCTTTTTGTAATGATAATGATGCCACTGAGCATCCTCTTGAAGAGAGAGAGGCTGGGGTATAATCTTAGATCTGGTGGCAGCGCCTCGATCATCTACTATTTATAGATGATTTGAAGATATTCGGTAGAAATGAAAAGGAAATGGAGAGACTGATAGAACTCATAGGGACATACTCGGAAGACATTGGGATGGAGTTTGGGATTAGGAAATGTGCGGTGCTGGTGATGAAAAGGGGGGTAAAGGTTCATTCGAATGGAATCGTGCTGCCAAATGGAGAAATCATGAAAGAAACAGAAGATACAGGGTATAAGTATTTGGGAGTGCTGGAGAGTGTAGGCATCATGAACAGAGAGATGAAAGAGAAAGTTAGGAAGGAGTATCCTAGAAGAGTGAAACTAATTGTGAAGTCAGAATTGTATGGAGGAAACCTAATGAAAGAGGTGAATGCATGGGCAGTCAGTGTTTTGATATACAGTGCAGGAATTTTAGAATGGTCTGACAAGGATTTGCATGCAATGGATATCAAAATAAGGAAAGTTTTAGCAATGTTTCGTATATTCCACATTTGAAGTAGCATATCGAGGCTGTATCAAAAGAGGAAAGATGATGGGAGAGGATTGAAAAGTGTAAATGTTAGAACTGAGAAGATGTTGTTGAAGGAGCATGTGGTGCTTGATGGAGTTAGAACAAGTGAGGATGGCAATGTAGACGTATGGTGGGATAAAAGTGTCATAACGACCAATTGGAAGATAATCGTCTGGATTTGGTCGTCATTGACAAAGTCTCCAAAAACTGGCAAATTGTAAACTTCTCAGTATCCTGGAACAGGAATGTGAGAGAGAAGGAGAACGAGAAGTGGAGTAATTATGCTCCATTGGCCTTGGAGAGAAGGCGTTTACACGGTGTTAAAACACAAATAATCCTGGTCGTAGTTGGTATGCTAGGAGAGTATCAAGTCGTCTGGAAGGATAATTGAAAAAACTATGAATCCCCAGTGTTTTAGGCGGCCTTCAGGCCTCTGCCATTGTAGGTACCACCAACATCCTTAGGAAAATCTTTGATCTTTGAAGCTTCTGGTTTTGGAGCCGGGATTGAGGGAAATCCTCTGGAAATGAATCCCATCCCTTTTCAGAGAGACGTTGATAAACGAAATCAGAATTATTATTATTATTATTATTATTATTATTATTATTATTATTATTATTATGTGACAAAGACTGTGGACCAGACAAACGGCAAACAAGATGCTATCAGTTTTCTTGGGTGGTCTTTTAACATGAATTCAGAAGATTCTCATTGTTGAATCTAACAGTGATGGTGATGGTGATGATGATAAAAAGAATAAATCTGTTTTCTTAACAGATAATCAAAATGATCCCCCCTGCAAGCTGGACCTCAGTTGGGATCATCAAATGAAGCAGATTGTGAATCTGTGGGAAAATGCCGCTTGAGTTTTATTTGACCACCAGGAAATGAAGTAGGTAAACTGTCGAGTGGTTTTAATTATTGGATTGACCGTGAAATCACTTTGGAAATAGGGTTAACTATGATGACTGATTCACTTTACCTTATACATATGGTCTTTGGGAAACCCCTCCCACGAGTAATGGTAAAGGGCACAGAGAGAGAAATAGAGACAGAGAGGGAGAGAGAGACAGACAGATAGAGGCAGAGACGGAAAGAGAGAAAGAAAAACAAAGCCCCAAATAGAAAGGGGGAAAAACTAGAAGTTATCGAGATAATATAAAGAAATGTTGGGGAGAGTTCGTTGGTGAGAAAAGTTTGTTGACAATCCGGCCATCGGGCATCATGCCCGATGGCCGGATTGTCAACAAACTTTTCTGGGTCAAAAGAATTCATTTAAACCATTATAATCCTGCACCCAGAAGTCAGTCTGATTTACCAAGCTTATAAAGGCTCTTAGCTCATGTCCTTACTGAGACTATACCTGTAACAACATTGAATAATTAATGTTACTAAAAACTGCCTTTGTGATTTCTTTTGTTGTTTGCCTGTGGTTGTGAAATAGATTCTTTCCTAGACCGATATTAAGGTCCTAACTACTAGACGAAGAAAAGATGAAGACAAAGATAAAAACTAGATGATCAAGCCACGGCAAGGAGTTATGAATAAGTCTTTGCCAGTTTAAAAACTTTTAATTCACAAGGAGTTGAAGATTTAAATGTTCTCAAAAGCTTTTGAAAAGTTTTGAAGAAGATTAAAAGTCGTTGGAAACTTGAAGTGTGGGGAAAATAAAAACGAACATACAAACAGCCTACCTGTAAAGCGCCCACGTGTCTGTCTGTCATGCGCGTTAGACAGGAAAAAGAAAAACCAAGATGGCGTCTGTGATATTTAACAAAAAACGGTCTCTTGTGATCTCGTGAGATTCACGTGGGTGAATGTAATATAAAGCAAGTCGCTTGGATGAGTGGAGAAGTTTTTTTTCGCCATACAGACGGTTTTTCAGTGCATTGGAACGAGTGAAGGAGGTTCCAGTTCAACAAGCTATTTTCGGCGTGATGACAGGATTTGATCCTAAGCTGATTTCATTGTTTCATGGCAGTAGCCCTGAGCAGTCAGTACAGGAATAGGTGGAAAAGGCAGAATTGATATGCCAGCTCACTGGTGTGAAGCGTCTGGAATGCGTGGTCCCAATGCGCCTCGCTGGGGCGTATATGCTGTATACCAGCAGCTAAGGGACGAAAAGAAGGCAAATTTCACCTGCATCAAAAACGCCCTCTACACAGCGTTTGCACTAGATCCGGTTGCTGCATGGAAGGAGTTTACGACACGCAAGTTACATTCCAGGGAGATGGCTGATGTTTATCTGGCAAAACTTGCGGTCCTGTTTGGAGGACTGTCAGATAAAGTCCTGGTGTGTGCATTTATTGCAGGATTGCCCGCTGGTGTGGAGGATCTTCTCTGAGCCTAGTGAGCTTCAATGCTACAAGTGTAAAAACCGGGGACACCTGGCTCGTGCCTGTCCAGGAAATGGGCAAGGGGAGGAAGTTACAGTGCCAGTCTTCTCTTCAGATCATCACTGAACAAGGCGCTGAATGCCTCGCCCTTGAAGATACTGGGTGCACCCAGACCCTGGTGCATAAGGCATGTTGCAACACTTTGTACAGGTATTTGATTCTGGTGCTAACCGTGGGGGGGGAGATTCTCTGGCTATTTGCAGGGTGAGCGTCATTAGCACAAGCATCGGCGATGGGCTTGCAGTAGCAAGCCCTGGTGGTGGATGGGGAGCTGCTTAGGTACCACCTACTTCTAGGAATGGATTTGATTACACAGCTGGGTGGAATCACTGTGGACTACACCAGCAATTACCCTGGACAAACTTGATTTTCATACAATAACGCGTGGACGGCATCTTGAAAGTGGGCTGGCGATCAACCCTTATCGAACCGACTATCAGAGTACCCCCCTCCAATGAGACTAAGGAGGTAGTATGAAGAGAAACTGCAGACTTGGATCAACAATGGTTGGCTGCTTCCATAACCCGAGGATGAGCTTGGGCTCCCCAAGGACTGATTCCCCTGATGGTTGTCTTACAAGATAGCAAACAGAAGGTTCGACCTGTCATGGACTCCAATGAGCTTAATGAACATATCGACCCATACACGGCAGAGGCGGATGTTTGTGCATTCAAATTAAGGGAGTGGCGGCAGCAAGGGTCGGACGTGGCAATTCTGGACCTGCGCAGTGCCTACCTGCAGATATCCATTGAAAAAGCACTGTGGCCATTTCAAACTGTGAAAATTAAAGAAACTCGCTATTGTCTGACCAGGTTAGGGTTCAGTCTCAACGTGGCTTCAGGCATTATGACAGCAATTATGCACGCAATCAGACAACATTTGTAAATGAGAGCCTCCTGTCTGCCCATTCAGTCAAAGAGCACTTCGAAAACTTCAGACTGACATGCAAGGAACCCAAGTGTCTGCAAGACAGAGCAAAAGTGCTTGGCTTGCACGTGAGCGGTAGCAAGGAGGTGCTCTATTGTAGGAGAGGTGGTGCCGTTCCAGAAGTCCCATCCAATATCACTCATCGGAGCGTTTTTTTCTGTTTGTGGCAAGCTGGTGGGCCACTTCCCCGTGTGTGGTTGGCTCAGAGTGGCAGTGGTGGCCATAAAACATCGGGCCACATCCGTATCATTGGGTTGGGATGATAAAGTGCATGACAGAAACTGTGGCCAGGGTGACTGTGTGAGAAAACTGGTGCGTTAACGGGAACGAGTTCATGGTCTGGGTGGACGCTAGTTCACTAGCCCTTGGAGTTGCCTTTGTGGTTGATGATAACATTATCAAAGATGCCTGTTGGCTTCGTCCAGAGAAGGATTCTAGGCACATAAACCTGGCCGAACTTGATGCCACATTGAAAGTAGTTACCCTAGCGCTTCAGTGGCAAGCCAGAGTACTCCATATTATCACAGAATCTGTGTGCACTCATCGGTGGATAACCAATGCATTGACTGGAAGAGCACGGCTAACCACACGGGCAGCGAGTGAGATGTTGATACGAATCTGGTCAATACAATCAAAGAGTACAACCTGGGCGTAGACGTAACATTGATCAGGTCTGCAAGTAACAGAGCAGATGCACTGACATGAGTACCACAATGGTGGCTGCTGGCTGATACCCGAGGAGGTTCTGAGATTCTGCAACAGCCTTGTGCAATGTGGATATCCAAGGGTTAAGCAAACAAAATTTTGCCAAAATCGATGACCCAGAAGTAAGAAAGGCAGATGTCAAGAGGGTAGTGGAAAGATACCAGGCATGTCAATCAATCGACCTGGCTCCAATACAGTGGAAAAAAAGGGCAATTAGGAGTGGGCTTCATATTACACATTACGTTGGCAATCACTTCCTCACCCTCATCGATTGTGGACCTACATGCTTCGCAGTCTGGAGACCACTCGGGCACCTGGACTCCACTTACATTATTCGCCAGCTGTCATCTGTGTTCCTTGAAAGAGGCGCCCCGAAGAGGTGCTGATGGACAATGACCCAGCCTTCTGCAGCCGGCAGGTCAAGCAGTTCCTGAAGGAGTAGGGAGTGCGGCTAAGACTGCGCTGTGCTTATGTGCCATCTGGCAATGGTATTGCTGAGAGGATCCATCGTAGCATCAAAAGAATTGCAGCCAGGAAGCAGTACACCGTCGCAGAAGTCGTATATTGGTACAACATCACACCAAAGGATGGCGTCTCTCCAGGAACAGTGTCTGCCAACACAATTTAACAATACTGAGTCGGAGAAAAGGGAATCTACCCCAACAGAGAAGTCGCCAACGAGGAAGGATAGGGGTCGTATGCACCAGGGGATCCTGTTTGATTGAAGCCAGTGCACTAATAGATATACACGAGGCCTAGTCACCGATATGGTGAGTCAGCAGTCAGTCATGGTTGACAGTGTGCCCTGCTATGTTAGAGACCTGTGGCCAGCGACACAGGTGCAACCACCACTGAACGAAGGCAACGATTCTGAGTCTGAGGCCAGTGGGGCATCGCTCTGGTTTGTACCATCTTCATCCTCATCAAGCAGCGAATCTGATATTAGTAGCCTCTCAGTGTTCTTCAACCCCAGACTGCGGATGAGAGTGCAAATGAACAAGAGGCCTACACAGTCCCTCTTCGAAGAAGCACCTGCCGGAAGAGAGCGCCACCCTGCCATTTCTGTGATCATGAGATCAGGGGGGATGTGGGGAAAATAGAAACGAACATTCAAACGGCCTACCTGTAAAGTTCCCACGTGTCTGCCTGTCATGCACGTTGGACAGCAAAAAGAAAAATCAAGATGGCGTCTGCGATATTTAACAGAAACGGTTTCTTGTGATCTTGTGAGATTCACGTGGGTGAATTTAATATAAAGTAGGTCGCTTGGAGGAGTGAGGAAGTTTTTTGGGGTTTTTTTCGCTGTACAACGAATGAAGGAGATTCCAGTTCTACATGAAGGATCCAGATGCAAAGTTATTGAATTTTATTTGTTTTTTTTTTAAATGTAACCCCAAGCCGTCGGGAGTGGGGTTACCTTTAAGGTGCAGCCCAGCTCTGCGACAGGCGACGCAACCCATAGGATTGACTCACAGCATTATGATGCTGTGAGTCAAGATATCACATCTCTATGAGATGTCCACGAGTGAGTTACCAAGAAAACTTTTTTTTTCATTAACGTGGAACTCTGTTTTATTTTTGTGTGTTTTTGGACAAATCGACAAAGAAAGAGAAGAAAAGAACAATTGAAAAAAATAAGAATTATCAAGAAAGATTCAAATTGCTGGACATTAATAGAACTTTGAGAGCATAGCTAAATCTTGCAGTTCAAGCTAGCTCGTCACATCAAGTGCATAATATGTGATAAGACGTCGATGAAACGATAGGGAAAGACGGCAGCAGCGGCAGCGAGAAAGGTAGGATACACCTTGGTTCTTATTGTTGTCGCTCATATTTATTAAGGTGCGTGTTGTCAGTGTCGGTTCTTGGGTAAGTTTGCGTTAGGGAATGTTTTGTTTTAAGAAACAGGAGAGCACAGAGGCAGTAAAGTTTGGAAAAAGAGAGAAAATAAATAAAAAGAAATACGGATAATCATAGAGAAAATAAGGGCAAATGATCTGGACGGGGTGGGGATGAAGAAGATGGTGCACGGATTGTTAGAGATGGTCCTATTGACCCCTGTGAGGTATGCACATGGTTCGTTTATGCGAGGTGCGCTAACAGCCATATGCGTCTCAGACTCGAGCGGCATAAAACTAGGATGAAGATGGCGCTGGCGAGGACACATTTAAAAGTTGTCCGAAAATCGTACCATTATAATGAAAAAAAAAAACGGGAAGAGTAGGAGTCCTCGATGAAAGAGAGGAGATATGAATTGACAAGTGAAGGTAAATCCTGAGAGTAAAGCAGAGGCTCTATATGAACCCACCATGCGTGTGAACGAGAGAAGGAATCTGCAACGCACAAGTTCCTCGAGCGTCAACATTTAGGTTTCAGTAGACATGCGAAAGAGAAGAGGCGGGAGAAACGGTTTAAAACATGAGTGCCAGTTATTCAGTCAAACCTTGATTTAAATTTAACATTAAAAGCAATTAACTGTCGACTTTTTTTTAATCTTCCATATTCCTTTGAGCTCTCTGGCCAGTTCAGTGTATTTGCTCCGCTTCTCTGTCTCCTTGATCTTCACTCTGTGGTCTACTGGGACAGCAAAATTACAATCTGACAGGTCTTTTATTTCTTGTTAACTAGTATGACATCTGGTCGTTTTGCTTGGATGGATTTATCCGTTTGTGTATCCATGTCCTATAGGAGTTTATGACTTGCTGCCGGTTTGTGCTTGTACCAGTTGTTTGGATGTTCAAGATTCAGTTGTCTGCATAATTGCCTTCCCCACCTGATCGTGTCTATTCTTATACTCTTTTTGGGCTAGTTTGCTGCATTCGCTTATTATGCGTTTTATAGTTTCGTCTCTTTGTCTGCAGAATCTGCATTTGCTGTTTTATTGTGTCTTGTCGATCCTTGCTTTTATGTGGTTGGTTCTAATCTCGTTATGTTGTGCCGCTGTTATCAGGGATTCAGTTTCTTTGTTAATGTTTATTATTATTATTATTATTATTATTATTATTATTATTATTATTATGTTTTCCAGAGTCGTTTACCGGAAGTGCTGTCACCTTCTACGGTACAGGCACCCTACTATTATCCTATGAGCCTCGAGGGAGTAGCCAAATCAATTCACAGAGATAAATGGTGAGTAAACAAATTTGAACTGGGCGTAACAATAGGAAATGAAAGCACCTAACCATAAGATATGAGGCTATGTAACGATGTAATGCTGAAATTACGATCTATGTAATCCTAAAATTTTGAAATGTATTGAAATATAATATTTAAGGGTATAACAAATAATAATAATAATAATAATAATAATAATAATAATAATAATAATAGATTTTTCAACATTTTTTAGAGTATGTATGAATGCTACGTACTTGTATGTAACGATTTGTGTAACAATAATTTGTAAGAGTAGGTAATCTTGTAACAACGCTAATACCTGTATGTAATGAAAACCTATCAGTGTTTTCATAATTACATTTAAGAGAATGCAACGATGCTATTTGATTGTGTATATTGATAAGATATGACGTCATGCAACGATATATGTGTGTGCAAGTAACGATAATGTAAAGATGTATGTAACAACACTGTTGGGGTATGCAACGTTATAGTTACACTAATATACGTTATTACGAATATAAATTTTGTGTGCATGTATCGACATATGTAACGGTAGTATTTCAGGTTATTCAATATTGCTTGTAACAATATATGTTTACGGTAGTATTTGAGTATATGTAACGGTAGAATTTTATATGTGCTGATCATATTTGTATATAAGTATATATGTAACGCTAATTATCGAGTGTCTGTTAAGATGTGTGAGAGTATGTAACGATCTATGGAACGAAAAATCAAAACTATGTAACAATAATTTAATATATGAGAATATATAACAATAATCTAACGCTAATATTTCAGACTACGTGACGACATATGTAACAGATAATATTAGAGTGTGTACCAATGTATGTAACGATAATCTTAGATTATGTAAAGATATATTTTATCATAATGTTTTAATATTAATATTAGAAGATATGTAACGATAACGGTAATAGTATGTAAAGATAACACTCGCGTATGTAATCGTGTATCTAACGAAAAGAATTTATGATGTAACAGGACAACATTTGAGTATGAAACGACGTATGTAACATCTATATTTTTAAGTATGTAACGTTAAATCTGAGAGTATATGAAGCCAATATTTAAGAGAGTGCAACACTCATATTTGAGAGAATCTAACATTAATATTTAAGGTATGAACCAGCTAGATATGTGAGTATATCAAGTTATGATAGCATGTAACGCTCATATTTGAGAGTATGGAATGCTAAGCATTGACAGTATTTAGTTCTCATATTTCGAAAATATAATGTTCCTATTCAATAGTATAGCACTGTAATATTTGTGAATATATAATGCTAATATTCGAGAGTATGTAATGCTAAAATGTCCGACATGTAACGCTTTGTACTTAAGGCATCGAACACTATTATTTTATAGTTTATAATTCTAACATTTTGTGTAAATAATGTTACAATGTAAGCGTATGTACGGCGTAGAACTGAGAATAAATGATGCTAAAATTTGTTAAAACAAATATTTGAGAATACTTAGCAAACAATATGTATCGCATAGATTTAAAAGTACATAATGCCAATGTTTGCGACTATTTAATAACAGTATTTCATTGTATGTAAATTTAATATTTGGGGGTATTATATGGTCAGAAGTGTTAGTGCTAATTGACACTAAAATTTCCAACTTTATATTTTCGAAATACTAGAACTAAATACGGATTTTTTCTAAAATGTTTTTATAAACTTCTCAATCTGACGAATCCAAATTTTCCTGTTATGTTCATGCCATGTTTCATATTGATCGACATGTCATCCACAATGGCGACAGATTTTATTATGTAGTTATTTTTATTATTGTCCATAATTTTTCCGGGGACAACGGATGTGGACATAACATAATCCTATCTACCCCATTTGGGGCGATGGCCCTCGGAAAGAAACAAACATATAACGGAAAACTTTCACGGACTACTAAACACAGGGACAACATATACACACTGTTAACTATAAACTTTCGAGCACAAGAAAGTATATACACGTTCCCACTTACAAACACACCAAACATGTACGTGCATATTATATTTGTAAACACGTAAATGTAAGCGGTGTCAGTTGAAATAAACATGCCTGGTCAATTTATTCCAAACACCTTTATTTTATCAGAACATTCTTGGACTCTTTGATCTCCTACTCTTTGTAAACTCTTCATATTTCCTTGTTGATGTTGTTAATAAAAAAATGTATTGATTTGTCATTCATTCGTATCGTATTGCCAACAGTCGGAAGAGTTGCATAGAAGCAGATGACATTTAAATCGTAGACAAACTTCAATGATTTTTTTTCTTTTCAGGAAAGAAATTCGTTACAGAATACAAGATGTAATATCGAAGCAAATCTCACCTTCGTTTAAAAAGCTAAAAAGGTTTATAGAAGAGGTAAGTTGTAAGTTTTCCTTCAATTCTTCTCGAATGGTATTATATGTAATCAAAGAGATCCACAGTATTCTTAACAAACGATTATGCGTTTAAATATATGTTTAGAATTTATTTTATACAGACATTTCTGGCTACATGTGTGCAGACATGTTTCAGCGAAAGCTTAAAACCGGCTGAAGTCTCGTCATGCCAAATAGCCAATGGAATTCATTGAATATTTTGTTTTGGCGAAGTTTCAGCCTATCTTATGACTGTTGCTGAAACATGTAGAAAGAAACGTTTTTGTTTACATTAAATAAATATAAAGTTCAACTCATGAGACTTAGCACGATATATATATATATATATATATATATATATATATATATATATATATATATATATATAATTTGAGAACAGCTTGATCAACCGAATCAAAAAAATAAAATTTAAGAAACCCAACAAGCACCCTAACCCAATAGTTAATAAAATAAACGACTTCACGTGTAAGGTTAAAAATAAAACAGAACTCTTCGTATTTGCGGATAAAGCTAAAAACTATTACAATTGAACTACCAGGCATATGAAGTGTAATACTCACCAGAGTAGCAAGCGTCCGCGTATTTGTGCATTGGGTAGATATGCGTGCGAGCGGTGGCGTGATGGAGGATGGGTGGATTTGCCGCAGGGAAGTGTCGGGTGGGAAAAGAGAAAAAAAGATGGCGCCTGGTGTTTTATAAACTGTGATCTCGCGATCTCGCGAGATCACGAGAAAACAGAAGACAGATATGCAAATGAGACTGGATGAAAAACTGCATAAAAAGCAAGCTTAAGTGAGAGGAAGGAAGTGTCGTTTACAGTCACGAGGTTATCGTGTTACTATTGCGAGCGTTGGTGACGATTGAAGTTGAATTCAATACATGAAGCCTTAATATACAAAGAACTAAAAAAAAAACCCACAAACTCAGTACAAACCATCAATGACGAAGCAAAATGTCTGCTTACTAGCATGAACTTAAATGACCACACAGAAATATTCACTCCAAGATTTTCTTTAAAGGACCATAACCCTTACTTTACAAGTAACCCATCTACCAGACTAATTTGCCCTTCCAAATCAAATCAAGGCAAAATAAGTAAAAATCAATCCTAGACAGAATCATACCAAATATAAATAAGAAAATACGCTTCGCCTTGTGGCAATCATCAGACAATGTTATAGATTGGTTCCTAAATCTAAAAATAAAAAAAAACAAATTTAGATTAAAATTCATAACATTTATCCTAGATAATTATTACCAATCAATCTTCCTAATCCTATTAAATAAGGCGCTCATCCCAGCAAAACACAATTCAGACCTTTCCGAATGAGAAATTAGACTAAATTTTACTTGCAGGAAAGACTCTAATACAATTTGATAGCAAACTCTGAACTAGAAAAGACACCCGAATTACTTTGATATAGTGATAGGTTAATCGGCATCTGCCCAGGTGACAGGTTTGGTTGGAATCTTCTTAATGAATAGCAATTTACAAGGAGATCTATACAGGAATGATGGTCTATTAGTAACTGGAGCAAGACCCAGGATGTATAATAGTACCTTATTTAACTAAAAGAATTCTTTAGCAATTATGGACTTAGCATAACAATAGAAAAATAAAAATACATCAAACTTCTTAGACGTAGCTTTAACCTAAAGGAAGGATCGTACTGCTCTTACCATAAGCCACATTTGTCACAACACTATGTCCACAGATTCTCTAATCCCCCCAGATCCGTCATTAAAGCAATCCCAGTGTCCAAAAGAATCTCCAACCTCTCTGCAAATGATAACATAGTGTGAAAAACAATACCCTAAGCAATTTTCAAAATAATAGAAAATTCATTCTAACACCCTCACAAATACAGTACGATCCTAAACCAAAATTCCATCAAAATATCCTTTTCAACTATGCCTAATATAGCACAAACTATTATAAATGCTAGTAATAAAAAATAGTATGAGCACAGTAAATAATTAGCAGCACCCCAAACCCAGCATGAAATGTAACTGCAACGACCAGAAAACTGCCCACTAGAGAATGACTGTGTACATTCATACGTTATTTACTCATGTACAGTATGTACTTAACATCACCTATTAAATCACGACAGCCAACACCTTGACTGCTCAAACCCATAGAATCAGAAATACCAAAAATACACATAATTTAATAAATAACAGCATACTCACCGAACAACTAATCTAGCAAGCGATAGGAACAGATCTAAGCCGCACATCGAACAACCTTCTGAACCTCTAAACTCAATTAATCTCCCCATAAACGGAGAACCCCCTAACATACTACAATCCAACCCCAAAATACGTACATGCATAGGATTATCCTCCTTCCTGATAAAAAAACAGAATCTCTAACCACTTACAGTCGTTTCTCCTAAGACAAAAACAATCCTATCCAACTTAGTAAGAAACCTGAATGAAAATAACATAAACTTCTAATTAAAATGGAAAATATAAAGAAAATCTAAATCATACAATCCAGGTTCAAAATAGTGCCTACTTTACAATGCAGAAGCGACAGAGATTATAACAGCACCGAAAAAAATTATATATTCTCAACTTTAAACCAGAGATAACTTGCAGTTGCAAAAAGAAAATTTAAATGCAGAAGCACCCAAAATTCGACCGATAAACCACCACCAGACCAGGACTAACATCTATAACCTCTAAGGCTAGCCCTCTAACTTAAACCAAACCTGCTCCCGAATTACAACTTTCCCCAACACACAAAAAAAAGTTATTTAACCTCCCCACATGAAAAACATTGCTCTTAACAAACGGCTTTTTTCCGCTACTCTCTCCCTGACGACTTCGATTTTTAAATGTAATTTTTAAATATAGAACATAAATATAACATTTACAACATCAGACCAACGTTAACGCATTCTCCCCCTTGCAAGATTGAACCTACGCTACAACAATTTTATTCGTACTAGATGTCTCACATAACTTCCATATAAAGCCACATGATGCACTTTACATCACCTAATTAAATCACCTATTAAATCACCTAATTAAATCACCTAATTAAATCACCTAACTAATTAAATCACTTAACTAATTAAATCACCTAATTAATTAAATCACTTAACATCACCTATTGAATCTCGCCCCAATAAGCTATTCGCGCAAGTGATACCCAAATCGCCTTCTCCTCAATTTAAAACCAAATCTTAATATAATATACAACTAACTTAAAATCTTTCCTTGATGTCCATCACCCCCTCTCCACTCACACCTAGCGTATACCTTTAACCCCGCCCCCAATCAGCTATTCATCTTTACCTTTCATCAGCACTTTACTTTTCCATCTTCTCTGAAAGCCTCTGACCTCATTTCCAACCAGTTGATTCAATCTATCTCTTCGATTCTTTACCCCTGCTTGCAACTACTACGTCAAATATTTCGTATTTTACATACGCAAAGGATGCACAAGGAATATGATAACAATACGCCAAGGACAACCTGCGGCACCATATAATAAGGACAACATACGACAAATGCGGAAATCAATTTGGGAACTAACGGACTCCCCAGTTCTTTCGTCATCCTAAAATAAGACAGAGGTAGATTTCTCATCATTCATTATCTCCTCTAAAGCCGAACTTTCTATTTAAATTTGCAAATCTTCTTCACAACTAAAATAACACGTTTTACTGAATATCCATACAGAGAGGACACAGTCTCGTCAAATATGAACCTAAACGTATTTTGTGTTTTATAATTTGTTTCTTCATAAATAACTTTCGTTACTGGTCCTGCATCTAAGAAGAATCAGACTATTATCTTGGCATTTGCATGCATAACCCTAGTCTAGAGATTTGTCTCCAACGGGATAATCTCTCGTTTACCGAACTTCCTGCTTTACTAGCTACCCTCTATATATTTTTATACTTTGTGTGTCATAAAATTTTATACATTTATACTATTTCCCTGTATTTTACTATTTTTCACTCCTCCCTCTCAACCACTCTACTCGTTACATCTTAATTATTTTTATCTCATTACCCCCTTTATAGATTTGTCCTATATTCCCCCTTTATACCTAATAATCACGCAACCCTTAGAACTATTATCATATATTATTTTTTGAAAATCCTTATCTTTTTACAACTACCCACGCCATAACCCCTCGTAACTTATCCCCTTACTTCACCGTCAGGTTTCCCCCTATCTTACTAAATTAAAATCATAGTACACGGAACTTCATGTAATCTACGCAACCATTTTAACTAATTTCATAACGTTATGACATAAGCCCTATAATAAGTACTGTTGTGGCCACAGTTAGATTTGATAAAATCCAATTTAGCATATACCCTCCCCGCATTGTATTCATTATCATTATCATTATATTACGTTTAAAAACATACACTTTCTCTAAGTGCTGTTGTGACCTCAATTACACCTGTTGAAAAAATACCAATTAGCGTAAACCCCCCATAATACAACACACATCTACACATACGGTTAAACTCAAAACAGCACTCAACTTACCTCATATCTCCCCCGATAGTTTAAACACATGAACAACCCACATTCTTTAAAAACTATAATAAATATCCTATATATCTTTTTACATTACATTTTGCATTATACATTATCCATTTATTTTGTATATAATCCCCCCCCCTCGCTTGAAATCACTTTTTCTTTTTGGATTTCTCTCTTCTTATATATAAGTTTAGTGGTTATATTTAAATTCTGAAAAAACAACATATAGACACATATATTCGAATGAGGAATTTAAGGAATATATAGAAGGGGTTATGTTGATTTCCTTAATCCATAGATTTTCAATAAAGGATCATATCATCAGAGGAAATGAAATGCGGTTAGCAAAATGTTCAGCTGTGAATAGACACTTATTTTGCTTTTCAGCACAAATATTGAAAATAGATTTTTAAGTGGTGAATAAGTATATGGAACTAATTATAGGAAAAGGGAATTGATACAACCTGGGTAGTCATTGTTGGAAATTGTTTGATTACATCTACCAAAACACACTCAACGCACCAACGAATACGGCTTTCCCATATACCTTTCGGAAAATCAATAAGGAGCAACCGTGCTTTTTTGTTATATGGGACTACTTGCCTTCTCCCCTGGACCAATATTCTGCCTACCTGGATTTATAACCCCGGAGAACATTGTATAACCCTAACACCCTCTCTTGTCAGAGAGAGGCCGCATCCGTCGCTATCCTGGTTCACGGGAGCATACTTGTGATGTACTTCTGGCCGTGTTCGTCGCTCCCAGCTCACAGGACCATAGATGCAACCCAGCAGGGCTACATTCTTACTTGTCTAGTGGTGGACCCCTCAAGGGTGACCAGACTCTCACTGGTCACTGGAAAATATTTTTCTGCTGCTAAGGGCACGCGAAATGTGCATGACTCTAAGTCCGTGTGGCAACATTGTCGAGTTCGGCCGTCACTCTGGCTTCGTGCTGGATCCAGTCTATCTCTTTCATTATCTGGCGTTAGGGCATACCTGAAATAAACTGTATTCTCATTCAGGCTGGCATTCGAGAAACAAGGAAAAACTCTGGGACATTTTTATATAACGAAACAAAATAAGTATTCATAAATCGTTTTACACTTCTTTATAGTCGAGTTCTTTGATCCAAGCTTCATGATGCAGGTTGTATAACTTAAGTTCCTCTAATTAATTTCCCAGCTAAGAACAAGAGCTTTTCAACTTAGCTCTTGTGGGGGTTTCGCTCCCCCCCCCCCAGGCGGGGTGAGAGCGATGTGGACGCCTCGACGCCAGCCAGTAAAAGGACCCTAATTCTAAAAAAGACAATCGTTTTTATCAAATTAGAAATTCCCATTGCACCTTTCTGGAGTTATTCTTTCTTTTCTCTTCCCTTTCTCTCTTTCTCTTCGTTCCCTATTAATTTACTCCCCTTCTCTCTTTCTTTTGTCCCGAACCTTCTCCCTCATTGGTCTGAGGTGTTAACTTATCATCAAATTAGAAGTTATTAGTCCTTAGGTCGAACAAGGCCTGACGGCGACCCCTCACCCCTCAGTTCCCACCTCAAGCTGTCACTAAGATCTGAATTCTCTTCCTATTGCTCGCAGGTGTTTAAAACCAACCCTTCCGTTGTTGATAGATGTATAACAGCCGTGATATAGGAATAATTCTCGTTTGTCTTTCTCTTAAAAACCCCACCCGGCACTGATGTGATAAGCGATAACTATTTATTTCCATGAGTGGTTCGTCATCTGAGTCAAACATTTTCGGCTGTTGACCCTTTTCCCTTTTTCCTGACCCTAAACTTCCTATAGATGTCAGCCAGTGAGATCGCACCCCCCACGTACCTTTCAACAGAACATTGTTTCCTTAATAATTTAAATTGTTGTTCTAACCTAAACCAGAAAACGACCCTGTATTGTTTTTTTCTGCCAACTCGAGAATCTCATTATCATATTTATTTATTTTTTCCCTCATTGAAATATTTTATTTCTTCTGGACATTTTTGCCTTTTCCTATCGCTACATAAGTACAAAATGGAAATTAAAACCGCCCAAGAACAACTATTATCTATTATCATATTTATTTATATTTTTTTTTCTCATTGAAATATTTACTATTTCTTCTCTGGTGGATAGGAATCTCATAAACATCTGTTTTTCCTTGACCAAGTGTCAGCATGACCCCCACTAACCATACCTCATCCTCTCCCATCTTCTCTTCCTCTATTTGAAAAGCAAGATCATCTGGTGTCGCCAGGGATCTCGTCATAATTGTACTCCTTCCAATAATGACTACACAGGTTATATCAAATTCCCTTTTCCTAATAATATATATAATTATCATTCACTACTTAAAAAACTATTTTCAATATTTGTGCTGAAAAGCAAAATAAGTGTCTATTCACAGCTGAACATTTTGCAAACTGCATTTTATTTCCTCTGATGATATAAGCCTTTATTGAAAATCCATGGATTAAGGAAATACACATAACCCCTTCTATATATTCCTTTTGTCGAACAATAAATTCTTAATTTGAATATATGTGTCTATATGTTGTTGTTTTTTCAGAATTTAAATATAACCACTGAACTTTTCTATTACTCTATGCTTAAATATTGAGCTTCTCCTTTTTGGCTAGGATCACCCTGAAAGTATTACTTCAAGTAATATCTATCAGGATCTTTCATTTGATTTCTAATCAGTGTCTTATCTCGATTATATATATATATATGCATATATATATATATATATATATATATATATATATATATATATGTATGTATATATATATACACACACACACACACATATATGTATAAAGAGAAAGATATATATATATATATATATATATATATATATATATATATATATTTATATATATAAAGAGAGAGAGAGAGAGAGAGGGAGGGACTCGTAGGATTCTTTATCAAAAATTTATGAACAAAACTGAATATTTATGAAAAAACCTACAATATGGTTATGTTTCTTTTTCTCCCATTTTTTTTTTTTTTGTTTTTGTTATTTTTTTTTTTTGCTTTTTTAGGGGAGTGATTTTAGTCAATGCCAGACATTGACTCACTATTTCAGAAATTCTGAGTGATCTTTTTAAAGATTCTAACCGCTAGTGTGTGCGCGTCTGAAAATAAGTGAAAAATAAAACAGATGAACAACATAATCAAATTAACTAATGAGTTGCGATTTAATATTTCATCTTTATTTTTAACAGACTTCACAAGAAGTGAATGAACTATTGTTTGCTTCAGCATTAACAGAAATGACATCGACATGATGGGGGGCGGGGATAAAAAAGCGATAAAAGAAGAAAATAATATAAGACAAAAAAAGATTTTACATGAGCCAAAGTATGTGTATGAGTAGATCGACATAAGAAACTTTTATTTTTATTTATTTTTTACTTGGAAAATTTTTTTACTTAGAAAATTATTTTACTTAGAAAATTATTTTACTTAGAAAATTATTTTACTTAGAAAATTATTTTACTTAGAAAATTATTTTACTTAGAAAATTTTTTTACTTAGAAAATTATTTTACTTAGAAAATTATTTTACTTAGAAAATTTTTTTACTTAGAAAATTTTTTTACTTAGAAAATTATTTTACTTAGAAAATTATTTTACTTAGAAAATTATTTTACTTAGAAAATTATTTTACTTAGAAAATTATTTTACTTAGAAAATTTTTTTACTTAGAAAATTATTTTACTTAGAAAATTATTTTACTTAGAAAATTTTTTTACTTAGAAAATTATTTTACTTAGAAAATTTTTTTACTTAGAAAATTTTTTTACTTAGAAAATTATTTTACTTAGAAAATTATTTTACTTAGAAAATTTTTTTACTTAGAAAATTATTTTACTTAGAAAATTTTTTTACTTAGAAAATTATTTTACTTAGAAAATTATTTTACTTAGAAATTTTTTTACTTAGAAATTTTTTTACTTAGAAAATTTTTTACTTAGAAAATTTTTTACTTAGAAAATTTTCATTTCAATTTCAAATATATTTTGCCAGATTTTCTCAAAATTCATTTTCAATATGCAGATGATTATGAACGCTCGGATAGTCATGAACTGTGTTGAGGACTGTGTTATCGACGTTGATGTGTTCGCTGCGTCTAGTCACACTGATGAGTCTTGACAAGACAAAACGCATGTCTGTGAGCGGCAATTCACAAACTGTTTCGCCGTAACACATGACTTTAGTGTGACTAGACAACTAAGTGTCTCAATCCGAGATCTAAACTCGACCGATTAGTCGATAATCGGTGTTCCTAATCGTTCGGCTACCAGTGAGTGCGAAATCTCAACGTTTATAAAAATATTTACTTTTTTTCGAGTTATATTGACATCATTAACACGACTTTACGGCTTCTTTCGTAATGTTCCTGAATTAATATTCTTAATTCTTAAGCTCTATGATGCTTTATTTTCATCAAAATAGCAATAATAAATTCATTTTTTTTCTTACTATTTCGTACTTTCATCTAACAATCTAATTATATAATATACCAAATATACTGTTTTAACTTTACTCGAAATACTATAAAAAAATATTCAACACTTTACTGATCAGCATGAAATACTAAACACATTCACTCAGAGCTTAGTAACAAGTGTTGTTGTTTTTTACTTGGGAGTCATCACTTATCAAGGCCCGAAGCCACTCGAGAATAAGGGTTAATACGTGTAAGGTGGTAGTGTAGTAATCGTTAATGGTGAAAATTGATTATAATTTGATTATTTATGGGGACAGCTCAACAAAAACTTGTTTACATTGAATTTTAAGGCTACCATGTTGTATTCAGCCGGGAAGCAGACCAGCAGAACAGTGGTCCACAGGTACCCAGTTCTAGAAAAGAAGCTTTGTTAATGGAATCTGCGTTTAGATTTAGGCATAGATAGTGGAGGAAATCGTTTATAGTGGTTGTAGCTAGTCAAGTGTTTTTGTGAAAGTTTGGCAATGGAGAACGATAGATTGAATAGGAGTTCAGTCGAGCACTTGTCATGAAAATAAAATAGAGCACAGTCAGGCTCGCAACGTTTCTTCTGTGGGAAGGAGGTTGCAAGGAAGAGAAAATCGCATCACCTACTAGGTTTCAAAGCCGGTTTTGAATTCTATCAAGGCTGGATAGTGCGTGCTGAGTTGCTCTTGAAGTGGCAATAGTACTCCATTTTTGGGTGTATCTAGCTCTTATGTAGATAGATCGGCAATGAGACACCTACTGGTGCGATAGAGTGATTTAACCACTTTTCCAGCGATCTTGGCAACAGACTTGATGTATGTGTTCCATTCCAGATCAGGATTGAAGATCAATCTTAGTTTGTCAAGATATGGAGCTTTTCCTCAAGCCGAGATCCATTCATTTCAATTGGGGAGTGATGGGAAGTGAAGGGAGAGCGATTATAATGAAAGGAGCGAAGCTTGGTTTTCGATGCATTAATATTAACAAGGCACCATGTTCTCAAGATCAGAAGAGAGAAAAGCAGAAAGACCTTAGTCTATGCTGGCCTTAGAAGTGTTGTCATAGATTGTGGTGTCGTCAGCATAAATGTCTACGAAGGAACTAAGAATGTAATTTGGGAGATCATTGATGAAGATCAAGAAGAGAGTTGGGCCCAGAATGGAACCTTGAGGGACGTCGGTGTTAATTTTTGCCCATCAACCACTACTCTTATAAGCCTATCAGAGAGAAAGGGTTTAATAATTGAGCGGACATTTCCAGCTATTTCGTAGCTGGCAATCTTATGAAGTAGACTTTTATGCCATACTCTATCAAAAGCCTTTGATATTTCAAGATCTGCTCTAGAAACGAAGCACCCGTCGAGATGTTCACTAATCCTGTGTGATAAACCAGTAAGTATATCAGCAGTAGATCAAGCAGAATTGAAACAAAATTGCATATCACTGAGCAGGTTATTTTTGCTGAGGTGGTTGACCACTTCTCGACTTATCACAAATTCCAGCAACTCACGATGCACAGGAGACTGAGTGGTCTGGACCGAGAGGGAGATCAATGATCTCTGCAATTTTTAAATATGGGTCAGATTGATGAAGTTTTCCGAGGTGTTGGGAAGCATTTTTCCTTAGGTAACACTTAAACAGCTTTGTAAGTGTTGGAGCTACTTCCGCTTGCAGTTTCTACCTCGATCAACTAAATTACAAAATATTTTCACTGGTAAGAACAGATTCCTTTCGGAAATGCATACACATGTTCATGGCAAATAATTATATTTTCACGTGTTACGGTATAACAATTCTATCGATGACTTATTTTCATTTATTTTTCTAATTTACAAACCAGTCATTTCCTTGCGGATTCAAGTTTTTAATTTCTCTGTTTAAATTATTCATTCGGAGTCACTATTTTATGTGACTTACATAGGATGATTAACCAGATAATGATATTTCAATTTTTTTTTTTTTTTTTTTTTTTTAGTGAGGATTAGGGTCAGAAAAAATTTTTATTAATATTTTTTTTACTTTATTTTTTCTTATATGGCTTCGGGCAACGCCGAGAAATCGGTCCTACTAGTAGAAAATAGACATCAAATAGTAAAATAAAGATAGAGAAACGTGCATTTCATTTCATATACACTTTTAACATTTTCAATTCCAACAATTATATGTATTCTACAAGAGAACAGAAAAAATGTTCTCATGTCATAACGACGTCACAATATATATTTTTTTATATAATTTTGTAATATATAAGTTTCCTAACCCACTCCAAGTGTAAAGTTTATTAAAAAAAAACATCTTCACCGAATTGATATAATCAAATATTTATCGGACATCTCATCAAACTAAAGGAGTAACCTTGTGCCTTGGAAGAATTATAATACCCATTGGATCCTTTTACCGCCCTGCTACCAAAAAACTCTCACTTCAGGATTTACCATATAGTTTGGATCTGAAGTTCAATATCCTTTTTATTCTGTACCAATATCTAACTTTCTTTATTCTATGATTTATAAACTTTAAAAACTTTTAATTATGATTTTCTATGTTTATTACCTTTAGCAAATTAGGTATAAACCATTGATATTTGCTAATATTTTTCCTCTGAGGAGATGAATAAACATCGAAAACTCAAGGGTTAAGGAAATATACTTATTAAAATGTATTCTTTGTTTTGCATATAATAAAATTCTAGATGTGAAATTTTACCGATTCAAATCATAAAATACAAATTACTAAATTATGATGTGTATATGGGTCGTTTGTGTGCGCCTATCTCTATTATTCTATAAAAGTCACTTTAAACATGTGTGTGAGTTCCTTCCTCGTAGGTTCCGAAACGGCTGAGCCTACTGTTTGCAAAATTCATACAAAAGTAATTTATATGTTTAACAGTGTTCTTAGATATGTATTATACAAAAATTTATCCGATAAGTATAGAAAATCGAAAAAATCTGATCTTACAATTAGTTTTTCTCTCTTAGAGATAAAAAATTTAAAAAATAATTACAGGGTATTATTTTACTTTACATCGTCAAGGGAGATAATAAACTTTCAGCAAATCATTTCTTCTTAAAAAATTAAAAAAAAACAACAGATTTATTATAACCTGAACATATAGCTTAGTGGTAGAGCACTCGACTACAGATCAAATGACCCCCTGTAAAAGCCAGAGTGTATTTCATCATCATTAATTTTTCTTTTTAATGGGTGCAATTTGATATAATAAAAGGTACCATTTAAAATCGCCGCCATTTATTTCTACATTTGCATATTTTAAAAGTAAACATTAAACAGAAGTTACTTTTTCAGGGTATTCATCATCAGCTGACGAGATATTGTAAACAAGCACAGACGGAATTTGATGAGCGTCATTACCATTATAGTTTGTGTGTGTGCGTGTGCGTGTGTATGTGTGTGTGTGCGTGTGTGTGTGTGTGTGTGTTGTTCTTGTTGCAAATTATTCAACCGAGCAAATGAATCCTCGTAATATAGAATTGATTGTATATAATACATACGCAATCTGCATGAATTAAAATATAATGTTTAAGCGTATTGTACGACCAGGCAACGCCGGGCTGCCAGCAAATATATATATATATATATATATATATATATATATATATATATATATATATATATATATATATGTTTGTGTATGTGCGTGTGTGCGCTCGCGCGCGTGTGTGTGTGTTTTATTAAACAGCACGTTTGTTTCTCTTGCGCAAACGTTCGGTTCGAGGATAAAAAAGAAATTTTCCATTATCACAAACGTTTTTGACTTACATGAGTTCAGACGAGTGATTCTGTTCGCGACTATGGATAATTTCTTTTTAAACCCGAAGAGAACATTCGAATATTGGCCCGCCAAATGATAAAAACGGATTGCAAGAGAAATAACAGGAATTATTCCTGCTGTTCAACGAAACACGCGAAAGATAAAATTGCTGCCCAAATATATATATATAATAGCATTTCAGCCCGGCGTTACCCGGGTGTTTGGATGTGTACGTTGAGCAAAAAAAAAAAAGTGGTAGTAGGAAGGCAGGCTCGAACCCGTACCGCAAAGGAGGAAAAGAACGGGGTAAAACCTAACGTTTATGCTGTTATGACCACCGCCAAACCGGAAGCGACATTTTTTTAAATTAAGGCTAGACAATCTAAAGGAGAGGATAACTTTGAAAAATATCGGCGAAAAAAGTGACCCCCCCCCTGTAGAAAAATGCCTAGTTGAAGGGGAAGATATTAATGTTTTTAGCCAATTTTTCGATATTTGTCGTATGAAAGATAGAACTTTAAAACGATACTGATCTTGGTAAAATCCGTCGCCTCTATTGAAAGTTTAAGGCAGACATGCAAACAGACATACATACATACATTTATATATATATTTATTTGGTAACTAAAAATTTTCGACCAAAACTGATGAAAAAGCTTGCCCTATCTCTGAATACCCTTCATGTAAAATTTCAAATATTTAGACCAGAAATTGTCTGAGTAATTTAGAAGAGACCGCAGAGGTCAATTTTTTTTTTAAATTTGACCCCTATTATGACCCCTTAAAATTTATTGTTTTGGGCTCAAATCAAGTTATTAAGTTAGATCAATGTCCAAGGAATCTATATCTAAAATTTCAAGTGCGTAGACCCAAGATTGTCGGAGGAGTTTGGTAGAGTTCTCAAAGGTCAAATCGTTGAACTTTGACCCCTTAATCGCCAAATTTCTGGCCAAAAACCGATCACATCGATTTTTCCAAATCTCAGTAAGCTGTATATCAAATTCCGAGTCTGTAGACTAAAAATGAGTTATTGCGTAGGGAAATGTACACAGACACACAGATACACAAACACACACACAGACACTTTCACTTTTATATATATATATATATATATATATATATATATATATATATATATATATATATATAAGGTGTTTTTAGTGGCGGCGAACGTTAAATTAAATTAATCCCAGACAAATATTTTCTACATAAGTATGTGGTTTATTTCAAAGATTAATACGTATTTAGCATTTATATTTTAAATACAATTTTCGATATATGGCCCCGCGGCTCGCGCATATATGGCGTAATCTAAAGGTCTAATTTTTATAAACACTACGCATTAAATTAGGCTGTATTTGTGTTTCAACAATAACGCGTCGAATGTTGTCTTATAAATAGTCTATTGTGTCTGGTTTATCAGCCTAGACATGGGACTTTACATATCACCAAAGAAAATAATCTAATGGGATCAAATCGCACAAACGACAGGTGTATTTCGTGTAATTATTCGTTCATCAAATATTTCTCTCTGTTATATAGATTGCATCATTTACAATTTGCAAACGCTGCTCGGATGTCGGTCTCTTCATGATGTATTGCCAAACCAAGCTGAACACAAAATAAACGACAGTTGCTAAATTTGCAATTAAAAATTGCCAATTTAAAGTTTGCCGCCCCTAAAATACCATATATATATATATATATATATATATATATATATATATATATATATATATATATATACTAGCAGAAGTACTCGTCGTTGACTGGGTTCAAAAACAGCCTACAGAAAATGGTCTGTGATTGATGAAAGTATGATAGGTTATGAAAAGAAGGGGGTTGTAAAGAGATAGGTTTTGATACACAAAAATTTTACCCTAAGCAAAATATGATGAAAGTAAACATAATTTTCGCGAAAATATATTTTTTTATATCAACTTTGATTCCATTCATAGCCAAGAGTGACCAACAAAATGATGTTTCCTTACAAAGAGAAAATGTTATATATATAATAATATAAATATACAAGAAATAAATCTTACCATAGTCAATAAAAGTTACTTTTATGGTAGAAAAGTTTATTGGTTTGTATTTTTAAGTAGTTTGTAAAAAACTTCTTTTTTTTTAATTACCGAACCGGTTTAAAAAAAATCAAAATCGCAGCGACTTTGAAATGGAGAGCCCCGTTTTCAGTTTGAAGGAGAGGCACCTGATCATTCTGTGTTAACAATTTAAAGAGTTCCGTCAACGTAAGGAATATTTATTAACATATTTTAATGTTTCCGTTATTTTGTGCTTGGAGAATTTTCGATTATGGCATTATAGTTTATATAAAAATTCATTTAAGTAGTTATCGCCTCAAATTTCGTTTTAATTTCGGTTCGCTGGAATTATTTCAAGTAAAGAGCATTAAAAACTATTTCAAAACAAAAAGAAACATGAACTGAACTTTTATTGACTATGGTAACATTTATTTCTTTTATATTTATTTTTTCGGGTAGTCGTTTGTTGGCTTTTCTGCTAAACACTCTTACTAAATAATATCGACGAAATATCGAAAAATAAAGAAACAAAAACAGTTTGAAAAATAACGAAGCTTTACTTACTTTAGTAAAATAATCCGAAACAGCAAAATGGGATATTAAAAAAGTAAATACGTAATTACTTTACTTTTTTAAAGCAAAGAATCTATATGAATATGAATAAGAAGAAAATTGCACCCTTTTCAAGCAGAACAGCTTCGTTTCAGTTTTACAGTATTGAACGGTGTAGTATTGCGCCGTCGGATTCAGGGTTGTACTATTGTAATGTAAAGAACACGCAGAAAGGGTTGTAATCAACTGAATTCCTTCTAGTACACTGACAAAAAAGCTTAAACAGATATATAAATAGAAATAAAAAGGTTATGCAAATGTTTTAAAAAAGACACGTAATCACGTGAGCAGGATTTTTTCCTTCTTTTGACACAATAACAAGTAACGTTCTTATTTTTTATTATTTATCTATTTATCTATTTTCGAAAGAGTGACACGTGCAAATGGAGAAGGAAAAAAACAGAGTTATGCAAAATTTGTGTCGAGAATTGTCTAAAGTTCCGACTTTTTTTGGCTTTCACTTTAATAAGAACGTGAATTTATGAGGTGAATTTTATTCGACACAATATGATTCAACTAAAAAAATAAATAAAAGCTAACGTGAATAAAGATTAAAGTTAAGGTGTTATTGTGGACCCTCGCCCCTTTTAAAATACCTTGTTAAACTTTGTGACATATTTCCATTCTATGGAGGTCAGGCGCAAACGAACACCCAATAATTTTATTATACCATATTTCTTCAAACTGAAACATAATTATCAAAGTATACTTACGCAAATAGATATGAAAAGTCTTTGTTAAAGTTTTGCCATATTTCCATGGCGTACACGCGCGAACGCATACCCTACAATTTTTTTATACCATCCTTATTTAAGTTGAAACATACTTATCAAAGTATTCTTATATCAAAATCCTTGTAAATGTTTTTTTTTTATTTTTTTATTTCCATACTTTGGGGGCCAGGCGCAAACGCAAACCACACAATTTTTATTAACCACCGTTCTGCCAGATCAAACATACCCATTCCTGATCCTCGATACATCTTCTATATGTAATCAGTTTTTTAAAATAGTCAACCATATAGGAGCCTATTCGTGACCACACACACACACACACACACACACACACACACACACACACACACACACATTCAGCTTTATATATATATATATATATATATATATATATATATATATATATATATATATATATATATGGTACCACGCAAAAGTATTGGATACATTACATTTTTCTTCATAACTCTAATTAGGGTTAAAGATGTTGCCTAAAATTTGGTCAGTATATTCCTATTGCTATTCTAAATTATATTTCAAGTATATGCTAATAGTAATCGATGATTGAATAGTTTAATAGATGATTGAATAGTTTAATGGACACTTGAATAGTTTAATAGATGCTTGAATAGTTTAATAGATGCTGGAATAGTAATGGATGATTGAATAGTTTAATGGATACTTGAATAGTTTAATAGATGCTTGAATAGTTTAATAGATGCTGGAATAGTAATGAATGATTGAATAGTTTAATGGATGCTGGAATAGTAATTGACGCTTGAATAGTTTAATAGATGATTGAATAGTTTAATAGATGATTGAATAGCTTAATAGATGCTGGAATAGTAACAGATAATTGAATAGTTTAATAGATACTTGAATAGTTCAATGGATGCTTGATTATTAATAGATGCTGGAATAGTAATGGATGATTGAATAGTTTAATGGACACTTGAATAGTTTAATAGATGCTTGAATAGTTTAATACATGCTTGAATAGTTTAATAGATGCTTGAATAGTTTAATAGATGCTGGAATAGAAATAGATGGTTTATTTTTATTTATTTTTTTACACAGTAATCACCACTTATCAAGGCCGGGAAGCCACTCAGGGATAAGGGTTATTGCAAGTACATTACGTTAGTGTGGAGATTTGATGAAGTGTTTACTTAAGGGGGCGGTTCATTAGGAATTTGTTAACATTGGACTTGAAGACATCCAAGTTGCAGTCCGGTGGGAAGCAGGCAGACGGAACAGAGTTCCACAGGCGTGCAGTTCTAAGAAAGAAGCTTTGTTCATGGAATCCGCGTTTTGATTTAGGCACAGATATAGAGTGGGGGGAATTTTTCACAGTGAATTCAGCAAGACGGGTGTTTTTCGTGAAAGATTGGCGAGGGGGGAACAGATTAGAGTTCAGACGAGCACCTGCCATGGAAATAACGATAAAACAAAGATAGGCTCGCAACGTCTCTTCTGTGGGAGAGAGGTTGCAGGGTAGAGAAAGGGCATCTCCCACTAAGCCACAAAGTCTATTTTGTACTCTGTCAAGGCAGGATAGGCTTTTTTAGCAGCTCCTGCCCAGATATGGCAACAGTATTCCATCCTTGTACCGACTTGGCTTTTATATAGATAGAGAATTGCATCAGTAGTGAGATATCTTCTGGAGCGGTAGAAGGATCCCACCATCTTTCCAGCGACCTTGGCAACAGACTTGATGTACGTGTTCCATTTCAGATCAGGAGTAAAGGTCAAACCCAGAAGCTTGCCAAAACACGGGGCCTAACCTAGACGAGAGCCATCCATCCCAATTGATGCCAGATGGGGATCAGAGCGTTGATGATGTAAGGATAGGGGTTTGGTTTTGGATGCATTAAAGGTAACCAGCCACATCTTCCCCCACTGAACCACGCGCTCGAGATCAGAGGAGAGAGAATCAGAGAGAACTTTGTCATTTACAGCCTTTGATGTGTTGCCGTAGATGGTCGTGTCATCAGCATAGATGTCAATGAATGATTTAAGTATGTGTTTTGGGAGGTCATTGATGTAGATCAGGAAGAGAGTTGGGCCTAGGATTGACCCCTGAGGGACTCCAGCATTTATATTGCAGGCCTCCGATTTTTGTCCATCTACCACTACTCTTATGAGCCTATCTGAGAGAAATGATTTAATGATAGAGAAAACATTTCTAGTAATACCGTAGCTGGAAATCTTGTGAAGTAGACCCTTATGCCATACCTTGTCGAAGGCCTTTGATATGTCAAGAGCAATTGCCCTAGAAAGGAAACCTTTGTCAAGAGATTCACTAATCCTGTGGGATATAACCGTCAGCACATTTGCGGTAGATCTTGCAGAGTAGAAACCATATTGTGTGTCACTAAGGAGGTTATTCCTGCTGAGGTGGTTTACTATTTCTCTATTTAATATGGATTCCAGCAACTTACTCATAACACACAGGAGACTTATTGGTCTGTACTGAGAGGGAGATGACTTATCACCTGAATTCTTAAATACAGGGCAAACTGATGAGGTCTTCCAGGGAGTTGGAAAGCACTTCTCCTTAAGGCAGTGCTTAAACAGTTTTGTAAGTACAGGATCAAGTTCTGGTTGAAGCTTTTTTAACACTATAATTGGGATGCCATCAGGGCCAGTTGCTTTACTGGAATCTAGGTTCTTGATTAGCTTGGCGACCTCATGCACGGATATTTGTATGTTACCTAGCTTGTTCTGTGTTATAGGAGGAAATATGGGGAGTTGATGGCCTGCGTCGCATAGGGTAGAATTAGCTGCAAAGTTCTTTGCAAATAGTTTGGCCTTGTCTGATGCTGACGAGATGACCTCTGGTCCATTGATAATGGTTGGGATAGAACGCACACTTCTGTTCAGGATCCTATTTGTTATTTGCCAAAACTGGTGAGAACCAAGCCGCTGATCAGCTACCTTGGATTTAACAGACTGGGCATATAGCTCTCTTGCATTTTTTATTACTCTTTTACAGTGGTTGCTGGCAGTCCTGAACGCAGCTTTAGTCTCAGTGCATCTATTACGTTGGTAGCTATGGAAAAAGTGATTTCTGTGCGCGATAGCAGCAGCACATTCTGGGGAGAACCATGGCTGGCTGTTAGGTTTTTGTTGGAATTTTTTAGATGGTATGACTCGGTCTATGCCTACAATTAACCATTCGGTCAGATCTGATACTATAGAGGACACTTCCTTTTTAAACATGGAGTGCAGAGATAAATCCGATATGAATGTACGGAAGCTATCCCAGTCAGCCATAGAGTATTGGTATACAGTACGGTGGAGGGGTACGTCTGGGGGTTTTTACATTTCGTTTTTATCTTAACTGATACGACGCAGTGGTCGGAGGATCCTAGAGGAGAATGAACGGAACATGAACATAGCTCAGGGGAAGTTGAGAGAAAAAGGTCTAGGAGGCTTGCATATTGACCAGGTGTATCGGGCACACGGGTGGGTTCGCGAACAATCTGAGTGAGGTCATAAGCAATGGCAAAATCATGACAAAACCTCCCTTCATCATCTGTCTTATTTGAATGGGTCAGCCATTCCACGTTATGGACGTTGAAGTCACCACAGATGTGGATGTTAGCCGAGGGATGTGAAGACAGTATGTGGTCTATTTTCTCAGATATGCTCTTAAAGATAGTAACTCCGCTGTTGTGGGGCCTATAGAGGGCAAATATAAATGCAGTGGTGTTAGCAAGTGCAACCCTGAAGCACATATAGGGTAAATGAGGATCTTCTCTAGAGATATCCCTGCCACACGGGAAGCCATCCTTAATGTAGGCACATATTTCATGCCCATGGCGATCTTGGGTGTCAGATTTAGCTCTTAAATTAGAGTATCCGCTAATTATGAACTTATCTAGGGAAGTGGTCGGCCCTATTCCAGTTTCACTTAGAAATAATATGTCCGGTTTTGTCTCCTGTAATTGGGTTTCAACCTCTGGAAGGTTGGAACGTAGACCCCTGATGTTGGAGAAGGAGACCTGGTAGTAGGGGTCTACGTTGGAAGATGGGGTTCTAGGTTTAATCGAGTTTTTTTTCTGGAGATATTTCATGTTGAGGTTTTGGGATTTGTATGGCATCGAGAGGCCCCACCAGACACTACTGCATGGTCCAGATCCACTCACCAAATGGCAATACAGCAGTCCCAGTACTTTGCGCCTGCTGGTAGGACAGCCTCCTTAGTGGTTAATCCAAGGTTCGGGTCCCTGACTATCAGGCGGATAACGTCAGCCCAGACAAAACGTTTACCTCCAGCAGCCTTACTAGTGACATGGCCACAAGGACAGACAGAGACAGAAAAATTTCCGACATCTCAGACTACTGGTCACCAAGTACTACTGACCTTTAAGCAGCTTTTTCTTCACCCTTTTTCAGAAAAATCACTCATTGAATGAGGACTGAATGACAAAATAGGAAAGTGAGAGTTACTGGAGCTGCCAATAACACATCCACTGTATTATCTACTCTTCATTTAAAAAAAAAAGGGGGTGGGGGGAGTAGGGGAATGGGTACAAGTGACTTATTTATATCTAAGTAGTAAGTCCGGTGCTAAGTTAACAATTCAGGACACTTTTGATGATAATCTCCCCTCCCTTATTAATGGGTGGAAGTGTGTCGTTATCTATCGAGGTTGAATCATTAGAGTTTCTCCTTATAATTTATTAAAATCCAATAATTAACTATTATCAATTTGTAAAGTCGGCTTACTATTAATTTACATTCGAGTTTAGATAATTATTCAAGGTTTTACTTTAGGAGGTTCGTTTTCATGGGTAACTTTTTCTTTGCACTGTATTATATTTCGAATGTACTTGAACATAAGGCTAACTATATTAGATTGTTTGATTGGCCAGCAAGGAAGCAAGCATTTTCAATACAGGCAAGCTTGCCGTAATAATATATATTAAGTATACTACTTAAATAAAGTCCTAAGTTTATCTACTCTAATAGAGAATAATTTCCGGCATCTTTTTTTATCGTTAGTTTCCGGCATTTTGTTTGTTTTTATCATTTACTTTGTAGCATGGGGGGGGGGATAAGACAGGAGAATACAGACAAAATACATAAATAAAACACGAAAAACAAGTTTAAAAATAAGGTAACATAAAAAAACATTTAGGATTAATTTTAAAAAAATACTTAACGTTTTTGCCATAGTGTTCCGTCCGCCGTCTTTTTGTCAACTGGTAGATGGCATATAATCATGTCTTTCTAGAGAGTAAGAAGATTTCTATTTCCGGATAACTTGGACGAGTGCCTATCTATTTATAGAATAAAAGTCGTTACGTTCGGATGTGTAAAATATTTAATTTACATTTTTTTTATTTATTCTTAGAAAAGTTCTAACTTTTTTTTTTTTTTTTTTTTATAAAATCCTAAGTGTATCTACTCTAAGAGAGAATAATTTCCGGCATTTTTTTTATCGTTAGTTTCCGGCATTTTGTTTGTTTTTATCGTTTACTTTGTAGCATGGGGGGGTGACAGATAAGACAGGAGAATACAGACAAAATACATAAATAAAACACGAAAAACAAGTTTAAAAACAAGGTAACATAAAAACATTTAGGATTAGTTTAAAAAAAATACTTAACGTTTTTGCCATAGTGTTCCGTCCGCCGTCTTTTTGTCAACTTGAATTCTTGAATACATTCATTCATTGAATATATTGAGATTCTTGAATACATTATTTGAAATTTCATCATGTTGCCTATCAAGCTGCCTATTTTAAGCTGTGACAATACTAATGTTAAATGCAACAAAGAAAATTGCCAAACTAAGCACATCATCTGCATTTGCTATGAAAAACAAAATGAAAATGTGGAGAATCTTCTTTGTATTGAAGTAGATGGAAGGACAGACAAAGGCAAACTACTTTACAAGGAAAGGAGATTTCTAATACCTAATATAGATGTAAAAATATCTATATGGATAAATGAAAATTGATAGAGCAAAAGCTAAAATAGAAAGAAATTCTATGAAAAACAAAATGAAAATGTGGAGAATCTTCTTTGTATTGGAGTAGATGGGAGGACAGACAAAGACACACTACAAGGAATCAGTGGAGGAAAATGGAAGTAATATTCTGAAAAAGCCAAAGAATTTGAACACCACTTGACATTCACAAAGGAGACATCAAATAGGGGGTGAATATTTGATACACAGGGTTTTTCCTGATATTGTGCAAATGGTTCTTGAGGAGTAAGTCGTTGATGTTTTACAGGTCTAAAAGTGTGAGTAGGGAATCAGTCGAGGAAAATAAAAGTAAAAAAATATGTTTTTCCATTTCAATTAAATGTCTTTTTTCTGTTAGATCTCCAGACACATGTTTTATCATCTCTAAGTCCTATGTGTGGCTAAGCGTACATAGAAAAAAAAACTGAGACTTCAGTTGTTGGTACATAGGGCTGAATAGTTAAATAGATGCTTGATTATTAATAGATGCTGGAGTAGTAATAGATGCTTGAATAGTTTAATAGATGCTTGAATAGTAATAGATGCTGGAATAGTAATAGATGCTTGAATAGTGTAATAGATGCTGTAATAGTAATGGATGTTTGAATAGTTTAATAGGTGCTTGAATAGTTTAATAGACGCATGAATAGTTTAATAGATGCTTGAATAGTTTAATAGATGATTGAATAGTTTAATAGATGCTTGAATAGTTTAATAGATGATTGAATAGTTTAATAGACGCATGAATAGTTTAATAGACGCTTGAATAGTTTAATAGACGCATGAATAGTTTAATAGATGCATGAATAGTTTAATAGATGATTGAATAGTTTAATAGATGCTTGAATAGTTTAATAGATGATTAAATAGTTTAATAGACGCTTGAATAGTTTAATAGACGCATGAATAGTTTAATAGATGCATGAATAGTTTAATAGATGATCGAATAGTTTAATAGATGCTTGAATAGTTTAATAGATGATTGAATAGTTTAATAGACGCTTGAATAGTTTAATAGACGCTTGAATAGTTTAATAGATGCTTGAATAGTTTAATAGATGCTTGAATAGTTTAATAGATGCTTGAATAGTTTAATAGATGCTTGAATAGTTTAATAGATGCTTCAATAGTAATAGATGATTGAATAGTTTAGTAGATACTTTAATAGTTTAATAGATGCTGGAATAGTAACTGATGATTTAATAGTTTAATAGATACTTGAATAGTTCAATGGATGCTTGATTATTAATAGATGCTGGAATAGTAACGGATGATTGAATAGTTTAATGGATGCTTGAATAGTTTAATAGATGATTTAATAGTTGAATAGGTGCTTGAATAGTTTAATAGATGCTTGAATAGTTCAATAGAGGCTTGAATAGTTTAATAGATGCTGGAATAGTAATGGATGCTTGAATATTTAATAGATGCTGGAATAGTAATAGATGTTTGCATAGTTTAATAGATGCAGGAATAGATTAATAGATGCTTGAATAGTTTAATAGAGGATTGAATAGTTTAATAGATGCTTTAATAATGTTATAGATACTGGAATAGTTATATAGATTCTAGAATAGTTAAATAGCTGCTTGAATAGTTTTATATATGTGAGAATAGTGTAATAGATGCTGGAATAGTAATAGATGCTTGAACAGTTTAATAGATGATTGAATAGTTTAATAGATGCTTGAATAGTTTAATAGACGCATGAATAGTTTAATAGATGCTTGAATAGTTTAATAGATGCTTGAATAGTTTAATAGATGCTTGAATAGTTTAATAGACGCATGAATAGTTTAATAGATGATTGAATAGTTTTATAGATGCTTGAATAGTTTAATAGATGCTTGAATAGTTTAATAGACGCATGAATAGTTTAATAGATGCTTGAATAGTTTAATAGATGCTTGAATAGTTTAATAGATGCTTGAATAGTTTAATAGACGCATGAATAGTTTAATAGATGATTGAATAGTTTAATAGACGCATGAATAGTTTAATAGATGCTTGAATAGTTTAATAGACGCTTGAATAGTTTAATAGATGATTGAATAGTTTAATAGATGATTGAATAGTTTAATAGATGATTGAATAGTGTAATAGATGCTGGAATAGTTTATTAGGTGTTTGAAAAGTTTAATAGATGCTTGAATAGTTTAATAGATGATTTAATAGTTGAATAGGTGCTTGAATAGTTTAATAGATCATTGAATAGTTTAATATATGCTGGAATAGTTTAATAGATGCTGGAATAGATTAATAGACGCTTGAATAGTTAAATAGATGATTGAATAGTTTCATAGACGCATAAATAGCTTAATAGTGGCTTGAATAGTTTAATAGATGCTTGAATAGCTTAATAGACGCTTGATTAGTTTAATAGATCATTGAATAGTTTAATAGACGCTTGAAAAGTTTAATAGATGCTTGAATAGTTTAATAGACGCTTGAATAGTTTAATAGATGCTTGAATAGTGTAATAGATGCTTGAATAGTTTAATAGACGCTTGAATAGTTTAATAGATGCTTGAATAGTTTAATAGATCATTGAATAGTTTAATAGATGCTTGATTAGTTTAATAGACGCTTGAATAGTTTAATAGATCATTGAATAGTTTAATAGACGCTTGAATAGTTTAATAGATGCTTGAATAGTTTAATAGATGCTTGAATAGTTTAATAGACGCTTAAATAGTTTAATAGATGCTTGAATAGTTTAATAGATGCTTGAAAAGTTTAATAGATGCTTGAATAGTTTAATAGATGCTTGAATAGTTTAATAGACGCTTGAATAGTTTAATAGATGCTTGAATAGTTTAATAGATGCTTGAATAGTTTAATAGATGCTTGAATAGTTTAATAGACGCTTGAATAGTTTAATAGATGCTTGAATAGTTTAATAGATCCTTGATTAGTTTAATAGATGCTTGAATAGTTTATTAGATGCTTGAATAGTTTAATAGACGCTTGAATAGTTTAATAGACACTTGAATAGTTTAATAGATGCTTGAATAGTTTAATAGATCATTGAATAGTTTAATAGATGCTTGAATAGTTTATTAGATGCTTGAATAGTTTCATAGAAGCTTGAATAGCTTAATAGATGCTTGAATAGTTTAATAGACGCTTGAATAGTTTAATAGACGCTTGAATAGTTTAATAGATGATTGAATAGTTTAATAGATGATTGAATAGTTTAATAGATGCTTGAATAGTTTAATAGATGATTGAATAGTTTAATAGACGCTTGAATAGTTTAATAGATGCTTGAATAGTTTGATAGATGCTTGAATAGTTTAATAGATGCTTGAATAGTTTAATAGACGCTTGAATAGTTTAATAGATCATTGAATAGTTTAATAGACGCTTGAATACTTTAATAGATGCTTGAATAGTTCAATAGATTCTTGAATAGTTTAATAGATGCTTGAATAGTTTAATAGACGCTTGAATAGTTTAATAGATCATTGAATAGTTTAATAGACGCTTGAATAGTTTAATAGATGCTTCAATAGTGTAGTAGATCATTGAATAGTTTAATAGACGCTTGAATACTTTAATAGATGCTCGAATAGTTTAATAGATGCTTGAATAGTTTAATAGATGCTTGAATAGTTTAATAGACGCTTGAATAGTTTAAAAGATGCTTGAATAGTTTAATAGATGCTTGAATAGTTTAATAGATGCTTTAATAGTTTAATAGATCATTGAATAGTTTAATAGATGCTTGAATAGTTTAATAGATCATTGAAGAGTTTAATAGACGCTTGAATAGTTTTATAGATCATAGAATAGTTTAATAGATGCTTGAATAGTTTAATAGATGCTTTAATAGTTTAATAGATCATTGAATAGTTTAATAGATGCTTGAAAAGTTGAATAGACGCATGAATAGTTTAATACATGCTTGAATAGTTTAATAGATGCTTGAATAGTTAAATAGACGTTTAAATAGTTTAATAGACGCTTGAATAGTTTAATAGATCATTGAATAGTTTAATAGATGCTTGAATAGTTTAATAGATGCTTGAATAGTTTAATAGATGATTGAATAGTTTCATAGACGCTTGAATAGCTTTATAGATGCTTGAATAGTTTAATAGACGCTTGAATAGTTTAATAGATGCTTGAAAAGTTTAATAGACGCTTGAATAGTTTAATAGATGCTTGAATAGTTTAATAGACGCTTGAATAGTTTAATAGATGCTTGAATAGTTTAATAGATGCTTTAATAGTTTAATAGATGCTAGAATGGTTTAATAGACGCTTGAATAGTTTAATAGATCATTGAATAGTTTAATAGACGCTTGAATAGTTTAATAGATGCTTGAATAGTTTAATAGATGCTTGAATAGTTTAATAGATGCTTGAATAGTTTAATAGACGTTTGAATAGCTTAATAGATGCTTGAATAGTTAAATAGATGCTTGAATAGTTTAATAGATGTTGTATAGTAATAGATGCTTGAAAAGTTTAATAGATGCTTGAATAGTTTATTAGGTGTTTGAATAGTTTAATAGATGCTTGAATAGTTTAATAGATGTTGTATAGTAATAGATGCTTGAAAAGTTTAATAGATGTTTGAATAGTTTAATAGATGTTGTATAGTAATAGATGCTTGAAAAGTTTAATAGATGTTTGAATAGTTTATTAGATGTTTGAATAGTTTAATAGATGCTTGAATAGTTTAATAGATGTTCTATAGTAATAGATGCTTGAAAAGTTTAATAGATGCTTGAATAGTTTATTAGATGTTTGAATAGTTTAATAGATGCTTGAATAGTTTAATAGATGTTGTATAGTAATAGATGCTTGAATAGTTTAATAGATGCTTGAATAGTTTAATAGATGTTGTATAGTAGTAGATGCTTGAATAGTTTAATAGATGCTTGAATAGTTTATTAGATGTTTGAATAGTTTAATACATGCTGGAATAGTTTAATAGATGTTGTATAGTAATAGATGCTTGAAAAGTTTAATAGATGCTTGAATAGTTTAATAGATGTTGTATAGTAATAGATGCTTGAAAAGTTTAATAGATGTTTGAATAGTTTAATAGATGTTGTATAGTAATAGATGCTTGAAAAGTTTAATAGATGCTTGAATAGTTTATTAGATGTTTGAATAGTTTAATAGATGCGTGAATAGTTTAATAAATGTTGTATAGTAATAGATGCTTGAAAAGTTTAATAGATGCTTGAATAGTTTAATAGACGTTGTATTGTAGTAGATGCTTGAAAAGTTTACTAGATGCTTGAATAGTTTATTAGATGTTTGAATAGTTTAATACATGCTGGAATAGTTTAATAGATGTTGTATAGTAATAGATGCTTGAAAAGTTTAATAGATGCTTTAATAGTAATAGATGCTTGAAAAGTTTAATAGATGCTTGAATAGTTTAATAGATGCTTGAATAGTTTAATAGATGTTTGAATAGTTTAATAGATGCTTGAATAGTTTAATAGATGCTTGAATAGTTCAATAGATGATTGAATAGTTTAATAGATGTTGTATAGTAATAGATGCTTGAAAAGTATAATAGATGCTTGAAAAGTTTAATAGATGCTTGAAAAGTTTAATAGATGCTTGAATAGTTTTTTAGATGTTTGAATAGTTTAATAGATGCTTGAATAGTTTAATAGATGCTTGAATAGTTTAATAGATGCTTGAAAAGTTTAATAGATGCTTGAATAGTTTTTTAGATGTTTGAATAGTTTAATAGATGCTTGAAAAGTTTAATAGATGCTTGAATAGTTTTTTAGATGTTTGAATAGTTTAATAGATGCTTGAAAAGTTTAATAGATGCTTGAATAGTTTTTTAGATGTTTGAATAGTTTAAGAGATGCTTGAATAGTTTAATAGATGCTTGAAAAGTTTAATAGATGCTTGAATAGTTTTTTAGATGTTTGAATAGTTTAATACATGCTTGAATAGTTTAATAGATGCTTGAATAGTTTAATAGATGCTTGAAAAGTTTAATAGATGCTTGAATAGTTTTTTAGATGTTTGAATAGTTTAATAGATGCTTGAAAAGTTTAATAAATGCTTGAATAGTTTTTTAGATGTTTGAATAGTTTAATAGATGCTTGAATAGTTTAATAGATGTTGTATAGTAATAGATGCTTGAAAAGTTTAATAGATGCTTGAATAGTTTAATAGATGTTGTATAGTAATAGATTCTTGAAAAGTTTAATAGATGTTTGAATAGTTTAATAGATGTTGTATAATAATAGATGCTTGAAAAGTTTAATAGATGCTTGAATAGTTTATTAGATGTTTGAATAGTTTAATAGATGCGTGAATAGTTTAATAGATGTTGTATAGTAATAGATGCTTGAAAAGTTTAATAGATGCTTGAATAGTTTAATAGATGTTGTATAGTAGTAGATGCTTGAAAAGTTTAATAGATGCTTGAATAGTTTATTAGATGCTTGAAAAGTTTAATAGATGCGTGAATAGTTTAATAGATGTTGTATAGTAATAGATGTTTGAATAGTTTAATACATGCTGGAATAGTTTAATAGATGTTGTATAGTAATAGATGCTTGAAAAGTTTAATAGATTCTTTAATAGTAATAGATGCTTGAATAGTTTATTAGATACTTGAATAGTTTAATAGATGCTTGGATAGTTTAATAGATGATTGAATAGTTTAATAGATGATTGAATAGTTCAATAGATGATTGAATAGTTTAATAGATGTTGTATAGTAATAGATGCTTGAAAAGTTTAATAGATGCTTGAAAAGTTTAATAGATGCTTGAAAAGTTTAATAGATGCTTGAATAGTTTTTTAGATGTTTGAATAGTTTAATAGATGCTTGAATAGTTTAATAGATGCTTGAAAAGTTTAATAGATGCTTGAAAAGTTTAATAAATGCTTGAATAGTTTTTTAGATGTTTGAATAGTTTAATAGATGCTTGAATAGTTTAATAGATGCTTGAAAAGTTTAATAGATGCTTGAATAGTTTAATAGATCCTTGAAAAGTTTAATAGATGCTTGAATAGTATTTTAGATGTTTGAATAGTTTAATAGATGCTTGAATAGTTTAATAGATGCTTGAAAAGTTTAATAAATGCTTGAATAGTTTTTTAGATGTTTGAATAGTTTAATAGATGCTTGAATAGTTTAATAGATGCTTGAAAAGTTTAATAGATGCTTGAATAGTTTAATAGATGCTTGAAAAGTTTAATAAATGCTTGAATAGTTTTGTAGATGTTTGAATAGTTTAATAGATGCTTGAATAGTTTAATAGATGCTTGAAAAGTTTAATAGATGCTTGAATAGTTTTTTAGATGTTTGAATAGTTTAATAGATGCTTGAATAGTTTAATAGATGCTTTAAAAGTTTAATAAATGCTTGAATAGTTTTTTAGATGTTTGAATAGTTGAATAGATGCTTGAATAGTTTAATAGATGCTTGAAAAGTTTAATAGATGCTTGAATAGTTTAATAGATGCTTGAAAAGTTTAATAAATGCTTGAATAGTTTTTTAGATGTTTGAATAGTTTAATAGATGCTTGAATAGTTTAATAGATGCTTGAAAAGTTTAATAGATGCTTGAATAGTTTTTTAGATGTTTGAATAGTTTAATAGATGCTTGAATAGTTTAATAGATGCTTGAAAAGTTTAATAGATGCTTGAATAGTTTTTTAGATGTTTGAATAGTTTAATAGATGCTTGAATAGTTTAATAGATGCTTGAAAAGTTTAATAGATGCTTGAATAGTTTTTTAGATGTTTGAATAGTTTAATAGATGCTGTAATAGTTTAATAGATGCTTGAAAAGTTTAATAGATGCTTGTAAAGTTTATTAGATGTTTGAATAGTTTAATAGATGCTTGAATAGTTTAATAGATGTTGTATAGTAATAGATGCTTGAAAAGTTTAATAGATGCTTGAATAGTTTAATGGATGTTGTATAGTAATAGATGCTTGAATAGTTTAATAGACGCTGGAATAGTTTAATAGATGCTTGAAACGTTTAATAGATGCTTGAATAGTTTATTAGATGCTTGAATAGTTTAATAGATGATTGAATAGTTTAATAGATGTTGTATAGTAATAGATGCTTGAAACGTTTAATAGATGCTTGAATAGTTTATTAGATGCTTGAAAAGTTTAATAGATGCTTGAATAGTTTAATAGATGTTGTATAGTAATAGATGCTTGAAACGTTTAATAGATGCTTGAATAGTTTAATGGATGTTGTATAGTAATAGATGCTTGAAACGTTTAATAGATGCTTGAATAGTTTAATAGATGATTGAATAGTTTAATAGATGCTTGAATAGTAATAGATGCTTGAATAGTTTAATAGATGCTTGAATAGTTTATTAGATGCTTGAATAGTTTAATAGATGATTGAATAGTTTAATAGATGATTGAATAGTTTAATAGATGATTGAATAGTTTAATAGACGCTGGAATAGTTTAATAGATGCTTGAATAGTTTAATATATGATTGAATAGTTTAATAGATGATTGAATAGTTTAATAGATGATTGAATAGTTTAATAGATGATTGAATAGTTTAATAGACGCTGGAATAGTTTAATAGATGCTTGAATAGTTTAATAGATGATTGAATAGTTTAATAGATGCTTGAATAGTTTAATAGATGATTGAATAGTTTAATAGATGATTGAATAGTTTAATAGATGATTGAATAGTTTAATAGACGCTGGAATAGTTTAATAGATGCTTGAATAGTTTAATAGATGCTTGAATAGTTTAATAGATGATTGAATAGTTTAATAGATGATTGAATAGTTTAATAGATGATTGAATAGTTTAATAGACGCTGGAATAGTTTAATAGATGCTTGAATAGTTTAATAGATGCTTGAATAGTTTAATAGATGCTTGAATAGTTTATTAGATGCTTGAATAGTTTAATAGATGATTTAATAGTTTAATAGATGATTGAATAGTTTAATAGATGATTGAATAGTTTAATAGATGATTGAATAGTTTAATAGACGCTGGAATAGTTTAATAGACGCTGGAATAGTTTAATAGATGATTGAATAGTTTAATAGATGATTTAATAGTTTAATAGGTGATTGAATAGTTTAATAGATGATTGAATAGTTTAATAGATGATTGAATAGTTTAATAGACGCTGGAATAGTTTAATAGATGCTTGAATAGTTTAATAGATGATTGAATAGTTTAATAGATGATTGAATAGTTTAATAGATGATTGAATAGTTTAATAGATGATTGAATAGTTTAATAGATGATTGAATAGTTTAATAGACGCTGGAATAGTTTAATAGATGCTTGAATAGTTTAATAGATGCTTGAATAGTTTAATAGATGCTTGAATAGTTTATTAGATGCTTGAATAGTTTAATAGATGCTTGAATAGTTTAATAGATGATTGAATAGTTTAATACATGATTGAATAGTTTAATAGACGCTGGAATAGTTTAATAGATGCTTGAATAGTTTAATAGATGATTGAATAGTTTAATAGATGCTTGAATAGTTTAATAGATGATTGAATAGTTTAATAGATGATTGAATAGTTTAATAGATGATTGAATAGTTTAATAGACGCTGGAATAGTTTAATAGATGCTTGAATAGTTTAATAGATGATTGAATAGTTTAATAGATGCTTGAATAGTTTAATAGATGATTGAATAGTTTAATAGATGATTGAATAGTTTAATAGATGATTGAATAGTTTAATAGACGCTGGAATAGTTTAATAGATGCTTGAATAGTTTAATAGATGATTGAATAGTTTAATAGATGATTGAATAGTTTAATAGACGCTGGAATAGTTTAATAGATGATTGAATAGTTTAATAGATGATTGAATAGTTTAATAGATGATTGAATAGTTTAATAGATGCTTGAATAGTTTAATAGATGATTGAATAGTTTAATAGATGATTGAATAGTTTAATAGATGCTTGAATAGTTTAATAGATGATTGAATAGTTTAATAGATGATTGAATAGTTTAATAGATGATTGAATAGTTTAATAGATGATTGAATAGTTTAATAGATGCTTGAATAGTTTAATAGATGATTGAATAGTTTAATAGATGATTGAATAGTTTAATAGATGATTGAATAGTTTAATAGATGATTGAATAGTTTAATAGATGATTGAATAGTTTAATAGACGCTGGAATAGTTTAATAGATGCTTGAATAGTTTAATAGATGCTTGAATAGTTTAATAGATGATTGAATAGTTTAATAGATGATTGAATAGTTTAATAGATGATTGAATAGTTTAATAGACGCTGGAATAGTTTAATAGATGCTTGAATAGTTTAATAGATGATTGAATAG